>NC_027756.1:46427361-46466778 GCF_000695525.1 Brassica oleracea var. oleracea | reverse complement strand
GAAAACGTTTTCATACTAACCTATCCGTACCTTCAAAATCGAAAGACGAAGCCAGAGGGGGACGAGGAAGAACCAAAAAGCTTATTCTTTTACGATGGGATCTGAGAGAAAGAGAGAGAGAGAGCCCTAACCTTCTTCTTCTTCTTTTTTATAAAAATTTACCAAAATTTACCAAAATTTAATGTAAATTACTATTTCCTTTTTGTTAATTTGAGTTTAATTATGATAACCTTCAAATATTAGGGGAAAGGGAATATACAAAAGCAAAAAAAAAACTAAAAAGTTAATGTGAACCATTATTTTAAGTTTTTTTTAATAATATTATTAAATAATTTTCCGTGATATAATATCTCGTGGTAACTAAAATGGCTAAACCAATGTGCAAATAAGAAGACTTTACATTATCACATCTACACAATATTACACAACACACTTCACGTAAACAGAGGAGCTCTGTTTTCGCAGATCCATATTAAGCTCAGCCAAAACCTTTCTTCAACATATCTCATCTCCCACCCAGTTATCCTTCTCCTTTGGTCCCGTAGGACCTTCCTCTCCATAAAGCGCAATAGGAAACAAATTCTCAATAGAGAACCTCACAATCAAAGGCAAAAGATTAATGATCTTATCAATGTCAGCTGCAGAATCATACACTATAGTTGGTCCCCACTCTCTCATGTACTGCAGCCAGCACGGCTCCGAAACCACTCCTTCCCCTAAATACTCAGCCGCCACGACTCTATACCTCTGACTAGAATCCACAACAAACTCGCTCTTCCCAACATCGTTTCTCACTCCAATCCCAAGCTTAGACGAGCCTTGGAGATACATCCCCGGGTGAGGGAAACTCGCGTGTCCGTGCTTAGAAGAGTACACAACCGGCTTGTTGCTTCCTTTAACAAACTCGAGATCAGAGACATCAACCCACCCGCCGCCGCTGTGCTGCGAGAAGAACATCTGAGTAAGCTCGCCGTTGAAGTTGCTTATCCGGAACGTGAAATGCTCCCAGTCACCAACGTGCTCACCGATGCGGTTCATGGGGACGGTGAGAAGACCGATCTTAAGCGTGGCGGGACCGTTAAAGGGGCAGAAGATCCACATAACAACGTCAGTGAAGATCCAACCGAGCGCTGGCTTCACGTGGACGTAAAGCTCTGAGCTCTCTATGTTCCCTTTCTTTAGATTGTTTGTGACTTCCTCGTTTTCTTGAGGGAGATCAATCCAGTAGCTCCCGTCGTTTTGTCCACCTGATGGCAAATTCGAACCGGTTGAGTTAATCGGTTCTCCTCCCGGCTTACCAAACCGGTATAACAAAGCACCGTTTTTAAAGAACCATGGAACGGAGGAAGGTAAGTAAGTCTCTTCAGGGCGGAAGTAGACCGTTGGTCCGTAGTGCTGAATAAGCGTATGGACTTGGTCAAGATTAGGCATCCCTTGTAAGCTAGGATCAAGGTTTTTCAGACAGGAAATGTTCATGTCGGCTTTGTTTTGATTAGTAGAGCAAAAGAATGACCCAACCGCCACGCCTCGTGACCAAATCCCTCTGGAGCACGGTTCCGTGCTCCACACGTTAAAGGATCCAACGCCGACAATCCTCTCGCGTGTTTCACAAGTCTCTGTGAGATCCTCTCTTACACATCTCACTTCTTCAGTGTCAGGCTCCTCTGCTTCGTCTGTGACGATAACTCCCACGGCTTTGTAACCAACGGGAGGGTTAGGCAACCAGAAGTAGCAGTCTGAATCTGAACTCCAAACTAAAGTGTAGTTCACCGGTTTTTTCAGCGCAGGGCGATCCGCATGATGGTCGGGATCGTTAGCTCGAGCTGCAAGGACAAAGCCTCTCAATGGCTGGTTGTTTTGCTGACAGTAATGACCAAGGCAATGGAAACCTTCTGGTATCCCTACAGGTTTGTAAAAAGAAGCACATCTCGATTTACCACCACGCGACTTGCTACATTTCCAAACTCTATCGAACTCAGTGACTTTCACCACTTGGATTTCTCCGAGGTTTATCCTTCCAGTAGCAAAACCTGTGCCTGAAACAAAGATTACATAGTTCTGATTCAAATCAAGATAGCTTATGACATCATTATTGATGGCATAGAAATATTAAGCAACTTGGTGAAATTTAAAACCATAACTGAGTTGTCAAAATATCATTATCAACAATTACTCAACATTATCCAAGGGGGTTGTTGGGACCTCGTGGTATAAATAAGTAAGGAATCGAAACAAGTAGTATAAACTAAGATAGAATAATATACCATGAGCATCTTCATTGTGCTACATTAATATATATATAAAAGTCTTTTTCAGTGGTCATACATTATTGTTTTCATTATTGAAAGTCACATAAACCTACCTTCTAGCAAACCATTTTTGATTTTTAATTTAGCCTTAAAAGTCTACAGCATTTTTCTTCATTAACATTAATGTTTTTAGTTCAATGACATTGACGACCAAAGAAACAGTCAAATGACAAGAGGTACCGATGTTTGAATATTCAAGCAAAGTAAAGTTCAAAACTAATTTAAGCCATAAAACACATCTTGATGAGATATTATGACTAATCAAAATCAACTGTCTGATTAACAAAAGCTAACTCAGGCATTGATACAGTAAATGTTTTTTTTGTTATATAAAAACTCAAGTAAATTACTTAAAGAGCACAACACTTGCCATTGTTTGATTGATTTGAAGTTAAAAGATTAAAAGGCCAACCAAAATGTCCAAATGATAAAAAAAAAAAAAAGAGCTTTAAAAGGTAAAGTAGTTTGATAAAGAAAATTCCTGCAAACTAAAGTTAAAAAATTACAATTTCCAATAAAGGGTAATTGTTTATTACCTTGTGGCCATCGAGGAAGAGGAGACGGAAGCGAGAAAGGCTTTGACTCGGACGAGTCCGATTCCAACTCGGAGTTTTCTTGGTTCCAGTAGAAGCAATCGCAAAACATCGTCGTATAAAGATTGAATCAGATGAGAAACACACGATTTTGATTTCTTCAAGTGTTGGAGACTCGGATTCAATGAAACTCCCCCTGCTTACTATCTAAGTCACGATCACTTATTACAGATCGGAATATTGTGAGATCAGATAGATTCTCCTTCGCAGACTTCACGGCGAGGAGAGAGAGAGAGAGAGAGAGAGAGAGAGAGGCGTTGAAGCTGAGTTTGCGTGTTGTAGAGGGAAGTTCTGTTCAGTGGTGTGGTGGTGGCTTTGGCCTCTTTTTATTTTGTTTTTGTTTTTCGTGCCTTTTTCCCTCATCTACATATATTATCCCTTTCTTTAAACGTTTTCTATAAAAGCCCATGTATTTGTATATAATTCAAATACCAGCCCAATAAAACCAATTCTAAAGAAATCAAACCAAAATATCAATCATCTTGCAACAACAAACATTTATTATGAAAATATCAATTAGTGAAACTTTAATGAACAGCTTATAGAAATTCATCAGAATTTGCATGTTTGTTAGATATCAGGCTTGCATTACTGAGTTTTTTTTTCTTTTTATTCTCATGTTTTGTTTGCTTATCCACAAAGAACAATAGTTGCTTAGAAGTTTTATCATAGTGCGGGTTGGTTTGTCGTATCGTATGTAAAACACACATTTAATCTTTTCTTCGCCGTCTCGATGTGTTTTGGCAAATTCCACTAGGTCGTTTTTAATAAGGAATTATAGTATAAAACTTACATTAATCTCAGACATATTAAACACCATATCAGTCTACGGAAACAAAACTGTGAACGAAACAGTGTTATTATATACTTTTTCTGTTCGATCCATATTCTAAATAAAACTTTTGTTTCAAAAATATACATATTTTATATTTTCAGTGTAATTTTTGTAAACTAATAATGAGAAATTGTGAAGTTCAAGAACATTAATTATATTTCTTAAAATTTTATTGGTTTAAGAATATAAGAAATATAAAATTACAAAAAACTATGCATTTATAACTAAGTTTTAATATGTTTTATTAAAAAATATGAAAATTCTAAAAAATAGATCTTTTAGGAAGGGAGAGATTACTGTATAGTTTTCAACGAATTGAATGAATTTTCATTTTTCAACCAATGAAATAGCACAACTTTTAGTATATTCTTAAAAATTTCTTTTTTGTATCATACGTAGTACTCCTGAAATAACCACGAAAATTAAATGATTGTACTGTTAGAAATGGAACGTATTGTAGTATTTATAACGTAGACCATTAATTTGATGCAGGGAGTAATTAATCCAACTAGTAATATTGGATTCAACTTAACTATTCCAAGTTATTTGAAGCACTCAATTATCACATTTAAGAAAATTTAAATGTCATTGTCATTAATTTGTCATGGAGATTATTATTTGAAAAAGTTCTTCAACAACACGAATCGAGCCGCCGAATTAGACTGTGCATTATTCTAACTTTATTTTCCAGCTGGAAACTTTATAAATTTGGTTATATTAATCCGTATGTTAAAATTATTTATTATGATAATACTTTAATATAGGTACCAGCTTAATGAAGTAAGAATTATATAATACCACATGGATTAATATGCGTATGTTTCGTTATAAATGTAGCTTTGCTGTTTACTTTCACTGATTCATTCTTTTTTCTTTTGTCTTTACTATTTATCCGAATACATACATAAGCGAGATAATTTACTTGCATAATTACAGTTTGGAGAGAAAGCAAAGCATCAGACGTTTTCTCTACATTGATAATAATAATAATAAAAATGTCATAAACATCACATTTATTCATAATCAGACAAACCCCAAAGACACCCTGGTTTCAACAAGTTTTAAGACCAAAAAGAGTTCAGATTAGTTTGTCAACGAGTCAGTAAAATTAGATTTAGTTTTGACATTCTATCAAGATAACTTTTGAGCAAGAAGAGTTAAAGTCTCTATATTTCATTTGTCACAAATCCAAAAAGGTCTTCACCTGTGTTCGTTTTCGTCGGTCGTCGTCACCTTTTATTGCGCAAAGCTAATAAAAGCCACAATAAATAAATAAATAAATAAATAATTGGATAAAAAATTTCTTTTTATTTACTGTTTATCTATTTTCTCTGGAACACAGCTAACTACTACTACAAGGGTTAAAGCTTCAATCTTTCCCACTGACATCTCTGGTCTCCGAACTTCTTTTCTTGTTTCTTCTTTTTATTGCTTGGGTCTTCTTGTCTGTAAGGTTAGGGATCTCTCCTTACAAAAGATCCAAAGCAGGGGATCTTTCTAGATAATGCTGCTTGAGATCTGACCTTTTTCCTTCAATGACGCTCTGAATCAGGTTTGGTTCTCTTACTCAAGTTCTCTGAGTTTTCAGCTTCTAGACTTTTGCTTCGGTCTTCTTTGATCTGTTTACTCGTCTTTATCAGACAATGCTACGGAATGCTTTGCTGACTTTCTGATAAGTTTCTTATTGTCGGTAGCGAGATTTATTCTAGATAAGTTGCTGAATGTTAATCTTTCACATATGTAGTTTTCTCTCCAGCTTAATGTTTAGCTGGCGTCTGGTCTGAAAACTGAAAAATTTGGCAGCTGTCAACTTTTTTTGGGACTTAGCCACTTTAGGCACAATGCTTGGTTTGTATGAATCTGATTTTTCTCTGGTCATCTGTTCAACATCTTGTCTTCTTGCTTCTTCCTTTCCAATTTGAACTCTATAATCTAATATGGTCCCTCCCATGTTTTGGTATAACCTCTGAAGTTTCAGGCCTAGAAAACATTTCTTCTGACTGGCTCTTATTTGTTTAATCAGTTCATATGGGATTTTGAAGTGTCTTGAGTTGTAAAGTCTTTGTCTTTTCAGGTGAATAGAGAAGATGGGATCTGGTTTAAACGATGCATTATCTAGGAAGTACAGCGGTTTGGAGCTCTGGGAGATCATAGTGATTGTTCTCTCTGCAATATTCGTTTTAGTGTTAGCTATATCGTTATGGCTTACTTTCAGAAGAAGAAACTCTAGATCTTCTTCTTCTAATCAGATCCCTGTTAGCCACCAGCTTCCTCCTACTGTCTCCGAAGAGATTAAAGAGATTAGAGTCGACGAGGTTTCCTCAAGCAACGGTGGTGGTGGCAATGGATATCCTTCCATTAGCGAGAAATTTGGGCACAAAGAGCCTGAAAAAGGGATAGTAGTAGCAGATTCAGAGAATGGTGGAGATAGTAGCAGGTCAGGATCGTTTAATCACTTGGAGAAGAAAGATGGTTCGAGCGTATCTTCTGCTAATCCTATGACGGCTCCGTCTCCTTTATCTGGCCTTCCTGAGTTTTCTCACCTCGGATGGGGGCATTGGTTTACTCTCAGAGATCTTCAGATGGCTACGAACCAGTTCTCGAGGGATAATATAATTGGTGATGGTGGGTATGGAGTTGTGTACCGTGGTAACCTTGTTAATGGTTCTCCTGTTGCCGTCAAAAAGTTGCTCAACAATCTGTAAGTGAAATCAAGATTCAAGATTTTCATTTCCTGAATTTCGTTTTTTTTTTGTAATGTTGATGTTTTGGGTGTTTGTAGAGGACAAGCTGACAAAGACTTCAGAGTAGAGGTTGAAGCTATAGGTCATGTTCGCCACAAAAACTTGGTCCGTCTTCTTGGATATTGCATGGAAGGAACGCAGAGGTATGTGTATGTTCTGCTGTTAAATGATTCCTTTTTGAACTTCACTGAACATTGGATGTGGTGACACTTGATTAGGATGCTGGTGTATGAGTATGTTAACAACGGAAACTTGGAGCAATGGCTACGTGGAGACAATCAAAACCACGAGTATCTAACATGGGAGGCACGGCTAAAGATTCTTATTGGAACAGCCAAAGCGTAAGACTTGTTATGGTTACGGTTTCTTCTTTATTTTTGTTTGTTTATCTTCTTCATCTGAGGCAAATGGGGTGGTGATGCAGGCTTGCGTACCTTCACGAGGCGATTGAGCCAAAAGTGGTGCACAGAGACATAAAGTCGAGCAACATTCTGATTGATGACAAATTCAATTCTAAAATTTCTGACTTTGGACTTGCCAAGCTGCTTGGTGCTGATAAAAGTTTTATAACTACTAGAGTTATGGGTACCTTTGGGTAAGTAAGGCTAAAGATTCTTATTGGAACAGCCAAAGCGTAAGACTTGTTATGGTTACGGTTTCTTCTTTATTTTTGTTTGTTTATCTTCTTCATCTGAGGCAAATGGGGTGGTGATGCAGGCTTGCGTACCTTCACGAGGCGATTGAGCCAAAAGTGGTGCACAGAGACATAAAGTCGAGCAACATTCTGATTGATGACAAATTCAATTCTAAAATTTCTGACTTTGGACTTGCCAAGCTGCTTGGTGCTGATAAAAGTTTTATAACTACTAGAGTTATGGGTACCTTTGGGTAAGTAACTGTGGTGGCCTCTCTCTCTCTCTCTCTCTCTCTCTCTCTCTCTCTCTCAATACACTCTTCACTTAATAAATGTGAAGACGTTAACTTGTTTCTTTTTTCACTTTTCAGTTATGTAGCTCCAGAGTATGCGAACTCTGGTCTTCTGAATGAGAAAAGTGATGTCTATAGCTTTGGTGTTGTACTATTGGAAGCTATAACTGGTAGATATCCTGTAGACTATGCTCGCCCACCACCTGAGGTATATAATCCCTTAAGTTTGTTAAAAGAAGCCTTCAGACACACACATCAACTCTGCTCACTTTTTGTAGGTGCATTTGGTGGAATGGCTAAAGATGATGGTCCAACAGAGACGATCAGAAGAAGTGATTGACCCAAACCTCAATACGAAACCATCTACCAGTGCCTTAAAAAGAACACTCTTGACTGCTTTGAGATGTGTTGATCCCATGTCTGAGAAACGACCAAGGATGAGCCAAGTTGCACGTATGCTTGAATCAGAGGAGTACCCAATTCCTAGAGAGGTATGAACAAAGGAAAAGATCACAGCTTCGAAAACTGCTTCTTATTTTTATCGGTCTGATAGATCTTTTGGTTGCTAAAAGCTCTAACGACTTTGAGAATTTTAGGATAGAAGAAGACGAAAGAGTGAGAATGGACCAACAAGAGAGTCAGATCCTCCTAGGAACAGCACAGACACTGACAAGAGCGAGTTCCAAGACCAAAAGCCTGAAGCTGGATAAGGCATTGGAAATAACCTGAGGTGTAAATGTTTTCCGAGCTTCTTCATGTGAAGCAAGTCCTTGTTCGTCTCCAAAATCCTGTGTGTTATGTGATGTTTCTTCATTTTGTCTTTGGTAATAAAGAGAAAGAGGAGGAGAGGGGAGAGTATGTTTGTTCATCATTTGGTTTTGAGAATGGTTTAGATCACATCATTTGTTTGTATAGTGTTTGTTGTATTGTTTGCTCCTCTACGTTTCGCAATGTAGGTTGTTTTCGGACCAAGAAAATGCTAGGCTATGTCAAGTTCTTCGTAGAACGATGTGTAGTTTGTAGTTTGCTTGTGTAATATTCCCTCTGTTCCTAGAAAAATGTATATTTTAGGATTTTCAAACTTATTAAAAAAACGTATCAGATTTTAGTTACCAATACGTTATTTTTCGTAATTAGCTATTTTCTATAACTTTTAACAATAGAATTTTAATAAACACAATTATGTTTTTTTGAAGTTTACAATTTACAATTAATTTATGCATTGAAAATGTAAAAAATTTATCTTTTTGAAACAAATTTACAAGTTTACAATTTGTAATACTCTCTCTGTTTCAGAAAAATGTATGTTTTAAGATTTTCACACTTATCAAAAAAACATATCAAATTTTAGTTACTAATACATTATTTTCCGTGATTAACTATTTCCCACAATTTTTAACCAATATAATTTTAATAAAAATAATTATGTTTTTCGAAGTTTACAATTTACAATTAATTTATGCATTAAAAATATAAAAAAATGTATATTTTTGAAACAATTTTTTTTCTAAAATATGGATCTTTTGAAAACGGAGGGAGTATATTGTTTATCTGAGACTATGTTAAATGTCTCAAACGAAATACCAACTAGTTAATAACTTTAATATTGGACTATATTGTTTTTTTTTGAAACAATTTTTTTGCTCAATTTCTTTTTTTCAAATTGATAGTGCCACTTATAAAGATAAATCTCAAGTATGATTAGTTTCCAACTATTGTGTGATAACTGAAATGGTGAATGGCCGTGATGTTCCAATTTCGGTAGAAGAACTTCACGAGAAGCTACTTAACAGGGAGAATGCTATTGCAACTATCAAAGAAACAACTGATGTTTCCATGCCAATCACCGCGAATGCAGCTCAGTACTCACATCACCAGACACCACGTCCTAACTCGAACTACCGTGGTTCTGGCTCTCCCGCTCGAGGAAACTATCGCAATGCCAAGCCTTATCTTGGAAAATGTCAAATCTGTGGCATGCAAGGACATAGTGCGAGGAGGTGTTCTCAGTTCATGCAGGTCATGCCATCGTCTTCTCATGGCAGGGGCGTACCTCAGTGGTATCAGCAACCACAACAAACTCCACATCAGCCGTGGACTCCGCAGGCTCATTACACCACTGCATCTCCGTCTGAAGCAACACAATCATGGCTCTTGGACAATGGAGTGTCACACCACATTGCCTCAGACCTCCAGAATCTCTCTCTCCATGCACCTTATCAAGGGAATGATGATGTTATGGTTGGAAATGGAACGGGATTGAACATCACTCACACTGGTTCCTACACATTACCCTCAAACTCTCGTCCTCTACCTCTTACTAATGTGTTGTGTGTTCCTCAAATGAAGAAGAATCTGATTTCAGTTAATAAGCTATGTCGAACTAATAACGTTATGGTGCAACTGTGTCCATTTACATTTCAGGTGAGGGATCTCAGAACGGGGGCAACACTTCTCAAAGGCAACGCCAATGATGGAGTGTTTGAGTGGCCGGTGACTTCTTCTCTCATTCAAGCTTTTCCATGTATCAAGTCATCTCTTTCAACTTGGCATTCAAGACTTGGGCATCCTTCACTATCAATTTTAAATCAAATTATTTCAGCTTTTTCTCTTCCAGCTTCTTCTATATCATCATCTTTGTTTTGCAATTCTTGTTCAATTAATAAAAGCCACAAACTTCCATTTTCCAATACATCTATTCGTTCTTCTCGTCCTCTTGATGTTGTGTTCTCAGATGTCTGGACTGCTCCTAGCTATTCAGTTGATGGGCTCAAGTATTATATAATCTTTGTTGATCATTTCACAAGGTATATTTGGCTCTATCCTTTAAAGCTAAAGTCTCAGGTTATCCATCTCTTTCCTACATTCAAAGCGCTGGTGGAGCATCAGTTCAGTTCTAAAATCAAAACCCTCTACTCAGATAATGGTGGTGAGTACATTGGTCTCAGATCGTTTCTTGCTGATCACGGGATTCAACATCTCACCAGTCCACCACACACCCCTGAACACAACGGCATTGCGGAAAGACGACACCGTCACATAGTGGAAACAGGAATGTCTTTGCTTACTCATGCCAAGATGCCGATCAAATACTGGTCTTATGCGTTCATGATTGCGGTTTATCTTATAAATTGCATGCCACGCCAAACCTTGAGAAGAAGTCTCCATCCCAAACTACACTAAACTCCGGGTCTTTGGGTGCCTTTGCTACCCGTGGCTGCGACTCTATGGTGCAAGTAAATTCAATTTAAAATCCATTCCGTGTGTGTTTCTAGGGGATTCTCTAACTCAAAGTGCTTTTCTTTGTCTAGACAAGTCCACACAACGTATCTATACTTCTCGTCATGTCATTTTTCAAGAGAGTATATTCCCTTTCTCTCAAAACACTTCTCAAAACTCTTCTTCTCCAGACTCCTCTTCTTCTTCAGCTTATCCTCCAACTACAACAGTTCCGATCTATCACCAGCCACTCATTCATCAACTGCCCCTGAACTCTGCTCCTCCACCAACGAGTTCGACACCAGCTACACTGACTGAAACAGAGGACTCTGCACTTGAGCTCGAACCCACACCAACTCTGGTGGAACCAGCCCTAACGCCTACTCCACCGCAACCAGCTCCTGAGCCTATCCAGACGCAACCAGCTCCTGAGCCGCAGGTTCCAGTGTCTCATCCGATGATGACTCGAGCAACGAACAATGTTCGCAAACCAAACCCAAAATATGGGCTTATAGCTCAGTTAGGGGACGTGGAGCCTCGAACACTTGCTCAGGCGCTGCAAGATGAACGATGGAGTAAATCCATGGGTGCTGAAATGGATGCTCAAATACGTGAGGGGACGTGGGATTTAACTCCACCTCCTGCTAATAAAAACGGTGTGGGTTGTAGATGGATTCATACCATTAAACGTAATCCTGATGGTTCTGTTGGAAGGTTAAAATCGCGCTTGGTGGCCAAATGAAATCATCAGCAACAGGGACTTGATTTTCATGACACATTTAGTCCTGTGATCAAGCATGCAACGATCAGACTGGTTCTTGGCGTTGCTGTTGCTCATAACTGGCCGCTTCGTCAACTAGATGTCAATAACGCTTTCCTTCAAGGTCATCTTCAAGAGGAAGTGTACATGATGCAACCACGGGATTTGTTGATCAGGACAAACCACATTATATATGTCGTCTACGGAAAGCAATATATGGCCTAAAACAGGCTCCGAGGGCGTGGTACAATGAGATCCGCCAGTTCCTTACAAGCGTTGGCTTCATCGCTTCTCTTGGTGACACATCACTCTTCATTCTCAGATTGGGAACACATATTGCCTACATACTTATCTATGTAGATGATATTGCGGTCACAGGAAATTCTCCTCCTCTAGTTGATCGGTTCATTACTACCCTTGCTTCTCGGTTTTCATTGAAGGATCTTGGAAATCTCTCATAATTCCTTGGTCTTGAAGCTTCTCGCACGCCTTCTGGTCTGCGTCTGACTCAACACCGTTATGTCTCTGATTTGCTCCATCGAACGAAAATGGAAAATGCCTAACCCGCTCTTACTCCAATGTGTTCGTCTCAGATACTCACGGCTACACTTGGTACACCTCTTGCTGACCCGGCGATGTTTAGAGCTACAGTTGGTAGTCTTCAGTATCTTGGTCTTACACGACCAGGCATTGCGTTTGCAGTGAATAGGCTCTCACAGTATATGCATAAACCGACTGACGCACACTGGGATGGGACGGTTACTCATGGTATATTCTTCTCTGCATCAACTCCCTTAACTCTTCATGCCTATTCAGATGCTGATTGGGCTGAGAACAAGGATGACTAAACTTCTACAGGAGCTTACACTGTGTACATTGGGAAACAGCCTATTTCTTGGGCCTCACGCAAGCAGAAAAGTGTATCTCGTTCGTCGACGGATGCAGAATACCGGTCTGTTGCAGATACTGCTGCGGAACTAAAATGGATCCTCTCCATTGCCACCGAGCTTGGTATTCCTTTGTCTGGCATACCCACAATTTACTGTGATAATATAGGAGCAACTCAGCTGTGTGCCAACCCAGTTTTTCATAGCAGAATGAAACATGTGGAACTTGATTATCATTTCATTCGGGAACAAGTCCAGCAAAAGCGTCTACGGGTCTCTCATGTTTGCTCTGCCGATCAGTTGGCTGATGCCTTGACGAAACCATTGCCTCGACCAAGATTCCAAACTCTATCAGCCAAGATTGGACTTACCTCTGGATGTCCATCTTGAGGGGGGATGTTAGTATATACTCTATATCTTAGATATGATTACGTAAATATCTTTAGTTTCTATAATCTCTCCTTGTATTGATAGCCTAGCTAGGATACGTGACTTGCTCTCTACTCCTATTCTCTCTGTATATAAGCTTATGCTTAAGATCAATAATACTCAAGTTGAATACCTTCTCTATACAAACTATGGTTATTCCAAAATGCAACATGAAATTCTAATTATAAGCTTAAAAGGCTAAATCCTTGTGTTCAGTCATTTGCAACTAATTTTATTGCATACGGTTTAGCTCTATTTCCTCAGAATAGGCAACATTTTATCAAAGACATGACGTCAAAATCAACCACAAACATCACAATCACAAAGTAGAAAACCAAATGGATGTACTATCAAACTCTTAACTAAAGATGTATCGGATCGACAAGCAAAGCAGTGAGATAATCCTTTAGTTTTCCTTCACGGTGATTGTAGACATCATCCGACGTATAGAGAATATTCACCATGCGTCCATAATTGACGACTTGCATAAGAACGGGACGTGAAATGTTGGTTGTCTTTAAGCACTCTTCGTTTACAATCTTGTTGATATCTCCAATCATCTTACGAAATTCCCTACTTGCCTCTTTTTTCGTGACTCCATGTTGTTTCATGTAATAGTTAAGCGCATTTGCAGTGTACCCTTTATTCATATCCTCCTGATAATACAATGAGCCATTTAGGTAACAAAATGAAATCATTGATTAACCTAAACCTTTCTAATTATAATGTGTACCTCAAAATCCGTAATATCATCCAAGAGACGTGTCTTCCGTGCTAGATATCGGACAGACTTTGGTCTAGATAGTAGCCACTCAAAATCTTCTTTTTTACCAATCTCTCCAAGTCCCATAATAGAACATGCTATGGTTGCATACGAACCAGCCTCTACATACTCATCAAAGTTAGGGATTTGACCTGCTCTTGCCCATTTGATAAGGTCAAGATTTGTTCTCGCGACTATCTTGAACTGCTTATACCAAAGATTTAAACATCATACACAACTTCATTACCACTAAATAAATGTAAATTTGGGCATTTAAGATTAACGAAGGTGTTGTAAGTAGTTATCACCTCTTCTATCATCTTCTCCAACGCAAATGATCTTCCTTGTGACTTCAATATTTCTTCAAACTCCTTGTAAACAGACATCACAAATTTGAAGGCAGTCTTCATGTGACCATGAAGATTTTCCATGTACTCGGGATCCCATCTGTTCAAATAACAATTCACAATGGTTGTCAGTGTTTTCTGATGAAACCAAATAGATGTTTCTTAGGTGTATATATATAGATACCTTTCAAAACAGTTAACCACGCTTTCAACTTCAGGAATTGAACCATAAGTATCGCAAGCATCGTCTAAAAAGGTGAACAATAAGAAAAACTTGGCCGACATAATTCTCCCAAGTGAAAATTGTGGCTCAAAATACATCATCGATCCTACAAACCAACACTCGAATGTTCGTTCTCTGAAGCCGTGTGGGAGGTTCTTCGTATGGTCTTGTTCCCTCCACCACCTGCAAAT
This sequence comes from Brassica oleracea var. oleracea, assembly GCF_000695525.1. Lineage (NCBI taxonomy): Eukaryota > Viridiplantae > Streptophyta > Magnoliopsida > Brassicales > Brassicaceae > Brassica > Brassica oleracea. The sequence goes on along the minus strand of NC_027756.1, from coordinate 46,452,551 downwards.
ATAGAACAAAAATTATATATATATAATACTCCTACATCTATCTCATAAGAAAATTTATTCATTCACACACGTGGTGATAATTTTTAATTCTTGAATGTAGTGAAGTTGCAAGAACTTGAAATTGAGCTTGGCTAGCTTGAGTAGTGTCTCATCGTTGTCCTCTTCTTGTTCATAGAACGAAAGATACTCTCTTGCAACCAGAACTTGGACGTTCTGATGCTGCGGTATGTAAAGAGCATTTTGTATATGCTTTAAAATATGTGGTGGGATCGCTTTGCTATCTGTAGCTAGTGACTCCAAATAGTCCAATGTAAAGCTCAACGCTTCATCCAGGATATGATCTGTCGTTGTCCTGAAGTGCGCTGCTTCGTAGAAGCTTAGCATGCCCTGGACATCTTCCATTAAACTTTCTTTAAATTTACCGTCGTTTCTTTTGAATCTATCGAAAACATCTACATGGAAAAATATATATTATTTAATATATAACGTACACATACGTAACTCATTAAGATATTATACCATGATTAATCCGGAGTTCTTAGAGTGAGATTCTTACCGGAAGTTAAGAAATTGTTTCTTAACTTTTAACTAAAAAAGCTAAGAACCGGTTTTTAAAGACTTTATTTAATAACCGGTTCTTAGTTTTTTTAGTTAAAAGTTAAGAAACAGTTTCTTAAATTCCGGTAAGAAACCCATCCTAAGAAAAAAAATATTACTTACCAGACAACATATTATGACCATATATTCTAAAAACCCTAAACATGATGGAGACTGTGTACAGATCATTTTCATCTGTGATCAGTTCATCTATCTTCTCGAAAGCATGTTTTAGGGTCTCCACGATCTCCTTCTCAAAAATATAAGCGAGGCCAAGACTGTCCAGAACATGAATCGAAAGAATGCTCCTCTTCATTGCGTCTTTGTCTCTGGAAGAAAACGTGAATATGTTTTTTCTTAATTTAGGCTTTAGTACTTCCATCTCTCTTGCAAGCACATCAAAATCCTGAAAGTCAATACAAGTCAAAGATATACCATTTAAGGAATAATACATGCATGTATACATATGCTTTGTCCGAGTATATATATATATAAATGGACTCACTGAATCGGCAATGGAGATATTGAGAAAGTGATCACCCCATTGAGAGGGTAGCAATTTTGAAAAATTTAAGTAGCTTTTCTGATCTCTCTTTACTTCTTCCATAGGGAGACAGAGCTGAGGGTGTTGCAGACCTTTTCCAGGGTAGACATATATATATATAAATAAAAGAGAAAATGCCTTAGATAGCACCAAATCAAGTTTTTGTCTCCAAACTAGCACTCAAGGTCCAAAATTACAAAAATAGATTTCATTAAAGGGGACCATTTACCCTTATGCCCTCTCCTTTGATTAATTAAAAAAAAAAATTCGAAAATCTAATCGTCGGAAACAATCCCGTCGTGTTCATCTTCCTCGTCCTTCACCTACGACGGATTACCATTGCTCCGCCGTGTTTCTTTCCGTCGTCATCAGATCTACCGTCTTCAGGTCAGCACATCCGTCGTCATCAGATTCGTTGTGGTTGTCATCAGGTTCGTCGTTGTTGTCCCCGAGCTACGGATGCTGGTGTTAAGTTACATGACGTCCGTCGTCATCAGATCTACCGTCTTCAGGTCAGCACATCCGTCGTCATCAGATTCGTTGTGGTTGTCATCAGGTTCGTCGTTGTTGTCCCCGAGCTACGGATGCTGGGGTTAAGTTACATGACGCAGACTTTAGATTGCAGATATTAGCTTTGTGGTGATGTATCTAGAAGCTGTGCCTCCGATCGGGTTCGTCCTCTCTCTCGTTTCCCTCTTATCTCCAAATCGTTTTGCAATGTCCTGTGTAGAGAATTATGAATCCGAATCACTGAGATATTTATTCTCTAGGTATAAATCGTGTGTTCGATCACCGATCAGATGATTGTGGTTTTTGTAAATGTTTGACAGATAAATAAAAGAGGAGAATCAGTGGAAGATAAGATTAAAAAGCTTGGTGTTGAGCTTTACAAATACAGAGAGCATATTCAAAAGACACGATCTGGTCCTGTTCAACAAGCTCTCAAAGCTCGTGCTATGAGGCTTCTCAAGCATAAGAAAATGTAAGGGATTCATTAGGTTTACAGCTAGCTCTGTTCACGGAAGGAACACCATTTTCTTATAATGCTGGAAACTTATCCTCTTCCAAGGTACATCAGAAAGGTTTCTAATATATTATGCATTGCAGTGCAAACTTTTGTGTGATGCTAATTCTAGTTTTCCAATAGAAAGTTTGCATACCAGCATGTATTTCTAATGGCTCTCTCAGAGTTATGGCTCTCTCAGATTTTAGCATGTGTCTTTATTCACTGTTGTATTTGGCCAAGCAGGACTTTGAGTAGGAACAAACTTAACGGGACTATCCCTGTGTCACTCACTGGTCTTCCAAACCTGATAAATCTGTAAGTTACTGCTCTCTCTGTCTGTGATCCCCTTCTTTTTTTGGAAGCTCCTCTTTCTTAATCAATTTGAAACTATGTTTTTACAGTCTTTTTGATTCCAATAATCTCAATGGCCAGATTCCTCAAACTCTATTTCAGATCCCAAAATACAAGTACGTTCCACTACTTTATGTTAAATCTGTTTTTCTTTAGCAGTGATCTGATATGGTTTTAACAACTTGAATTGTGGTGTTGGTCAACCTCACCGTTGTATATCTGAGGTTGCCCGTTCAGGTAGCTACATTACTGTGCGCCATTGCTTGAACCATATCTTCTTTACTTCCAACAGATTCAAAAGTATTAAAGTTTTTTAATTTATTTTTGCTGATGGCGTCTTGTCTGTGGTGAATAGGTTATTCAAGCAAGCCAAAAACTGGCATTATTGCAGGAGTTGTTGCCGGAGTTACTGTCGTCCTCTTTGGAATCTTAGTGTTCTTGTTCTGCAGGGATAAACATAAAGGATACAAACGTGACGTGTTCGTGGATGTTGCAGCTGTACCACCTCAAATCGGTTTGGTATGTTTTGTGTTGTGGTTTGTTTGAACTTTAGATAGTGGTGCTGCTCAGAACATCAACATCAGAACCAGAATGAATTTAAAAAGTTTTACAAAGTATTAATCTATATTTGCTGTCAAGATTTGCTTACTGATCATCATCACTCAGAAAGAGAAAAAGGATCAATGATCGTTTTCAAGCAGTAAAAGAAAGAGACATAGACAAGTCACTCACTTCAATCGTTTGATTTGGTAGTGGCTTTAACTAAAAATCAACGTGATCTCTATGCATATTTATACTATATCTCAATAATGTTCTCATTATATGGCGGCAGTATTTAATCCTTTGTGTGATGAAGTACTTTTGTTGGTTAATAAAGAAAATAGCATGAGATGTGACAAGTTTTATCCTAAGTCTTTGTTATATACTTTTAATTCCCTAACCTGTAAAGTACTATTGGAAAGTAATTGAGATTATCTTCTTTTTCATGTATGTGATTCATCTTTTTGGTCATGTAGACACTATCTCTTGATAGAATTATTGAAAATGTTTCAAGCTATCCCATTTTAATGTTCTCGGTTTGATATATGTTCTCTATTTTGTAGACAACTAACTATATTTGATGATTTCTATAGCCAATGAATTTTCTTATAGATTTGATTATGTTTTTTTTTTTGAAGATTGAGTTCCAATTTAGGATAGCCATCCTGAACAAGGATTGTCTAACATTCCTTACACGCTTTTGATTCTCTTCGAAAACAGACTTATGCAAGAAAACACACTCATTTATTTTTCTGGAAACCCATCCCGAAAGTTTTATTTTTCTGGAAACCCATCCCGAAAGTGCCAAAAGTTATCCTGTATAACATATGTGTTTTATAATTATACCACATTTAAAACTTTCTTGATAGAATTATTGAAAATGCTTCAAGCTATCCTATTTTAATGTTCTTGGTTTGATATGTGTTCTCTATTTTGTAGACATTAAACTCTATTTTGGTGATTTCTATAGCCAATGAATTTTCTTATAGATTTTGATTATGTTTTTTTTGGAATATTAAGTTCCAAATTAGGATAGTCATCCTGAACAAAGATTGTCTAACATTCCTTACACGCTTTTGATTCTCTTCGAAAACAGACTTATTCAAGAAAACATACTCATTTTATTTTTCTAGAAACTCATCCTGAAAGTGCCAAAAGATATCCTATATCACATATGTGTTTTATAATGATACCACATTTAACACTTTCTCGATAGAATTATTGAAAATGCTTCAAGCTATCCTATTTTAATGTTCTCTGTTTGATATGTGTTCTCTATTTTGTACAATCTTTGTGTCCACAACGGTTCCTGACAAACATTTTTTTATGATAAAAGAGTTATGATACAAAAATTGAATCGTAGTGTGACTGATGCAGAAAATAAAATGTATCCTCTTTACCTGCAGGAACATTTTCATGACCCTTAGCTTGAAACAACTTGGTGTGGTGTCTTTCTGAGCCACAATGACAGTGAAGTTTGGCACATAGGTCTCACCAAGACGTTGATACGCCTGCATTGTGTTAAATAAGCAAACTGTTCAATATAATACTTTCACTAGAAACATAATTTGATAGAAGCCAGATCTGGACAAGGAACTTTGAAACACGACCTTTATAATCTGATCCACCACAATGTTCAAGACTTGGTTGAACTGTGATTCACTTACTCCATCCCTAACCAATACGCCCATGATTGTGTAAGAACATTTTTTAGATACTGGAGGTTAAACAACAAAACAAACGACACAGTTTACTGCTAGTACCTGAACATGATAATCTGCTTAGGCTTTCGTGCATAGCTTGTCTTGAAAAATTCCACAAACAATTCACTGTTGGAAACATAAATTTGGCCCGAGCAAAAGAGAAGACACTTAAAATATCTTGTGATAACTGGTTGCTTACAAAAAATCAAGCTGACTAAATAGCATCCACTTACTTCATGATACCGGTTGTCGCCGTTCACAGGGTCGTCTACTGGTTGGAAGAGCGAATCAATCATTTCCAGTTTTGGTGACTGACTTCTCGCAGCTGCCAGTTTTTTGAACCAACAACCTTACAGCACAGGCTGAGACATGAAAAGTAAACAGACGAGGAATCAGATCCTATGGGAACCAGACACAACGGCAAATAAAGGACAAGCAAAGTAAGAATAAAGCAATACCGCTGCTACTGAAGGAACATCTGCACGACCTGGAGACCCATGAGATACATCCATGCCCATGATTAAGGTGGGAATTTTGTTAATCAATGGGATGCTGGAAGAGCACTCTACTCCCAACAGAGAATTGATTCCACCAAGCTAGATTAAGACAGTAAAAGAAGTTAAAGAGAACACTACATCATATGCAAATCCTATAAAAACCAAAGGAAGAATACCAACAGAGACACATTGTTGGGTGATGTAGAAACTGAAATCACCTGTGCTGCGGTTGCGTAGGACGGCGTAGACACGGTGTTGGGTGATGCCTAGTAAATACTACCGCCACCGGCCATTTTTTTCCGTGGTTGGCGTGAGAGAGAGGTTGTTCTGATTTTTTTTTTTTTTTTGTTTGTTTAATTAATTTTAAAAGAAGGGTATTAGGGATATTTTGTCCATGAATGTCATTTACGTGATTTTCTCTTTCTGGTGCTATTTTGGAGACAAAAACTTCAAAAGTGCTATGATAGAGAATTGCCCTAAATAAAATACTAAGAAATAATCTGCATCCTTCGTAGTGAAATACTTTTAAAATAAATAACTTTTCTTTTAGTTTTTTAATAATAACAAATCATATGTAAAATATATTTTAATGATTTGATCAAAGTAAAATTATAAAAACATCTGATTTATTTCAATTAAAATATTATGCATATTTAAAAAAAATTAAAATCAAAATATTTATTTATTTTATATGGTATACAGATTAATTTAAATGTTATTAAAATACATATTTTTAATTTGAATATCTACTAAATGAGGTTTCATACTCATATGATTTTATGATCATTTGTAACTTGTTATAACAACAGTTTTAAACCATTGATCACAAAAATTTCAATGTGAAATTTTCTAAAGATTAAGTAATCTACAATCATATTAAGAATTTCGAAATGTAACATACGAAAAAAAATCTAATTTTATATAATATGGTTAATTTGATTATTTATTTTTTCTTAATAATATATATATTTTTTAAAAAAATTATATAAGACACACAAGTTGTTATCAAATCTTTATTATTCAAAACCATTAATTATCATACATATTAATCACATTAAGTAATTATGTAGATTTTATTTTAAAAAAAAATTTCGTAGATTGCTAATTAATTTTATGATTAATTTAACAAAAATATAATTTATGTTTAGATGGACCAACATATTTTTTCGTAGATTACTAAATCAAGTATCATTATATTTTTTAATATTTGACTCGTTATTTGTCTAGTTACTTGTCTGGTACATAGTCTGGACGGTCAAATGTTGTATTTATCAGTGGGTGGCTTTTTCCACCTTAACAATTAAGGTTGGAAATCACTATTAGTTACTTGACTTAAAGTTGCTATTTAATTCGTATCTGTCTTGAAAATTTAAGTACTCAGGTGTTTTCAATGTAAGTAATAAGTCAATAAATTTATTACTTGCAAGACTAAATCAAGTATCATTATATTTTTTTAATATTTGACTCGTTACTTGCTACTTATCACATGCACTACAGGAAATCTATTCCTGACGGAATTTCCGACGAAAAAAATTCATCAGGATTGCCTGAAGAAATTTCAACAAAACTAAAAAAAATTGACTTCCATCGGAATCTTCCATGGATTCCCGATGGATTTCCGACGATTTTATTCGTCAAGACTCTCTTTTTTTCTTGTAGTGATGCTATATTAAATATTTATTACTTGCTAATAATAATTGTCTTTTCTTTTAACTGCATTTTAAGGTTTACCACAAAGACTCGTTACTCGTCTTATACTTGTTATTTTTTTCGTATCCATCTCGAATTTTCAAATACTCGTCATCATCAAGTAAAGTATTAGATAAAAAAATTAGATGCTTATAAGTACAAGACAAATAACAAATATTAAAAAATGTAGATGTTTGGCTTACTACTACTCATTAGTTGCCTAGAGAAAATATTTTTGTTACAATGTGAAGTATACTATGTTTCAATATTAGAATATTCATATCTTTTTATTCTTCTTTTTCTTATTCTTTATAATATATACAAATACGTTGTTTAAAGTAATTTTCATGTTCTTTTAGTAGAGTAAACAAAACAAATTTTCATGCCATTTCTAGTAGAATATTATTTACTAAGTAATTCTTAAATATTCAGAATATTCGTAAATATTTACAAGTACTCGCAAATAGTAAGTAATAGATCGGGGAAAGTAACTTGCAAGTAACATATTTTTGATCAAGTACTCAAAATAGTATGTACTTGTTTTTGACAAGGCATATACAAATCTAAATTTTTATTACTCATGAGTCTCAAATACACCTAAAATTGCAAGTACCCGCCTTGTATTCAGCCCTATTAGCAATAATAAGGGTATGAATGTATTGTGCGGTTTCGGCGGGACACAAAATAAAACACCATTTTGTCACCATTCAAGCAAACTTTAATCTTACTTTTCTGATTAAAATTTAAAAGAATATATAAATACAAGTGTGGTACAACTTATTGACCGCACCTCAAAATAAGAAGTAAGATTAAAGTTTGCTTGAATGGTGACAAAATGGTCCGGTTATACCCTTAAAGTTTGGAGAAGAAATTAAGTAAATGTCATTGATTTTGACATAATTTAGAAACTAACATTTAGCACTTATTTGATCAGGTTATATCCTTAATAGTAATAAGTAGCATGTTACATATGGATAGAGTGGATGACGTTGATGTATTTTTGTTATGCACATAAGTGAATGTGTACTATTTAATAGCACATCACATAAAAAACCAACGTCACAACATTATTCACCGCATACTTACTCACTGTCGATAGTAAAATGAATAGATATCATAGAAAATTTTTTAATAAAAAAATGTATTCAATATCATGGAAATAGTATATGATTCTAACCTCACTTACAAGCATTAAATACTAAACCCAACCCCAACTTTTAAATATTAAATCCCAAATATAAACTATAATCCAATGTCAACCTCAATCTTCCATAAACTAAACTCAAATTTCGAAATACCTGCAAGACGCATTACTATTCTACATAAGACATATAGAATAGAAAAGGTGAAAATGTAGTTACAATCTAAAGATCATCTTAACATATTTCTCAAATGTTGTTATGGTTATTCCTTCATGGAAGGTGGCAATGTTTGCTCCAATGTCAACCACAATCGTACATAAACTAAACCCTATCAACTAATCACCATCCCCTACACGAAAATATAAACCCTAATCCAATGTCATTCCTAATCTTCAATAAATTAAACCCTATCAACTAATCACTAAACCCTACACGGAAATATAAACCCTAATCCAATGTCAATCCCAATCTTCCATAAACTAAACCCTAGCTACTAATCACTAAACCCTACATGGAAATATAAACTCTAATCCAATGTCAACCCCCTTTTTTTATAAACTAAATCCAAATTTTGAAATGACAATAAGATGCATTTCCAGGAAAATAAGAGAAGAGCCAAATTTAAAGGAAAGACAATATGTTCCATTTCATATAGTACAGAAATACACTCCTTGTTCATCTTCTGCCTTGTCTTCGAACCCGATATCGGAACTTACAGGTTTTCATGTTCCATCTTCACTCAATGATAAATCTCGGATTGGGAAGATGGATGCATGGAGCCATAACGCCGTTGGCCGGGGTGATGCTCCTCGCCCATGTGATGTGGAGGCAAAGCAGCCCGGGTGATGCTCCTTGCTGCCTCGGCTGTAACTGCGGTGGCGCGCTGGCGGTTTCGGAAGCAGAGAAGGTTAGGATTTTGGGAGAATTTTTTTGATCACAAAATACTCACATAACTCAGACGATAGTGACGATGTCGATCTAATATGTGAATGGAAGCTCCAACTCATCCATGACAAACCTAACGAACAAAAGCATAAGGCCAAATTAATGGTAAGTAGTGTATGCTTATCAAACAAAATATGCGTTGAACAAAGTAGCAGTGATATAGAGCAGAAGATAATATGAAATATTTTACATAGTTTAGTTGTTTTTGGTATAGTATGGAACATAAACATACACGAAATGGAATTGAGATTATGTATATTTATACTACGATACGTAATGACGATGAGACAAACACAAGATAAGATGTTCCATTTCAAAAATAGTTATTAGGCTATTCCATTTGACATAGTCAATCAATATAGTTCTACCCATCATATGTTCCTTTCGATTCCAAACATAATTTACCCCGGACTTCATAGTAAACATATGAGTCCGACAAACTGGGGAACTTAAACCCTCAATCAATTCGGGGACCTCTCTCTACCAGATCCGGCATGCAAATGAACTGTTGGGTTAGATTTAACAATTTAGATTCAGCTAGAGCTACGATATCCGAATAGGAGAAAAAAGCAACACAAGCATAGAATCAAAGCTAGACAACCAAGAACTTACAGTTTTGCAACAGATCTCAGTCGAATCGCCTATGTAAAAGAGAAAATGCTCTGGTGCTACTTCTTGTCAATTGGATTGTAACGATGCCGGTGGCCAAGTGATTTCAGAATCGGCTCTGCTATTCCCTTTATACCAGACTTTGTGATGTCTAATTAAGGCAGAGCAGACCAATGGTGGCTACGGTGTAGAGCTAAGCGATGGGTTCGACGAGGGTGAGCAATCCGGTTACCAAAGAAAAGTAAAAGAAAAGATGATGTGATTCTAATTACGCCATGAAGTAAATATGACAGTTAATAATTAGAGATTTTTATTTATTTTTTTCTTCATGTTTCTCCGGTTGCTGCTAAGGGCAATATATAATTAATACATAAGAGAGAGTGGGTGTATCGAAAACCTAGGACATTTGGTTATCCCGTGAATTATGGTTTATTTCGACGTTATACAGCCTAATTTCCCAATAAATTAAGTAGTTGGTTTTACTATTGAGTTTTTTAGTTATTTTATTTGCAAGTAAAAAAATGTAAGTGTAATCAATACTTTTATTTCTCTCTTGTTTTGTTATGTCATCTTCATTTCCAAAAATAGTATAACTTTAAAATACATAATTGCTATCACACGACATATTTTTCTGTTACCTACATACTTGTCTAAATTTATACTTTATAAGCTTTTATTAAACAAAATTTCTAATATTTGTTACGATTTGAACACTTGTTATGCACTTTTTAATATATATGCTACCATTCCCATTTTTTTATAATTTGTATTTCTTTTTTAAAAAAGATCACTCAAGATTACCTATAACTTTATTTATTTGGTATTTTTGATAAAAAAATATTGTTTGTTATAACAAACTTAAATTAATTTTGGTGTTGATTTTAATATTTTTTTATTTTAAAATAATAAACTTAAATTAATTTAATTTATATACAACTAGCGTAATTATAATTTTTAAAATAAAATGTTGGCTATAAAATTTCAGTAATAACATATTAAATTTCATATTTCAGATATATAAAATATTTTTCAGATAAAATATTTATTTTAAAAAATTATATTAATACCACTGATTTTTTAGTTTATAAAACATAAATATATTTATATGTATTCCGCAGATAATATATATATATATATAATATATAATATATATGTTTTGAATTGTTTTTTTTGGCGAATTGCAGTTGTTATGTTGTATGTGTTTCTCTTATATAAAATATAGTTAAACTGTATCGCAGTATCAAGTCCGCTTGTTCTTTCCACGTTTTAAAGATTTTAGGAAGCAGTTGTCAAAAAAAAACATTTTAGGAAGAAATAAGAATAAAAAAGTATAGCCAGACAAAAAGTATCAGTTTCTGACTGGGAAAATGGTTATTTCATACTCAATATATTGCAATATGTTTAATTCATATCCGACTGATACGGTCGTGATAAAACATACCTGAACTTTCAAAAAATCAAATAACATACCTAGGGTGTGACTGGTAACCGTCGAAGAACATTAGGAATGAAAATGAAAAGAATAAATAGAAATAAAATTTTGGGAATGACGAGGAATGAGAGTTCTTTATCAAAATTAACAAGGAACAAATTTGCATTATAATTCTCTACAAAAAAGGGAATGAGAAGGAATGAAGAGGAAAAAATATTCCTCATGAATGGTAACATTTTTGAGGAACGTTAAGGAATGTAATGTTCCTCTTCATTCCCTTGGTTACCATTCAAACCCCTAATGTTTTTTTTTCTTAGCCAAATCATACATCGGTCGCCACATAAGCTGCCACATCATCTAATTTTGATGACTTGGATGCTATGTCTGCTAATTTTATTGACGAGAATATCATATGTACATTTAAAAAACAAAATAGTCATTTTATAAAAATATTTTTTTAGAAAATATAAAGTTTTATAAATTTTTATTATTTAGATAAATTAACAAAAATAATTAAATAGTTAAATTTTATCTTATATAAGAGACAGATTTGTAAATGTTTCAATCATATCACAATACCGTCCTTATAAGAATTATATATGTGTTGTAATTATTCAAATTCAATGTTAGTATTGCAGTCGTGTCACTCTAGATTAATTATGGTTGTGTTTATTTAAAAATTTATGATATGTTAATCTAAATCCTTTAAATGTAAATATTATGACTATGTTAACCTATGACTGTGTTTATTTAAAATATTATGATATGTTAACCTAAATTGTTTAAATGTACATAACATACTCATGATTAATCAAGAGTAACACACTACAACAGTAGTATTGAAGTAGTATTGAATTTGATACATTAAAACATATATAACTCTTATAAGGACGGTATTATGATATGATCGAAACATTTACGGATATATTTCTTATATAATTTTAAAATTTAATTATTAAATTAATATTTGCTAGCTTTACAAAATGATAAAAATTTATAAATTTTACAATTTCTAAAAGAATATTTTTATAAAATGATAATTTTGTTTTTTTCAAAAAAGATGTACATGTGGCATCTTTGTCACCGAAATTAGCGGACGTAGAATGTAGATCAGCAAAATTAGATGATGTGTTAGCTGATGTGGCGACTGGGATATGATTTGGCCAAAAAAATAAACATTAGATATGTTATTTAAAATTTTTGAAAATTCAAATATGTTTTAGCACGACCATATAAATCGGATATGAATTGAAGATATTGCGATAATTTGGGTATGAAATGGCCTTTTTATCGTTTCTGACCACATAAATAAAGTTAAAAGCCTTATCCTTTTAATGTGCTCTTTCCACGTTTTAAACATTTTAGGAAGCAGTTGTCATAAAAAAACATTTTAGAAAGAAATAAGAATAAAAAAGTATAGCCAGACAAAAAGTATCAGTTTTCTGGACACAGAAATAAAGTTAAAAGCCTTATCCTTTTAATGTGCTCTTTCAACGTTTTAAACTTTTTAGGAAGCAGTTGTCTTTGTTAAACGTCTGCATTGCATAAAATCAAATAGGTGATAGGTTTGGTACAACAAAGATAAGCTTTGAACACTCAACCTTAAAATAAAGATCTACGAGCGAGAAAATACGGCTTCTCTGTTGATAAGATTATGAAGCCAAAAACAAAAAAAAAGGGGCCAAGCTGGTCCTCCCAGAGCCAGGTAGGAAGCAGTTGTCAAAACAAAAAACATTTTAAGAAGAAATAAGAATGAAAAAGTATAGCCAGCCAAAAAGTACAGTTTCAGACCACAGAAATAAAGTTAAAAACATTTTAAGAAGAAATAAGTTACCATCTCTGAAATCCTTGTAGCATTTCAATTTTTTAAAGATCGTGGTATTTTTCTCTTTGAACACTTCATGTCCTTTTGGGATTATTCATTGATCTTTTGGAAAGATCGAGAAGGGAGTAAGACTCAGAGAACCGATGGCTATGATAAATCCACAAGGTTGAAAACCGGGTCTCATTTCATCTTCATTTGGATAACTGGAAAGATTTTATATTATTTTCCCGAAATTTATGAAAAATATATATTTGTTATAAAAAGAACTGGTATTTTATTGTATCGCAGGAATTTAAATAAGGGCAAAATTTTATATCCATAGAAATTTTAACACTGATATAGAGAAAGAGAGTTTCTTATTAAGGAGAAGAGAAGTGTTTTTGGTGTGTTCTACTAAACGATCGAAATCGATCGTTTATATAGAGAAGAAATTCACTGTGCAAATAGTGCAGTGCTAAATCAGTTGTTCCTTGAAGGTAACGAAAGACATGTTTAATTCCATTCCAATGTCTTCGCGTCGGAGACGAACTGAATCTCGCTAAAAGATTAATGGCAAAAGATATGTCAGGTCGAGTACAATTTGCAAGATACATAAGAGCTCCAATTGCACTTAAGTATGGAGTTTCAGGACCAAGTATTTCTTCATTTTCCTCAGATGGTCGAAACGAATCATTTTCAACATTAAGTGATCTAACGACCATCAGAGTGCTAAGAGGAGTTGGTTTATCCATGTTAAAGCGTTTCAATACTCGTTTGGTATATGTAGACTGGTGTACAAATATACCCTTTTGAGAATGCTCAATTTGTAATCCTAGACAATATTTTGTCTGGCCGAGATCTTTCATCTCAAATTCTCCTTTCAGATAGTTTGATGCCTTTTGGATTTCGTTTTTAGTTCCAATAATATTAAGATCATCAACGTACACCGCGATTATCACAAATCCGGATGTTGTTTTCTTTATGAAAACAGAAGGGCATATAGGATCATTCGTGTATCTTCTTTTGTTAAGTGTTCGCTGAGACGATTATACCACATTCGTCCAGATTGTTTTAACCCATATAATGATCTTTGCAATTTTATTGCACATAACTCTTTAGGTTGTGAACTTAGCGTTTCTGGCATTTTAAATCCATCTGGGATTCTCATATAGATATCAATATCTAATGATCCATATAAATATGCCGTAACGACATCCATGAGACGCATTTCTAAATTTTCATTGGCCGCTAGGCTCATCAGGAATCTAAATGTGATTGCGTCCATGACAGGAGAATAAGTTTCCTCATAATCAATTCCTGGCCTTTGAGAGAAACCTTGGGCTACGAGACGAGCTTTGTATCTTGTAATCTCGTTTTTCTCATTTCTTTTTCGAACAAACACCTATTTGTACCCAACAGGTTTTATATATTTGGGTGTGAGCTTAATCGGTCCGAATACGTTTCGTTTGTTAAGCGAATCTAGTTCGACTTGAATTGCATCTTTCCATTTTATCCAGTCATGTCTCTTTTGACATTCATATACAGACTTTGATTATGGATCTTCGTTTTCTTTATTTATTTCCTTTGCTAAAAGGTATGAGAAAACGTCATCAATATCATCCATCTCATTTCGTTTCCATATCTTTCCATTATGGATGTAATTGATAGAAATCTCTTGATTTCCTTCAGATTCAAGATGCTTTATATTGTCGTTAGATTCACAATTTTCTTCGTCATAAATATTTTCTGTTATTTTGGGAGTATCATGCTTTTCACATTCCTTACGTTTTCTAGGAAGTTTATCCTTTGAACCAATAGGTCTACCGCGCTTTAAACGTGTTCCTGATTCACGTGTATCAACTGCCGTTCCACCGTTTTGTGGTATTTCAATACGAGCAGGAGTATTTGCAGCGGGTTTATGTGATTTAGTTACCATTTTGGTATCAGCAAATGCATCAGGTAGCTGATTTGCTATATTTTTTAAATGCATGATTCGTCGAACTTCTAGTTCTGACTGTTTTGTAGGAGGATCAAGGTGTAATAAAGATGGTACACTCCATTTGATCTCTTTTCCTACTTGTTTCTTGTCTCCCCCTAGAGTTGGGAATTCTTTCTCATTGAAATGACAATCGGCAAATCGTGCCGTAAACACATCACCAGTTTGTGGTTCTAGGTATCTTATTATTGATGGAGAATCATAGCAAATATATATTCCCAACCGTCTTTGCGGTCCCATCTTTGTACGTTGTGGTGGTGCTATTGGAATATAGACCGCACAACCAAAGATTTTTAGATGAGAGATATTTGGTTCTTTTCCAAATGCTAACTGTAATGGGGAATATCTATGATATGCACTTGGTCTTATCCGAATTAGTGCTTTTGCATGCAAAATAGCATGTCCCCATACAGAGGTTGGGAGTTTTGATCTCATGATCAATGGCCTTGCAATTAGTTGCAGCCGTTTAATTAATGATTCTGTCAAACCATTTTGTGTATGAACATGAGCAACAGAATGCTCTACTTCAATCCCTGATACCATACAATAATCATTAAAAGCTTGGGATGTGAATTCACCAGCGTTATCTAATCTAACTCTTTTAATTGGATAATCTGAGAACTGTGCTCTTAATTTGATTATCTGAGTTAGAAATCTCGCAAATGCCATATTTCGAGATGATAACAAACAAACATGTGACCATCTACTCGATGCATCGATTAATACCATAAAGTAGTAGAATGGTCCACACGGTGGATGTATTGGTCCACAAATATCACCTTGGATTCTTTCCAAAAACTTTGGTGATTCTTTGTCAACTTTGGTTGGTGATGGTCTTATGATTAATTTCCCAAGAGCACACGCATCACATGTCATTTTATTACTTTGGTATATATCTTGGGTTTTTATTGAATGACCATGTGAGCTTTCAATGATTTTTCGCATCATTGTAGTGCCTGGATGACCAAGGCGATCATGCCATAATGTAACATCTTCTGGATTTCTTTTTATCACAAGATGTGATTCTATAGCATCAATATAAGTGTGATGCAATCCAGAAGGAAGTTCTGGAAATTTTTCCAGTACAAGGCCTTTGCCTGATTTTTCAGAAGTTATATACAAATACTTCTTTCCATTCTCAGTTGCAGACTGAGTGTTATACCCTTGACGGTATATATCTTTGAAACTCAACAAATTTCTCTTAGAATTTGGAGAATATAAGGCATTATCTATGGAAAACTTTGTTCCATTAGGCAACATAAAGTTCGCCTTGCCAATTCCTTCGATCAGGTCTGTAGGACCTGATATTGTGTTTATAGTCATTTTTACTGACTTTAAAGTAGAGAAATATCTCTTATCCTTCAGTATAGTGTGCGTTGTGCCACTATCTGGCATGCAAACTTCTCTACCAATTTGTTTAGTTGTTGTTCCATTTGCTTTCTTATCCATTTCTGTAACACACAGTTAATATCAATAAAGAAAATAAACTTTCATAAGTAAACATATTATGCATCAATAACAAGTACACAATAATTATACATTAGATATTTTGAAATACAACATTATTCTGAAAGTGAAATACATAATATTTTATGGCATCACTAGGCATTATTAAGCTTGATCAGTACAAGCACTTCAAATATTTTGATGAGTGGCCTCGTCGAAATCTCCCATAAAGTCAGAGGATTCGAGGTATGTCGATGTTGTACCCACAAGGTGTTCATTGAGATATACTTCCTTTGCCTTGCCTTTAATAGATTCTTGGTACAATTGGCATAGATGCCGAGGAGTTCGACATACTTGAGACCAGTGTCCCTTCGATCCACATCTGTAACAGACGTTCTCATTTTTATGAGTAGGGTTTTCTTGGGTTTCTTTTCCTTTTACCCGATCAGATCGATTCCATGTGTTGGATCCCCTTCCTCTTGGGTTGTTACTCCTTTCATGGTTGCGGTTAAATCGATAACCACAACCACGACCAAAACCACGATTGTGACCACGGCCACGACCACGCCCACGATAGGAATAATTTCCTTTTTCCGGATTTTTTATATCCGTTGCATTTACCTCAGGAAATGCTTTGGTTCCCGTGGGTCGGGCATTGTGGTTTTTAATGAGGAGTTCATTATTTCTCTCCGCTATTATAAGCGCCACAGCGAGTTCAGAGAACCTCGTATACCCACAATTTAAATAATATAGGCGGTATTCCGGCCATTATAACATGATATAAATAATAGTAGAGGCGGTATACCGACCATTATAACAGGGTATAAATGATACAAATAAATTTTACCGAATCGCAGAGTGATCGTGCTGATAACGTGTTATAAAAAGAACTGGTATTTTATTGTATCGCAGGAATTTAAATAAGGGCAAAATTTTATACCCGTAGAAATTTTAACAGTGATATAGAGAAAGAGAGTTTCTTATTAAGGAGAAGAGAAGTGTTTTTGGTGTGTTCCACTAAATCGATCGTTTATATAGAGAAGAAATTCACTGTGTAAATAGTGCAGCAGGCCCTACATCTTTTTATATTTTCAAACATTACGGCTCCTCCTTTTTTTGACTTTCGTAACAATATTCTTATTATTGTTGGCATTTACAATGAAACCATGACTAAATTTTCAGCATAATGATTCAAAATTTATTTTCCTAAACCTAGAGTTTTCTTTTTTGTAGGAAAGTTTCTAAATTTTGACATTAGAACCTTTATATATGCTATTAACATTTTGGTGTAGTTTTTTGGCAGTCTAAGATACGTGTGAGATCAAATCTTCAGTTTTTTTGGCAGTTTAAGCTGAATTATTGTTTAGTTGTCCTAAATTGACTTGTGACGTGATTATTGTTATAAATCATCTGATGGATGTTCATAACCGGCTCGATCTATTAGAGGCCCAACCCCCAGAAAGAGAGAGAGGAGAGAGTCGGCCAAAGAGAGAGAGAGGCGGCTACCTTGTGTTTTCCTTTTTTCTTTTCCCTTTGTATTTATGATTTGTGATCTTTCCTTTTATCTATCTTGTAATTCCCTATATATATGGCACACTTTATAATTAATGAAATAAGAACTTACTGATTTCAATCCTAAGTTTTACAACACGTTATCAGCACGATAGCCTCAAAAAACCTTAAAGCTAAAAACTAGAAATCGAAAACCCTAATCCTACCCGACGAACCCTAACCCGATCACGTCTCTTGTTCCTGCAAGCGTTCTCATCTCAGCTTCATCCGATCAGCTCCAGCCCCAAGGCGTTCCTGATCATAGACGAACTCAGCCTCAGATCTTGACCATGACAGTTCGCGATCTGACAGCACCAACTCCCGTTCGACGATCAGCCGTTCGCGATCCGACAGCAAACAGCTCGTGTCCAGCTCGCGTATAGATCGTTCCCGTTCGTGTTGCAGCTCGAGGTTCATTCTTTGGTCGTCTGGTTCATCAAACAACTAAGCTAAAGGTAATTCGAATTCTAAGAACATATGAATCGAATTGGGTTGATTGATAAAGAATAAAGCCATAAAATATAATCTTTATGATAAAAGCCATAGGATAATAGATCAAACCCTAATGAGTAAATCGAAGCTCCAAAAGTTCGATCCCCAAACCTTAAAATCGAGATTGATCTATTGATCAATTAAAATCAAAGCTTTAATGGTTTTGAATCTCATATCAAACCCCTTTGATCTAAGATCAAATCGAAACCCTAAAACCTTAATTTGAAAGAATCGGTTTTGATTGTTTAAATTTGAATATTGATTGATTGATTTGATCACCTAGAACTGTTTCTAAAGATTGTTTAAACTCGAATCTGAATTAATTAAGATTGTTTGGCTTGTTTAAACTGAAACCCTAATAACCTAGTCTAGATTGTTTTAAAATCGAATCTGAAACTACATGCTAGGTTAATTATTCTAGATCATACCTCGTGGCTGTGTGGCCTTGTTGTATTCATACCCTAATTGATCACAATTGATTGATTGCAAATTACACTTAGAACATTATTCTAGGAATGGTATTGAATTAAAATCAAGTAGCCGTGTGGCTTGTTCTTTTGCTTGGCCGAGATTTTTGTTTGTATTGATTGCATCGTATGAACTGATAAAAACAATATATGTTAGGATTGCAATTACATGATAAACTAAATGTATAAGATTGAACTGATTGCATCCATAGCTGTGTGGCTTAACTTGGCCGTAAGGCATAGATCTTGGTCGTGAGGCTTGATTGATTGTTTAAACTTAAAACCTGTTCGTTTAAAACATTGAAACTATTCCTAAAAGATCTAAAAAATATTAATCTATGATTTCAGATGTCGAAAATCAACAACCTTGATTTTGCTGCCCTAAAACTCTCTGGAGATAATTACCTTCAGTGGGTGTTTGATGCTAAGACCATCCTGAAATCCAAGGGACTCGGTGAATGTATCACCGAGAACAATAGTGCTAATGAGAAAGATCGATACAGAGCTATCTTGATCATTCGTCATCATCTAGCTGAGAGTCTCAAGGATCAGTATCTAACCATTGAGAATCCACTAGATCTTTGGACATAATTGAAATCGAGATATGATCACCAGAGAACGGTGATCTTACCAAAAGGTCGGTTTGATTGGACGAATCTCAGGATCCAAGACTATAAGTCTGTAGACGAGTATAACTCTGCAATGTTTAAGATTGTTTCTAAATTAAAACTGTGTGGTGAAAGTATTACGGATCATGATATGCTTGAGAAAACCTTTTCCACTTTCCATGCAAGCAATGTGCTGTTACAACAACAGTACCGTCAAAAAGGTTTCAAGACCTATGCTAATCTTATTTCTTGTCTCTTGCTCGCTGAGCAGAACAATGAATTATTGATGAGAAACAGTCAGATGAGACCTCTTGGATCAGCTCCACTACCTGAAGCACACACGACAGAGGACAATAAAGAGCCCAACCACGTCCAAGGAAAAGGCCATCATGGCTGTGGTCGAGGAAATTGGAACGGACGTGGACGTGGCCGAAGCTCCTTTGGCCGCGGGCGAGGGAATCAACATGGTAGAGACCATGGGCGTGACCGTGGCTCATTTGGAAGAGGTCATGGTCGCGGCCGTGGATCTTCATTCAAACCCCAACACTCAACCAAATCAGGTAAATCCGTGTGTCATAGGTGTGGAATGAGTAATCATTGGGCTAGATCTCCACCATTGCGGGTATAGCTAGTCTCATAGAGGGTCACGACCAGGCTAACATCCTATTGCCTATGGGTACACATCTTGAGATATCAGATGCCTTGTATTCACCCAAATCTAAGAGAAGTCTATTAAGCTTTAAAGACATTCAAATGAATGGCTTTCATATTGAAACCACAGGCGAAAGAAACAAAGAATCTCTTCAGATCATTGAAATCGTCCATGCCAATAAGAAAGTTTTAGAATCCATACCCGCACTATCTACTGGTCTTTACCATGCTAAAGTCAGTATGATCAAGGCCAATACCACTTTTAATAAAGAGGCAATCGATAACTTCACTTTATGGCACGACTGGCTTGGCCATCCCAGTTCGACCATGATGCGTAAACTGATCATGAACACTAACGGCCATACCCTTAAAGAGAAACGAATTATCCCTAAGCACCTATCGTGTGTTGCTTGTTTCCAAGGGAAACTCATTTCTAGGCCATCACCAGTTAAAAGTCACTAAGGAAATGATAAACTTTCTGGAAAGAATTCAAGGAGACATATGTGGACCAATTCACCCACCTAGTGGGACATTTCAATATTTCATGGTCCTCATAGATGCGTCCACTAGATGGTTGTATGTCTGCCTCCTCTCGACCAGAAACTTTGCATTTGCCAGGTTACTTACTCAAATAATTCGATTACGAGCTCATTTTCCAGATTTTCCTTTGAAGACTATACGTCTTGACAATGATGGTGAGTTTACATACCAAGCGTTTAATGATTACTGTATGTCCATGGAGGTAACTGTGGAACACTCCGTGGAACATGTACATACACAGAACGGCTTAGCCGAATCATTTATAAAACGCATACAGCTCATTGCTAGACCGTTGCTTATGAAATCAAAGCTGTTGGCTTGTGCATGGGGACATGCCATCCTTCACGCAGCCGAGCTCATACGCATCAGGCCATCTAGTGAACATAAGTATTCCCCATCACAATTGCTTACGGGTCATGAGCCAGACATTTCCCATCTTAAGACATTCGGTTGTGCTGTTTATCTTCCAATTACTCCACCACAGAGAACAAAGATGGGACTTCAAAGGAGGATGGGGATATATGTTGGATTTGATTATCCCACCATTATAAAGTATCTTGAGCCAACTACGAGTGGTTTATTTAAGGCCAGATACGCAGATTGCCATTTCAATGAATCCGAACTTCCAACATTAGGGGGAGATAGTAGTAAAATGGTAAAAGAAATTTCATGGAATCAAACATCCATATCTTGGCAAGATCCTCGAATTCGAGAATGTGATCTAGAAGTTCAAAAGATCATACATTTACAAAAGCTAGCTAATCAATTGCCAGATTTCTTTGCTGACCCGAAAAGTGTGACTAAGTCATAATCCCAGCTGCTAATGCACCAATAAGAATTGATGTTCAAGAGGGACACAATCAACTTGCTACAATGTCTAGACAACGTGTGAAACATGGTAGACCAATAGGTTCCAAATATAAGAACCCTTGGAAAACAAAGAAAGGTGCAGAAAATAAAACCGAAGTTGATAAGATACCAGACATAGTCGCGGCCGATCCAGCCCGTAATGTGGCCGCACCCGACTCTCCGGGTTTAGACATAACTGGACCTGATGCCATTATTGTGGTCGGCCCTGATGTGCCTAACAATGTTGCTTGGGACGCCAAGCTTCATGGTACTGATGGTCCAGATAATAATGAGATCTCAATTAAATATGTCTTGTTTGGAAAATGATGGAACAGAAAACATGTCGACATGGATGATATATTTGCTTATGAAGTAGCACTTGAACTTATGGATAATGAGGATCATGAACCCACGCCTATATATGAATGCATGCAACGACCAAATTGGCTTAAGTGGAAAGAAGCCATAAACGTGGAGTTAGAATCATTGAGAAAAAGAGGTGTATTTGGTCCAATAATCCGGACATCTCATGATATCAAACCAGTTGGATACAAATGGGTCTTTGTGAAAAAAAGAAATGAAAATGGTGAAGTCGTGAGATATAAGGCCACCTTGTGGCACAAGGATTCTCACAGAGACCAGAAATAGACTATGAGGAGACATACTCCCCTGTGGTGGATGCTACGACCTTCAGATTTTTAATAAGTCTGACCGTGAGAGAAGGTCTAGATTTACGGTTAATGGATGTTGTAACCGCATACCTGTATGGTCCAGTGGATAATGAGATTTACATGAAAGTCCCATAGGGTATCGAATTGAAAAACAAAGAGAGTTCTCGAGAACAACATTGTATTAAGTTGAATAAATCTCTTTATGGACTAATACAATCAGGTCGAATGTTGTACAATAGACTAAGTGAGTACCTAGTAAAAAAGGATATAGAAATGACCCTATCAGTCCATGTATTTTCATTAAGAAATTTGAAAACGAAGGATTCGTGATCATAGCAGTATATGTTGATGATCTGAATATCCTAGGAACCTCTAGAGAGATTTCTCAAACAGTTGAATACCTTTAGAAAGAATGCGAGATGAAAGATCTCGGGAAAACAAAATTCTGTTTGGGATTACAACTTGAGTACATAAATGATGAAATCCTTGTGCATCAAATGGCATATACAGAAAAAGTACTTAAGAGGTTTAACATGGCCGACTCACACCCTTTGTCCAGCCCCATGGTCGTGAGGTCACTCGGCCTGGACACTGATCCCTTCCGTCCCAAAATGGACGATGAAGATGTCCTAGGTACCGAAATGCCATATCTCAGTGCCATAGGAGCTTTAATGTATTTGACAACTCACACACGGCCTGGTATAAGCTTTGCCGTGAACCTACTATCTAGGTTTAGCTCATGTCCGACCCAAAGGCACTGGAACGTGATTAAACATGTTCTTCGTTACCTGCAAGGAACAAAAGACTTGGGTCTATTTTATACTAACCATAACAAAGATGGTTTAGTTGGTTGTGCTGATGCAGGCTATCTATCAGATCCACACAATGCTCGATCACAGACAGGATATGTCTTTACACATGGAGGTACGTCCATATCATGGCGTTCCATAAAACAGACGATCACGGCCACTTCGTCTAATCACTCGGAAATATTGGCCATTCATGAGGCCAGCCGCGAGGTCGTCTGGTTAAGGTCAATGACCCAACATGTCCGATCAGATTGTGGGATGGTCGAGTGCAAGGAACCGATTGTGATGTATGAGGACAATGTTGCGTGCATTGCTCAGCTCAAAGACGGGTACATCAAAGGAGACAGGACGAAGTACATATTGCCTAAGTTATTCATCACGCACGAGCTTCAGAAAGCCGGTGAGGTCCATGTTGTCCAGATACGGTCTAGCGAAAATTCAGCTGATCTATTCACTAAGTCACTCCCGACTTCTACATTCAGGAAGCTCACGCATCAGATTGGGATGCGTCGACTGAAAGACCTTCACTGAGGTTCACATCGGGGGGAGTAATACGTGTTGTACTATTTTTCCTTCATCATGGTTTTGTCCCACTGGGTTTTCCTGATATGGTTCTAATGAGGCATCATCCAAAGCGTATTACGAACTCTGTATGGTTATGGCATCCAAGGGGGAGTATTATAAATCATGTGATGGATGTCCATAACCGGTCCGATCCATTAGAGGCCCAATCCGCAGGAGAGAGAGAGAGAGGAGAGAGAGTCGGCCAAAGAGAGAGAGGCGGCTACCTTGTGTTTTCCTTTTTCATTTTTCCTTTGTGTTTATGATTTGTGATCTTTCCTTTTATCTATCTTGTAATTCTCTATATAAAGGACACACTTTATAATTAATGAAATAAGAACATACTGATTCTAATCCTAAGTTTTACACCAATTATGTATTATATTAATGAATAAGGAATATTAGCAAACGCCCTTAACTATTCCATGAAGCAACATGGAATTAAGTATGGTTTAAAAACATGGAATTTCCATAGAATAAACTAATAACGAAGATTGCTCAAGGATTAACAGCATTTTTCGTTTAATCCTCACCCTAACTCGTCAATTAATAGAGGATGGAAGTTCTCCATACGGTAGATGGCTTCTGCGAGATTGCGACTACCATGGAAAGCTCAAGGATTATCTCTTCACTTTGCTTGTAGAACCAGTACATTTTTTAGGCTGCTACATAGAGTTCTACCAATTTTTTACACTTCATAACAAAGCCTCAATTCAACAGCAGTTCAACGATCCTCTTTTGCCTCATGCATAAACTAAAACAATATTTGCATTGAATAAAGCAAGATGTGGTCTAGCCGCAGCAAAAAAAAACTAGATTTAGACGATAACAATATTACAAAAAAAAATAACAATTTTTTTTTAAAAGTACATGAATGCATAATTATTATACAAATTTAATACAACAACAATAATAGTCAGGTAAATTTTATCTAGAACTTCCAAAATCCCTAAAATATTATCCAAACAAATTGTGTGTAATCGAAGATGGTTGTTGTTCTTGACGTCGTTTTCATACAATTCATTCTTGTTCATATCAAATGTATCCGCGAGTATTAATATAATCAATATAATATAATCAATATCTAAGTCTTTTAGCAATAATTTACTTCTCTCATTTATGTCTTTAAAATCTAACTTTTTAAGCTTTATATTGCTGTAACGACCCGGTTTTGTTAAACCGGTATGGTTTAATTTAAAACAATTATGTGTGAAACCCAAAGCCAATCTCATTAACTAAATCGTGGGCGTATATA
Organism: Brassica oleracea var. oleracea; assembly: GCF_000695525.1. Classification (NCBI taxonomy): domain Eukaryota; kingdom Viridiplantae; phylum Streptophyta; class Magnoliopsida; order Brassicales; family Brassicaceae; genus Brassica; species Brassica oleracea. The sequence continues at coordinate 46,427,796 of NC_027756.1, read as the reverse complement.
TAAGAGTTTGTGTAACCCTAAAATATACGTCAAGCCGTCAACCCACCTCGTGATTATTTGTTCTTCTCTTCACCCCCACTCATGTTTTCTTGCGATCAAAGCCACCATTGTTGGTGGTACGCCAGATCCGAGAGCTTAAGAGATGAGTCACTGGATCCATTACCATGTGCGTTGATGACGAGAGCAAAGTCAAGAGGGAGATCGCGAGCAAGCCCGAGCCACCATCACCACCACCAACGTGAACCATCTCACCGCATCCCAACGGAGCCATGGTTCATCACCGGAGGAGCAGCCCACGGTATCACAGACTCGTTACCTGCCATCACGTTCGTTGCGTTGTTGTTACATATCAGATCCGTAAGATGGAGAGCATAAGCCGAGAGGGAGAGAGGGCGTTTGAGGCGGAGCCACCATGTTCCTCCCCACCACCGGTCG
>NC_027756.1:46404833-46427032 GCF_000695525.1 Brassica oleracea var. oleracea | reverse complement strand
TTGAGTCTGTTTGAGTCTTGATTGTTAGTCAGTTCATTCATTGTAAACTGGAACAAGGGGTCTAAAGGATTCAACCGTTGATTTGATTGTGTGACGTTAAGAGATGCGATATATATATATATATATATATACATAGTTATGAGTCGGGACTATGTGAGAGGGCGGGGGTCCAGAGATGTCTGGACGAGCGACGCAGCTTTGGTGGGCGGGGGCTCAGAGACGTCTGGGCTAGCGACGCAGATTGTGTGGGGCGTGGGTGCAGAGAGGTTTGCATTCGACGCAGCTTTGGAGGGCGGGGGTACAGAGACAGACTGTACTAGTGATGCAGCGTATATATATATATCCGTATGAGGAGATGCGGGGTGTATGGACTAGCTATATGCTATCATCGCATTGTTTGCGTTGTGTGATGCTTTAGGCATCTTGTTTGCTCATGTTAGAGCTAAACTTCCATAGTGAGAGTTCTATTTACTCAAGTCAGTGGTTTGCGTGTTTAGCATCCCATACCTCAAGGAGTAACTCCCCTGTTACTCACCACTCTTTTCCTTCCCCTTTCAGATGAGACTGACGAGTAGGAGTGATTGCTATCGGGCTGGTGCTTTGGGAGTTTTATTTCTGTCTAATTCAGACTTGCGGATTTTATGCTTTTATCGATATTTTCGGGATTTATTATGTTATTTGGATTTATGACTATTTATAGGATTTACGACTTTGGAGTTGACCTTTGAGAAGTAATAAATAGAGATTTCAGACTTTTTATTTATTTAAGTTATTTCGGAAAATACGGGTTTTACAATTTTGTATCAGAGCGGGGTTCCGTCCCGGCTCTGACCCGGGATGGCAATTTGTTGGGACGTGGTTTCGACTCGGTTTTGACTAGGTTTTAATTTGGTTTAATCGATTTTAAAAGATTTTTGAATCTGGTGATTTGGGAGTTTTAAAGAAAGAAAAATACAGCACCTTTTCGTTCAGTAACTTCTAACCCAATTGCCTTTTTATTGACGATGAGTTTATCATCGTCATCCGCTCTCTAGCTAACAGGATTCAGCTAGATGTTCGAGAGATGGATGATGTCACAGTTTGATAGATTGCTCAGGTGTGTATCAGTTTCGTCAGCCGTGTTCAAAGATTGGCCGCATGTGGATGTGTGATGTTGTTGCCACCACCCAAACTTCAAGCCATCTCTCCACGATTTTTCGTTATTGGAGATTATGTGGTATGAGATGTGAGCCATGAGTTGGAATGTGTTATTCGTGTGTATGAGTAGAGTTACTGCCATGGAGGCATGATTATTTTTTAAAATTGTGGGGGATCGCTTTTGGATTGGGGTGCGACAACTTGCTTTGTGTTATATCGGAGTTACACTTGGTATGTTTTCCAGTTTTTGGCAGTGTTGATCATTTCAGAGATGTGTCAGTTCGGACAGCTGACATAGTAACGTTGGGAGCTATTTATATTGATTGCTGTGTACCAGTTATGCTTGGAGGGCCGATTGGTTCATAGACTCGTTAAAGATGGAGTTTTGTTTTGCGATATCATTCTCGGGATGGACTTGTTATCACGACATCGAGTACTGTTGGATTTCCAGAGGGCAAGAGTTCACATTTCTGGAGCAGAGCAGATTTTATTTGCATACATGCTACATGCAGAGGAGTTATTGGATATGGGGAGTAAATGGATTTTGGTGATCATTTCGATGGTCAACATGAGTTGCAGGATCTTCTAGTTATCTCAGAGTATGGAGATGTATTTGAGGCCTTGGAAGGGCTGTCACCAGCCAGAGGAGATGTTCTTACGATCTAGTTGGAGTGAGGGATAGCACCGGTTTCACGAGTTCTATACCGATTAGCGCCAGCAGAGATGGCTGAGCTGAAAGAACATATGGAAGATTCATCAGACAAGAGATTTATTTAGGCCAAGTAATTCGCCGTGGGGAGCACCAGTGTTGTTTGTAAAGAAAAAAATGATGGGAGTTTTCAGGCTTTGTATCGACTACATAGACTTGAACATGGTAACCATCATATTGATGAGTTGTTGAATTAACTGCATGGAGGTTCACGGTTCTTGAAGGTTGTCTTGGCATCAGGACATCATCAGATTGCTATAGTTGAGGAGTATGTATGGAATGTGGGTTTCCATATATGTTATGGATATTATGAGTTTTGGTGATATCATTTTGGATCGACGAATGCACCGATGGCATTTGAGAAGCTTATGAATGATGTCTTTCGCGAACACTTGGACAAGTGCGCGATTGTACTCATCAACGACCCCATTGAGTTATTCTTGGAGTAGAGAGAGCATGATGAGCGTTTGCGGATTGTGTATTGATGCATGATGATCAAGTCATTCTATATACATTGCATCAGTTGAGCCCTCGCGAGACCCACTACCATATTCATGATTCGTAGTGGCTGCAGTGGTATTTGCGTTATAGTTTTGGAGATTGTAATTGTACATGAAGGAAGTTCAGATTCTATGGGATCATTGGAGGCTGAAATATATCTTCATTCATTAAAACTTGTACTTGGACAGTGCAGTTGGATTGAGTTGGTAGCAGGCTACAGTTTGGATATTGCATACCATCTGGTAAAGACAACCAGGTGACAAATGCCTTGGGTAGGCACATGAGCGACGTATCAGGAACCAAAGAGGTTCATGAGTTTACTGGGATATTTGCTAGTCTCAGATTGTGTGCCAATACTGTCGATGGAGAGAAAGATGGCCTTGGAACTTTGGAGCAAGCAGTTTTGCTATGGAGGATACCCAAGCGCATGTTAGCGTTATGGCTTTGTAAGACGATCGAGATTGGGAATATTGGATATCATAAGCGTTGAGCGGGATGTACCTATACCAAAACCGAGCTGTGTGTTGAACGATAAGCTGTTAAGAAAAGGGATCTTAAAACAAATACATCACTCGTGTTTCTCTACCCACCGGGAACACCAAGAGGTACAAAGATATGAAGTGCTAACTATAATTGGTCTAGTATGACGAGAATTGTAGCTTCATTGCGTCACAGTGCCAGACATGTCAGATGGTTATGTCAGAGAATCAGTTATCTATCATGTTATTTTTGAGCTTGCTTTTGCGGGAGTGGAAATAAGGCATGGTGATTATGGACGTTGTTATTGGATTTTAAATCACCATATGTGGAAAGGATGCCACATGGGTAGTTATGGATAGACTTACGAAATCAGCCCATTTCCTAAGTAATTAAGAAGACGTTCAGAGCTAATTAGTTGGAGCAGACCTATGTTATTGAGTTTGGGAGATTTCATGGATGTCAACATTGTATCGGATTGGGATTCGAAGTTCATGTCTACATTTTTGGAGTCTTTCAGAAGGAACTTGGGACAAAGATCCACAGGAATACAACTTATTATCAGCATACAGATGGTTAATCAAAGAGAACTATTCATACTTAGAGGACATGCTCAGGGATTGCGTCTTACAGTGGGATGGAAGCTCGGAAAGCATTACATCTAGCAGAGGTTGCCTACATCGACAACGATCGTTCGAGCATTGAGATGACACCGTATGAGGCTATTTATGGTAGACCATGTCGTATACCACTTTGTTGGACCAAAGTGAGGGAGTGACGTGAGTTAGAACTATTAATGGTTCAAGAGATGGTATAGCAAATGGACATGCTCAAGGATTGGCTTTGGGAAGCCCATGGCGGCGGAGGATTTATGCAGCTAACCGCTGTAAGGATTTGGAGTTACATATGGGCGATCTAGTGTACCTAAAAATGATGATATTTTAGAGGACTTACGACTCATAAGCTGAAGCAACTTAAACCGACGTACATTGGACTGTATCCTTCGGTGGAGCGAATTGGAGCAGTTGATTGCAGTTATTTTATCATCAGTGTATCAGACTTCCATGGTGTGGTCCATGTGTCAGTTTTGAGGAAGGTCGGGAGAGGGCCAAAGCTCATTTTGCAGCAGCCGCTAAGTGCTCATGGTAAAAAAAAAAATTGTATGCCCCTTGTCAGCCAATATATATTAGAAATCAGCTTTATATTGCTGTAACGACCCGGTTTTGTTAAACCGGTATGGTTTAATTTAAAACAATTATGTGTGAAACCCAAATCCAATCTCATTAACTAAATCGTGGGCGTATATATTTGTGTAACCCTAAAATATACGTCAAGCCGTCAACCCACCTCGTGATTATTTGTTCTTCTCTTCACCCCCACTCATGTTTTCTTGCGATCAAAGCCACCATTGTTGGTGGTACGCCAGATCCGAGAGCTTAAGAGATGAGTCACTGGATCCATTACCATGTGCGTTGATGACGAGAGCAAAGTCAAGAGGGAGATCGCGAGCAAGCCCGAGCCACCATCACCACCACCAACGTGAACCATCTCACCGCATCCCAACGGAGCCATGGTTCATCACCGGAGGAGCAGCCCACGGTATCACAGACTCGTTACCTGCCGTCACGTCCGTTGCGTTGTTGTTACATATCAGATCCGTGAGATGGAGAGCATAAGCCGAGAGGGAGAGAGGGCGTTTGAGGCAGAGCCACCATGTTCCTCACCACCACCGGTCGTAGATCTGTACAGCCGTGAGTCTTTAGTCACCATAGATGGAGCCCACATCGTCAGAGTGCAAGATCCATTAACGTTACCCCAAGCCGTGATAGCTAAGTGATCCCTTCTCCATTCCTTGTATAGCAAGCAACATTTGTAGCATAAAACCTAATCGTATATTGTGCATGGTGAAATCATATGATTTAGGTGAGACTTGTGCAACGAGTAATTCATGGTAAACTTGGTCGAGTCTTGTTAGGCGAAGCATGTCCAATTCTGAAAATTTTCTGGTCCATCTCCGATTGTGGCAAAGGTGAGGGTCTATTCCGTAAATCCCGTACCAGCGTAGAATTCTCTCTATCGTAGTTTAGATTTTGAATCATGATCCGTCTGTTTGAATTGAGTCTATTTGAGTCTTGATTGTTAGTCAGTTCATTCATTGTAAACGGGAACTAGGGGTCTAGAGGATTCAACCGTTGATTTGATTGTGTGATTGATGTTAAGAGATGCGATATATATATGTATGTATACATAGTTATGATTAGGGGCTAGCGACGCAGCTTTGGTGGGCGGGGGCTCAGAGACGTCTGGGCTAGCGACGCAGATTGTGTGGGGCGTGGGTGCATAGACGTTTGCATTCGACGCAGCTTTGGAGGGCGGGGGTACAGAGACAGACTGTACTAGCGACGCAGCGTATGTATATATATATCCGTATGAGGAGATGCGGGGTGTATGGACTAGCTATATGCTATCATCGCATTGTTTGCGTTGTGTGATGCTTTAGGCATCTTGTTTGCTCATGTTAGAGCTAAACTTCCATAGTGGGAGTTCTATTTACTCAAGTCAGTGGTTTGCGTGTTTAGCATCCCATACCTCACGGAGTAACTCCCCTATTACTCACCCCTCTTTTCCTTCCCCTTTCAGATGAGAGTGACGAGTAGGAGTGATTGCTATCGAGCTGGTGCTTTGGAATTTTTATTTCTGTCTTTTTCAGACTTGCGGATTTTATACTTTTATAGATATTTTCGAGATTTATTATGTTATTTGGATTTATGACTATTTATTAGATTTACGACTTTAGAGTTGACTTTTGCGAAGTAATAAATAGAAATTTTAGACTTCTTATTTATTTAAGTTATTTCGGAAAATACGGGTTTTACAATTGCATTCATAATTCAATCATCTCATAACTTTTTCTCTTGTTTGTTGCACTTTCTTTTAAAAATCAAGTTTTTGTTCGTTTGATGATATCAAAGTATCAACGGCTGAATTATCACCTTCGGTAGTCATCCTTTTACGTTTTACTTTTCCCGATCCAATAGGATGTTGTAATAAATTTGATCCCTCATCTTCATTCCTTTAATTAATTGAAAATGAAGGCATTCTTGGAGATTGTGATGTCGGAGAGCTGAAAGTATCACTTCGGTGTTAAGAGTATATGGATACCAATGTTGATATTTTTTATAAACTTTGGGACATCCTTAGTCACTACCCACACATGATCAAATTTAAAAAAAAAATTAGTTTTGGATATCTTGTAGTGAAAGTTCTTAGCATTTTCCATCTACAAAGTGATGAAACATATACTTTTACTAGAGATTGATCCGCGCGTCCGCGTGGATTTCGGTTTTTGGGCGTGAGAATTTGGTTTTTACTTTTCTATAAATAGCGTAGTGACATTTTTAAACATATAAATTATTTGTCTAATTTTAGGTTTTTACGAACCTACCCAGACATAGAAGAATCGTATTCGAACCTCACCAGAAATTTATTATATTTAAACATATTTTAATTTAAAAAAAAAACAAAAAAAAACTAATATCCGAAAAACCGATATGTACTCGAGCATGTACCTGAATGCCCATATATAACTAAATCTGTAAAAAAAAAAATATTTTGTTAACCAGTTTGAATTATCGTCACGAATAAAACTATATCATTCAAACTTGTGAAATTATTAAGGTTAACACGTAGAATAAATGATGTCGAGTTATTATGGTAAATGTAATTTATGAAGTAGTTTGGAAAAGTGAAAAGGGATGTAAAAATATAATAAACCAATTGAAAATATGTAAGTTTATGTTTTGTACTTTTGTAATAAATGAAGTAGAAAAGACAATAAATGAAGTTAGAGTTAGTTAAGAAAGAATGAATATCTGTAAGAATCCACTTAAAAATAAGCAAGTCTTATTTTGTATTTCAGTTTTAATAGAATAGATTAATTACAAAATAATTATCATATATATCAAGTAAAAAAATATGCTTACAATGTTAAATTTGGATTTACCTAGGGACGAAGTCACAGTAGGACTTGTGATTACAAGTGCACCCACAAATTTATTGATATTGGAAATTTTACATGTAAAGTACTAAAGTTTTGAAAAACCAAGAACCGGAACAACTATAGTAATCTTTCCAAGAACTCGTGATCACTTCAAAATACTTTTATTAAGAATCACTTAAACAATCTCAACAGACTTGTTTAATTAGTTTTACTATATCACACACAGCCGTGTATCTAGACTGATCAATTCCTAGCACCTCAAAACGTGAGAATCACAACCTAAGGATCTACCCTTACAATTCTCTCGCTTTCAAACCCAAAACCCTATCTTTGTTTATCTCAAAAGCGCATCCAATCCTTTTTCCAAACTGCCTTTTTATACTCAATCATACCAAATATCCATGAGATCTTCTTTCCTTATTTTTTTTGCATGGTCTTGCAACCACTTCGATTCTCAATCTTGTATTTCCCAAGTCTCATCCCGGTTTAGTAATCTTGTGGTTTGTCTTCATCTCGTACCGGCTTCATCACTCTTGGGACTCATCAATACTTGGTTCAACAAGTTTTAGTGGATCAAATGGTAAAAATCAGTCTATGCCCCCATAATATCTTGAGTTCGAATTTCTTTCATGTTGATTTAGTTTTTATGACCACTACTGCACCCAATAAATAATTCCTTTGGATTTATCCCTAGGTGCATTATTTGGATGCATGTTCTCCAGTTGCGTTATACATCTCTTTAAATTTTTACTGCAAATTACATTGAATTACAATACATACTACATCTTAAATTTAATAATGTATATCACCAATCAGAGCCATTATATAAGGTGTATCTTAATCATTTAAGTGAATTAGATAGATGGTAAATTATAAAAAAAAATTGTTTATGGTACAGTCTAATTTCCTATAAAAAAAAGTAAATATTTAGTTAAATTATAAATAGAACTTATAATTTAAACAGGCTAATCCCATATATATTATTTGAGATTACTGAAGAATAAGATGGTAATATCTTCTCAGAAATATGAGTTATTTTATGCAACAAAAATGAGTTGTATGGTATTCTTGCATATAAGCACATAGCATACATGTGATCCCCCTCATAATTCCACGCCATCTAAAATTTCATTCACTCCGTATTTGAAAGATTAATGTTTTATGATTTGCACACATATTAATAAAAATCAAATACATATGATTTGCACACATATTAATAAAAATTAAATACATACTTTTTTGAGAAAGGGCTTAATTAAATACATACGTTTATCTTCTATATTTTAGCTTTGTTTTTAGTTTTACTTGATTCTTAATATATAGAGTTCTATTATTCATATTTTTAGATTTTAATTTATGTTTCAGTTTTAAAACAAAGTGCATAATTAAAATTTAAAACATGAATCTTTCAAATACAAAAATAAAATCCAAAAAATTAATATTTAAATACGGATGAAGTATATCGTAAAAATGATGTTTTCTAATTTTTTGTTTTACAAAGAAACATAAAAAAATTTATACAATTTCACGCAGCGCATGATGCTGACCTAGTCCAATTAAAGACTATTAATTAATCCAAGTAAAATAAACATTTCTATACATAGTTGGAAAGTATAATTAAAATGACGCATACATTTGTCTCAGATCTGAGATAGACTGAAGACTATATAACTCTAAAAATCAAAATTCGCCGACGGTTATTCGATCCCGATCCCACACGCCTCTGCCTCTCAACTACAACAATGACGAAAATGCCCCCTGCAATCGCCATCCTCCTCTTCTCCGTCGCGTTCCTCGCCGTGATCCCACCTTCCACAGCCGAGATCAAATCCCTCGTAATCTCCGACGACGCCCGCCCCATGATCCTCTTCGAAAAATTCGGATTCACACACACCGGCCACGTCACCGTCTCGGTCTCCTCGGTCTCCGTCGTCTCCACCTCCTCAGATCCGAACCCCGACCCGTCGCGGCTCGGATTCTTCCTCCTCTCGGAAGAGTCCCTCCTCCAGGTCCTCCTCGAGATGCAGCAGAACGCTCGATTCTGCGTCCTCGATTCCCACTACGTCACGCACCTCTTCACGTTCCGAGATCTCTCCCCTCCGCCGAACTCGCGGTTCAACCACTCGTACCCGGTCACTTCCCCGAACGAGTACTCTCTCTTCTTCGCGAACTGCGTCCCGGAGACGAAGGTCTCCATGGCGGTTCGCACGGAGATGTATAACAAAGATCCCAACGGATCTAAGGACTATCTCCCCGCGGGAGCCACTCAGCTGCCGTCTCTCTACTCCTTCTTCTTCCTCTGCTACGTGGCGTTTTTAGGTTACTGGAGCTATACCTGCTGGACGAATAAGAGAGTTGTGCATCGGATCCATCTCCTCATGGCGGGGCTGCTTCTGATCAAATCGTTGAATCTGATCTGCGCGGCAGAGGATAAGCATTACGTGAAGATCACGGGGACGCCTCATGGCTGGGATATACTCTTCTACATCTTCCAATTCATCCGTGTTGTTCTTCTATTCACTGTGATTATCTTGATCGGAACGGGATGGTCATTCTTGAAGCCCTTCTTGCAGGAGAAGGAGAAGAACGTGTTGATCATTGTGATCCCGCTTCAGGTGCTAGCCAATATCGCTTCGATTGTGATCGGTGAGACTGGACCTTTTATCAAAGATTGGGTTACGTGGAACCAAGTGTTCTTGTTGGTTGATATCATTTGCTGCTGTGCGATTATCTTCCCTATTGTATGGTCGATTCGATCGTTGAGGGAGACATCGAAGACAGATGGGAAAGCTGCGAGGAACTTGTCGAAGCTGACGTTGTTTAGGCAGTTTTACATTGTTGTCATTGGGTATCTTTACTTCACGAGGATTGTTGTGTTTGCGTTGAAGACGATTGCGGCTTATAAGTACCAGTGGGTGAGCTTTGCAGCGGAGGAGATTGTGAGTTTGGTGTTCTATGTGATTATGTTTTATATGTTTAGGCCTGAGGAGAAGAATGAGTACTTTGCTGTTGATGATGATGAAGAAGAAGCTGCTGCTTTGGCTCTTAGAGATGATGAGTTTGAGCTTTGAAATTGGAGGATTTTTATGGGTAAGGACTCGGGAGATTTATTCTTTTTATGTGTTGATGAAAGCTCTGTGAAGACAGAGTTCTATGTTAAAGTCGTCTGATATTGCAACTTTCTTTTTCTGTTAAATTTTGTTCTTTCTTTTACATGGAAATTTCATTGCTACAGATGTTCCACGCTTTTATATAGTTTTCTTCACAGTTTATCGTTTGTGCTCATTCAAAATGCGATGATGTGTTTCAACTTTCAATCACTTTTTCAAAAAATCGTCGTCTCATTGACTTTACTTACTAAGTTCTTAGAAGGGACCAATTCAATTGATGTCTAGCTCCTTAATCAAATTTATCACTAGTTAGCTTTTAGTTTAATACGATAAATTGACCGATTATAGATTAATGTAGTCTTACAATGGCCAAAATCCAAAATAAGAAGAAAAAACTGTTTGTTTTTGTTAGCAGAGAAGAACTACAAACAGTTTCTCTTGTAAAAACAGAGAACATAACATACACCGTATAGACAAACCAGTACACTCTTCGTCTCCTTGAACTTGAAGACAAAAAAAAAAATTAGAGAGGCAACATAATTTGTAAAAGCAATTATATGGTAATATATATTTCGCATTGTAGTTTCATTCAACAACAGATTCTCAAGTAACCATCATGTGCTCCAACGATGAACAACCTGGAGAATGGTAAAACACAAATGGTCGATAAGTCCGACCTCACTCTTCCTCCCTTTTCCGCCATATACAGTTTCTGTGGTATAATCCGCTGCTGCTGCTCGTCCTGACAATTGAACAAAACCTATCATCCTCACATACTTTATCTTGATTTCACCAGGAATTCTATAATTTCTAATATTTGTTCAGGCAATGTAGCAAAATTGATCAACGCGTGTTTGGTTTTTAACTCATTAACGTGGAAATCTCGATAAGGAGTGAGAAACTACCTCGTCTTGAGACTTTGACAGTGAGAAAACCCCAATGTTGTTTCTTGAGATGGAGATAACGTCTTTCCCCCAGATGGAGAAACCTGAAACACCGTCGTTGTGTCCTTTAACAACAAAAGGCTCTGGTGTCCAGCTCCTGTTTTACCACAAAAAACAAACCCGTTGTTATTACATGTAAACTTACAAAAGAAAACTGTGATGACTGTTTTGCTCACTTCCTCAAGTCCCAGATACGTAGGGTTTTGTCAAGAGAGCTGGACACAAGTAAATGGCTCTCAGGTGCCGCTAACTGCAAGAAAGAAGACAACGTTCGTAGATGAGAAAAAGCCCTATTGGTTTTAGGAACTTATATCGTTTTGGGAGGAATGAGAACTTAGTTCACCTTGGTCACATATCCGTCGTGAGCTCTCCAGGAGGAAATAACCCCACCTTCCCTCGAGTCAAATAGCCTACACTGGCCAGAGCTAAAACCAGCTGCAATCCAAGAAGGTGACACTGATGCTCCGTCTCCTTGTTTTGTATGAGATCCTCCTGAACAAAGAGCAGATACGAGAGAAGTAGACCCAGATTCAAAAGATTCTCCACTCCAAAGTTGAAGCTTCTGGCCTCTTGCTAGATCTATAAACCTGAATTGTACAGTGGAAATAATTGCATATTATCTCTAATGCTTAAATGTTATGACTTTTTAGTGAAGTGGATACTGTTTTACCTGAGGGCTCCGGATCCGGTTCCGACAACAAGCTGATCCATGTACTCTAAATAATGCATACATGTATACATGTTTCCATCGAATATCCCATTTGATAACCCATGTGACACATGTCTATTAGACTGATTGGAATTATTGTTTGATGACAGATATGAGGAAGCTTGATCTTGATCCGCAGGTGACTCGGAGAACAAATATATTAGTTTCCCGGTTTGGCTGTTCCACACATGTATTGTTCCGTCACAAGATGCTATCTTTCCGGTGGAAGACAAAATACTGATGTCATTAACAACCTAAAATATACAACAAAAAAATTAGATGCTTTCTATTTTGAATAAATTGGCGCTGAAGAAAAGCTTTAGTAAGCCAGGGAACCAACCTCTTCATGGGCATGATAACCAGAGACACAGCTTAAGCTTGCTAGTTCCCACTTCTGAACACTTCCCTTGAACCCTGGATCAATACCTGAGGTGAAAACTGTACACTCATCTTCAGAAACCACTAAAGATCTTAGAGCTCCGCGATGGGCATGCGCTGAAGACAAAACAGATGCTCTAATTTTCCATCGTTGCTCATCTTTGGGGTTTCCAAAACGTCCAATGTCAAGTCCATCCCAACAAGCTACTGGACTAGGAAACCATGACCAGGGTTCATGCACCAAAGGGCTTAATACTTCTTCTTGTCCTTCAACTGGGTCATGTATATGAGGTTTTAAATGCTTGGAGTTTCTTAAGCCCTGCGACTGGGGAACCACCCGTCCAGATCCATTGAGCAATGTCTTAGGAGTGTGCTTAGACGCAGGGCCCTTGCTTAGCACAGGCTTGGCTTCCATATTATATCGAGAGGATCGTCCTGTGTATTCCCACTGAATCACAATAGATTCAGTGATAAATGACTATAGCTCTATGGATGTCTATATATCAGATATTATTGCACAAAAACCAGAAGAACGTATATGAAGAAAGGATACCTTCCAGTTATGATGCTTTAGCAGATATTGCTCGAGTAGTAGCCAGGTTGGACAGCCCTGACGTAATTTCTCCATACCAAGAAGTGAGGCGAAAGAAGGATACAGAAGCAACCTGTCATTCCTACAGTGTTAGGACATAAAATGGAATCACACAAAAGTTATTTACCGATGTATCAGGTGAAACACGCACACAAGATCCATACGGCTTTTGATTGGAGATTCTGAATGGGGATTTTTTTCTGTAGTCCTGATCTTCGAGTTTAAAGAGTCAGATACATCAGTACTTTTCTCAGAGAAAGCAAATTCATCGAAAAGCTCCTTCAACTGCGGTAGAACATGCAATGCAGTCAACTCTTGTCCAATCCGCTGGCAAATTGACATCAGGGAAGTTGCAGCAAACTGGAACATCGAAGAAAACAACATTGAAAAGAAAGCTCCATATACTTGCAACGAGCAGAAAAGAGGTGTACTGATAGATGTTATAAATTAGGCATTGGTGCATGCCTCGCGGTGGAAATACCTACAGAAATAATACTAGTACATAGCCCTTACAAATCTAGCTAAATATTATTTTTTGGAGACTATTTTCTTTCATCATTTACAGTGAAACACTCAGTGACACCTTAACCAGGTCGTACATCTTGATTATATACATGATTATCCTTCACACCTCCCTCAAATGTACTGATAAAGAAAATAGAAGAACAAAGAAAGAATATCAAGAGTACCTGAAGGACTCGCAACTCTAGATTTTTCTGCATAAGTATTCTTACGTGTAGGCACAACCGACCCTATGTGATGATAGACAAGCCACAACAACAGACGAAAAGATAAGCAGTTAACATAAAACTATGATAAAGATAAGAGATTGAAATTGAAATTTTTTGTAACATACTTTGGTTAGTTCATGTATGAGTAACTCGTCTGGTATAAGAGCAACTAGACCATCGAGTGTGATTAGGCAATCAGTCAGTGCTAAAGAACACCAACTATGGACAGGCTCTGGTTTTTTCATAGAAGAAAGATCGATACAGAAGCAAACAACATGTTCAAGCAATGGCATCATTTGTTTGACAATGTAGTTCACGCCCAACAGTCTCCCTGAAAAGTTACAACATAACAATCAATTGGCTAATATGAATCTTCTATGTAGAGCTAAGTTGCTTAAACCAACAGATAGAGAGTACCAATTCTAACCAGCACCTCAACCCCATCAGTACATATTCCTTTTCCGAAGTAATTAATCAGAGGCAGTATAGTCTGTATTGAGGGAAAAGTCAGCATCCAAATCAGAATTTCTGAAACACAGCATACCAGCTGAAAGGTATATTAAAAATAATTTTGACAAGAACAGGAAATCTTGTCTCACCTGATGGACTGTAACAGGGACGCCAAGCTCTTCGCTGGAACCAATCAGCAGCACAGAAGCTGCAGAAGCCGAAATCTTGTCCGGAGAATTATACAAGTTTGATATGACTAGTGGATGAATCATTTCAAGGTATACTCTCTTTCCAATTTGAGTCCATAGTTCCCTCACAAACGAATCTTGAAGAAGAGAAACTTTCAAATGCGAGTAACCTGTCGTCTAAGCATATGATACTACGTCAGGAGACAATAATTGAACTTAACAGTAAGCTGATCTTGTAAGTACATTAACAGATTCCATTTGTAACCAACAAACTATACGTACCAATAAGATCTTCTGGATAGAAGGCAAGACAAGTCTTTGCACAGCCACTGGTGTCAAATATTTTGTGAATTCTTTGATAAGTACATAAGCCCATTCACACTCGTTGTCAGATAGAAGTGACGTCACCAGTGGCAAGCAGTACGCAGCACACATCTCTGCCACAAATGATCCCATTGCTTTTAAGGCCCCCTCTTTGGCAAAACTAGCAGCATAATACAAGCGTGTTCCACCTTTGGCCAAAAGGTGAAGTGGAGCAGCAAACAAGTAAGCTGACTTCGCTGTGGCTGAGAAATACGGAGAGTTCAAAAGACTCTTTGCTGACGGCCTCCTAAATTTTTCGAAAGGAAGAGAAAGTAAAGAGTCAGTCACACATCTAAAAAGGAGGAAACGTGTTACTACATTTTTTTATCAGCATGTAGCACACAGAGAGTCATAAATCCAGTGAAGTATCAAAGATGACCAGGCTTTACCCAAAAAAAGGGGAGACAATATACCTTCGCCAATCTCGTTCAATGCAAGCTTCAACAAGTACTTTAGTAAGAGGAGGAAGTTCCTTGATTAATTCTGGTAAGTCACCACCTTCTAAATAAGTAGCCAGAGACACCGAGTTAAATAACGGCCTCATCAAATAAAGTTCCGCCAAGACACAGCCAATAGAGAAAATATCCCCTGCGATGTCCTTTCCTAGGCAGAAATCTTGCCGCCATAGTAACAACTCCTGAGGTTCTATAGAAACTTCGTCTCGCACGTCTATATGCTCCAGAAGATAATTCAAACATATACCGGATGGTACGCCTTTGTTTCTTGAAGTTCCAGAAAGACTAGTATCACCTTTTTTAGTGTTTTCACTACAAGATTCATGCAAAGGAGACTCATCCAAGTTTTGATAAAGGTGATATTGAGGACTTAGATGTGATGCGTGTTCAGAAAATGCAGATGCCTCTTCCGTTTCTTCCAAATACTCATCAGCTTCGAGGATGACAGACCTCTTGTTGTCCACCCCAAAGCCATGAAACGTATGCATTTCTTGTTCATTTCTACTTTGTTCCTTCTCGCGGGAAAAACGCAGGCGCACCGGGTGAGGCCGAAAAAAAAGCTGACGGCGTCCAACCGACCTTGGTACTGCTGGCTCAGATGAAGACAGCATAACATTCTTTGCAGTAATAGCAGCCTGTCCCGACATTTTGTAACCAAAAGTAATATCAATCCAATGATGTAATCGAGATGAAACATGGGGGCTTTCCAGAGCATCTCGATGCAATCTAATGAACTCCTCGGGGCTGCTTGCCCATGGAGGTACAGCCAAATCAGACATACTAGGATGAAGAGAGCAGAAGATGCGGGAATCGCAGTAAAACTCAGGGATGCACTCGTCAGGGGTCCAATCATAAAGCCTTTGCATATCAGAGGGATACTCATTAGGCTCGTACACAGATCGAACTGCCTTACGCAGGACGCTCAGTGGCAGTCTCCTAGCTTTGTAGCTGCAAACAGCCAACTCAGACAGACATTCATCTGAAACATGATGCGGAATCTCAAATGTTGAATAGGTAAAATCTAACTGCTCATCTCCTTTTGCCAATCTCCATTTGCTTTTCCTTAAATCCCGCCAGCCTGAGTCACTATCTTTTCCAGGTTTTTTGCTGAAATCTATGACCCATGGCATTACTGGATGAAATGTGTGGTCTCCCCACCTTCGGCCTGCTAGTTTGTTTAAGAAGAGTAAATACTCAAAATTGCTTACCTCTCCCTTCCACCATTTATCAAAGATAGTCTGCCAGTCCGAATGTGAAGAAATTTTAAAATCAGCATAAAGGGCAGAAGAATAACAACCCTCTACACACAAACTTTTTCTTGAAGTAGATGAATTGGCATCTCCAGAACCTCTATCAGGCTTGCTATAGATCTTTAACCAACTCCACAACGAATCTGACAAGAAAATGTTTGAAGGACGAATGTCCCCATGGGAGATCTTCAAACCATGCAAGTGAGCTAGCACAGACAACAGCTGATATATAATAAAATTTCTATGCCACTCTGACTTTAAAGCATTAGGACTGTAGTAGAGAACATTTTCCAACGTAAATGGGGATTTGGGGAGCACTGAGACCAAACAATCAGATGATGTCAGAACCCCTAGAACCGGCGACAGATTTGGATGCCTGAGACATGGAACATCGCTTTCCTCTTCTAACAACGGTAACCCAATAAGCCTAAGGAAACTTTTAGTTTCTTGTCCAGATGACTCTCCACCAATCAGGCGATTTAGAGAGGCTAAAATATAATCTTCCGGGCACTCAGAAAGGAAACTAAAAGCAAGCTTTTGAAGATGAGAGGCCGAACATTTGCTAATCTGAGCATTTGGTAAAAGTGCAGCCAACGCTCTCCTGCTTGGAAAACTACCTGAAGACTCGCAAGTGATGTCCTCTGTGCCTAAGCCTAACTCCCTGTCATCATCTTTCGTAGCCTTAGAGTGTGAACAATCCAAATTCTCATCACATTCAACATCATCGTTTGAATTCCCAGGTCTTTCACTACAAAAAGGAAGTTTACTCAATCACAAATATGAGAAGATTCAAGTATTTAGCCAAGGAGAAAAAGATTGAACATACACGTAGTTGGCTAAGCAACCATGTTCTTCCTTGCGGAGATACTCCAAAACGAACTGTGATGAACTAGAATCAAAATCAGAAGCTGAAACTCCCTCCTCGCTAGAGTCAGAAACCTACACAAAATCACCACTCGAATCAGCTTCAAATTCCAATACCCCCCACCATCGATATCTACATATGAATTGTGCATACTGAACTACCTTAACGACGGCGGAGGATCCGAAAGGAAGCGGAGAATCGGAGAGGCCGTAAGAGAAGACGATCTGATCGGAGAAGTCCGACTTGATCCGTTGCTCGAGGCAATCGAAGCAAACTTCACTTGCTTCACCTCGCATCCTTTATTTATCTCAGTATCTTCCTCGCATTCTTATTGATGTCGACGAGATTCCGATCTGGAGAGAGACGTCAATATTTTTTTCTTAGGGAAAGATCGACCAACCTCGGCGACCTTCTCAAATCAAACGCGGCCAAGCACGCCGCGTTTCCTTAATTCCTCCCCTTCAAAACGCCGCGTTTTAATCGGTTACCGCCAAATATAATAATAATTATTCCATAATTGGTTCGATACCGGTTTGATCGGTTTAATAGTCCGGTATGATTTTCGGTTTGTCAAATATTTGAAAGTTTCTGATCGGTTTAATGGGAGGAGGCGGAGGCATGGAGGAGCTGACGGAAGATGAGGAGAGAGCTCTCAGAGCCCAGAGGAAGCAAATTCGCTCCACTTGCTTCTCTTCCTTTCTCTTATCGCTCTCAGCTGCACAGGTTCTTTTTTTCACCCTTTATGGCTTTTTTCTTCTTTTCAATCTGAAGTTCCGACTTTGCTATGTGTCATGTCTATACAGATTAGCTCATCCAGGTGGACCCTTAAAGACGAACAAAGCGGCGGCTTTAGCTAAGTTTCTAGAAAGGAAGCTGCAAGATCCTAATGGGTTGTCTTCCATTGATCCTCCGTTACTTCGAGTGAGTACTACATTAAGACAAGACTCTTTGATGATGTATGTTTGAAAGTTTTGGAATTGGAGCGAAAGAGGATTAGTTCTCGTCCTGTGACGACAAGGCTTCTTGTTAGTATAGTATAGGACCACTTAATTAGCCTTGAAGAGTTTGTTGGTTGATTATAGTCACGGTTGATAGCTCAGCATTAGCTGAGAGCTGAGGTTGCTGTGCATAATCTGTTGACGTACTGATAAGGTGTTCTTGTTGAGTCTAATGCAGGACTATATTGTAATAGCTTACTGGTAGTGCAAGTTACTGGTAATGAAGGTGTTATTGTAATTATTTTCGGTAATTTGCTTTAGTTTGTTCTCTGTCCGCTTCTGTAAATTTATCTAGAGCGTTAAATAAAAGGAGAATCACTTCTGTTTCTTATCTGGTATTATAGATTTTCTAGTATTTTGGTTGGACATTAGCTTTGAGAGCTAGGATATGAACAAGGTCTTCCGAAATTGTAGCTCAGTTCTAGTTAAGAGAATTGGTACCAAGCCCAATTCTCTCCCTTCAATGGTGAAAAACTGTGAAAAGTGGAATAATGTAGTAGAAACTATGGGTGGCATCCATCAGGAAATATTATATGTTTGGGTATAATTGTGTTTCAAAGTTTATGTTAGGGCAGGATGTATGTGGTATTGAAACTTCACTAAATCGTTGCAAATAAATATTGGGCGTTGATGCATTCCTTTGGCTTTCCTTAATTTCATAGTTGCTTCAAAAGAGTTTGGATATGTAGTTTGGCATTCCTGAGATGAAATGCATAATGACTGCTTGCCTGTGGACTAAGTTTAGCTCACTTCAAACGTCAGAATAATGTTATTCCTAGATGTTCGGTGCAAACAACATAGCACACTAACATAGAGAGATTTGCTTTTATCCAAGCCAGTGCCGTGTGAAATAATCCACAACGTTAATGTTATTGGGGAATATATATATGTGGCAGAACGAGTTTTCTTAAGGCTCTGGTAAGTATCGAATGTGAAGGCTTAATCTTTTATGATACTCTACTGATCTCAGGTGGGACTTCGATTTCAGGAAGAAGAATCCAACACGTTGCCTCCTTTGAAGACGTCGAGGTACCTGATTCTTTTTACTAGCTTTGAGAATATATTCTACGGACCAGTTCTTACGTACGCCTTCTTCGTCATGTTTTAGGTATCATCTGATGACGATAAGATAGAGAACACTAAGCTAAGCAAAAAGAAAAAGAAGAAAAAGATAAAAGAAGAGAAAAAGAAGAAGAAAAACAAAAAGCACAAGGTTATCTCCCTCGCACCCTTTGTCCTTACCTCATCTTTCGACTTGCTTTTCGTTCTCCCCCACACAATTTTTATAAAGTCTGTTACTTTCTGGATTCCGTTACTCATATCTGCGTGGGGTAAACTTTTATGAAAGCAGCAGATCACAGTCGATGAAGATGCCAAGTTGACGAGACCCAACAAGAAGTTGAAGCTTTAGTGTCCCTTTAGTGGCTATACATAACTGATCACATGTTTGATAAAGATAGTTAAGACTAGAGCTGTTTTGTGAGTTTAGTACAGTTAGCTTCATGAATCTGATATTTGTATTTTGGTTTGAATTTATTGATTCTGTTTTTAGCCTCTTGGATCATTCATGATCCGGTCTAGTTCATTGCAGGAACAGAACAGTATATATATAACAGAGCTTATTGGGTTAAGTGTTTGTACTACTTCCAAGGGACAAAAAGAGACAGAAATAGTACAAAACAAAAATTATTCAGTTATGATTTTCTTAGATTTGATTCATAATTATTTTCTACGTGATGATTATCAATTATCTTTCATGTCGTCGCTTTACAATTCAATGGATCAAATCTAATGAGATTTAGTAGCTACCTAGTCTAATTAATTGATTTTTTGTTTTTGGTAAAATAGTCAAATTAATTGATTTTAACATTATTCAATTAATTTTATCGTTCGTATATTTGTGAACACTATTCCTCGTATGTCACCTGGTCCGAGCTCAAATTTCAACAATTTTGTATTAGAGAAACAAAAGAAGAATTATTGGAAATGAACATAAGAAAATTTTACACTCGCCGACATTTGGTAGATGCGGATACCAATGTTTATGGTCGAAAAGATGGTATGGTTGGGAGAATAACACAATCTCCAAAAAGCTGCTCACATGTGGCCAATACCTCTCCAAGTCAAAAAACTTCACCATGCTTTATAAATGCCTCACTTGGCGACAAAAGAAAATACACCGCCTCACTTTACTAACTGATCTTCACTCTTTTGTGAGTGGCTCGAATCATCGATTATACAGTGTCACATTTTTAAGTGGTCCGAAGGCAAATCCCCACGTGTTTAACTTCACGCGCTTCAAAATAGTTATTTGGTTAAAATTACAAGATTTTTTTCAAAAGAAAACAAACATATCTTCCTTGACAACAAATATTTCAAACATATAAATGATGATGATGGTGGTTTCTTTCATAACCATTAAAAATGTCATTTTTGGCAAATCTCTAACGATAGTTTTCGACATCATGACGACAGCTATGTCAATAACGATGAGAGAAATCACTATCATCATCAGTGATATGTTTGAAATTGTTATCGTCAATGATGACATGTTTATTTTCTATAAAAAATAATCTTGTAATTTAAAAAAAACTATTTCGAATTTTCTATTTTTTTGTTTTACGATTTTTCTTTATTTTTTTATTTTTCTGAATTTTTATTTAATTTTATGTATTTGATTTAATCTTATTTATTTATGGATTTTTTATTTAGTTTTCTGTATTTTAATTAACTCTAATTTGTTTTTGAAATTTTAATTAATTTTCTGATTTTTTTTTATTTTTCGAATTTTATTTACTTTTGTGAATTTTATTTTGTTTTCTGATAACTTTTATTTAATTTTCTTAATTTTTTTCTTTTTTTTTAATTTAATAATTATTTTTTTCAGAAAAAAGACTGATACATCTTCACATTTACCTGTACAACTGGTCAGTTTTTTACTTGATGAACAGGTAAGCCAGGTTAGAGGTTTTTTTTGAAACAAATGTCACCTTGAAGTTTAAAATGCTGGTCAAAAAAAGTCAAGGTTTAATGTGTCAATAACTGCTATTTCAAGGTTTTTCATGCGATTTTTCCGAACAATATATGTAATGATGATACTCGAAATGCCAGAGAGATTTCATCCAACTTCGAATAGGTGACGCAGATCAAAAAACGCAGATCAAACAAAATGCAGATCAAGTAGAACAAATGCAAATCATGCAAATCATGGAGAACAAATGCAGATCAAGCTAATTTAATAAATTATTGTAATTAAATACATGATGAATTTTTAAATGAACACAAGCGTAAATGACGTTTGTGTTGTACATGTGTACATAATCTCATATGCTTATTGATTTTTTTTTATTGTGTAATTTTGGTTGCAGCTGACTGTGCTACTGATGATGGAGTGCGGGGAGGAGAAGGAAGATGATTGGGGAGTATGGACAGTGAGATTTTTTATTGTAAATATGCAACATGTTTCTTGTTTGGTAAATTGTTCAATTTATTCGTAAGAAGATGTATGATGTCTGGGAAACTAGTTTATGCATGAATATTATTAAAGATTTCTCTATGGACAATAAATCATAGACACAAATAAAGTAGACAACCTAGCTATAAAGACAATTAATCATCTACAAAAAAATGTTAAGATATATGAGAATGATATATATGTGTAAAAACAAATAGAATTGATGAGTAATAAATACATGGAATGACATAGGAACCCACCTTTTGGAGTTATGGTAAAACAATGCACACATTATTCTATGTCCATGTGTACTTAGAATTTATAGTGTACATGTTTACACAGTTTTAAAACTCAAGAAAATTATGTACACAAGACTCAAACTTATAGTGTACTAGGGGGGTGTCTGCGCTGCGCGCGGAATATTGTTTTATTATTGCTAAGAACATGATTTTTTAGATAATGTAATTATTTTGTCGTTTTTATTTGTTAAGAGCATTATTTGGTGTTTTTAATGTGTTATGTAGTAGTAGGTGATAGGTTAATATATTTTGCGTTTGTTTTTTTGAATAATGTGTTATTGTGTGTACAGTACTTGTCAATAGTGAAGTGAACCTCTACCGTAAAAGATTATTGAATTTCAATAACTTTGCATCTACGCATTTGTTGATTAATTCTAAGATTAACGGTTTCAACGTCAAAATTGTATTATATCTTTTTCATATTTTTGAAAATTAAAACTTTTAAGATATTTTTTGTCATCTTCCCATATTTTGACTTGAGCCGTCACCGTCTATGTAGTTCGGTACCTTTCTGGTGTGCGGTGCTTCTCACCATCACCGGAAAAAGACTCACTTCTTTCTCTTGTTTTTCTTTGGATTCTTCACCTGT
>NC_027756.1:46401796-46404527 GCF_000695525.1 Brassica oleracea var. oleracea | reverse complement strand
ATTCCTCAAGTTGTTTCTTTTCTTTCCATGTTTCCTTTGGTATAGGTGTGCGGAGTTATTCTCTTGGAGCTTTGGTCTTTTCTATCCAGAGCTTGTGTTTTTTCACTTGCATGGTCGTGTTGTATGTTCGTGTTTAGTTTATGAGATGTTTCTTACCTTTTAGCTACTGGTTGTGATTCCGGTGCTTTAAGCATATATCTTCATGCTTCTTGGTGGCTTTGGTCTTTCGATTATTATTCTCCACCTGGCTAGTTTTCTTGGTTATTTGTGTTGGTGCTCTAATTTCTTATTCTTAGTTTGATTATTAATAAATATATAATTTGTAAATAAAATAAGAAAAATTAGTAAAAAAATAATAAAATGGTGAAAGTTTATGTATTTTTAGTTATTAATAAATTTAAAATTTAAAATAAATTTATATTATTTTATTTATTTCGGACCAATAAGTGCGAGAAGGATTAGATAGTACACAATTAGAAATTTATGGAGTAAATTGTAATAATTTAAAAGAAGAAGGATTTAAAATACAAAAAAAAAACATGAAGACACATGTCAACAAACCCCCCTTCCACATGTCATAAGAAGGGAAAAAGCCAACTTTATATATATAGATAAGCTTCATCTAAAGTGCAAATTCAATATGTACAGAAAAATGAAAGCATAAATGTGTTGTGTACAACAATAAATATAACAATTTGAAATATCAAGTACACAAAAAAACACACAAAACACACAACGTGTATATATATATGTATCAAGCTATCAATGTATCAATGTATATACATGTATGAAGCTATACATGTATCAAGGGATATACATGTACAACGATTTATGCACTTTGAAAATGTGGCCTAGTCTCGGACACTTGAGGGGTAACAGGGGAGGTTGGGGTGAGTTGGATGTCGTCTGGTGGGGTGTACGTGTGGACGCGTAGGCTGGTGTCCATTCGGATAATTGTGATGATGTACGCCGGTGTTGGATGTAGCCGGTGAGTTGTACGTGTGGGCGATGAATACCGGTGTACATCTGGATAATTATGATGATGTACGCCGGTGTCGTCTGGTTCAGGCTTCCAATAATTTGGTAGTACTCCCGAGATAAGCAGAGTGTGGTCGAACGCATTACCGGTGGTGCAATGAATGATGTGTGGGGCGATTTTGGTTACATTGATGCCAACCATCACCTCGGGGCATGAGAACTGCCAAGTGTGTCGTCGAGGAAAAAGGATCCCAAAAGTCATGGTCATAGCGACGGGGTTGAACCGTCGTCGTATATCTTCCATTCACGGGCGATAACCATACAGTGGTCCGCCATGAAAGATAGATGGAAGGAGGAACTAGAGTTAACGGCTTAAACGCAACGTGAACAAAAAGAAATAAACAAACTTAGAACACAAACCTCGAGTTATAAGAGTTTAGGATCCAATCATCAGTAGGGTTAAATTTGCTTGATTAATTAGTAAGCTTGAAATTTCTAGGATGAACAATTTTGGAGAAGATGACGATGTGGAGAACCGAAGAAGGTGAGAAATAAGAGAGTTAATCAGGGTCGTCGATTGGTGGTAAATCTAATGGTTGTGGTGAAGTGGCAAATATATGTCTTATCAAGATCTGTTAAGTTTGATTTGGGCCGTTTAAATTTTTTCAGCATCAAGGGCTGTGAATAAAGTCCACCAAAGTGATAAGCTAGTTGGCAATTCTCTGGTTAGAATCGAACAAATCAGTTAAGATTTAGTTGGGACCCACCTTCAGCTCCTAAAAAACGTGTCTTAGTGACATAATGTGTCCTAGCGTGTAATTAAATAAGAGGAATGTGACCTTCAATGTAAATCTAAAATTTAAAGTGAAAGATAGAAGTGCAGTAATAAAAAGTTGACAACCGGTCATTAGTCTCTTTAAAACATGTTGAAAGTTTCTGGGAGAAAAATCGATTCTCTTCCTTTTCCATTCCTCTCTCCTCCTATTCCTTTTTTTATTTATATTTGTGGGGAGAAACCATTTTTAAAATGACCACTGCCGGTGCTCTTACGAATCTACGATGGCCGGTGAAATAATCATGTTTGACATATCCCTTATATATTAAAAGAGAAACATTGTAATAAATGCATTCACACTATAATAGACATGTGATAACCTGACATTAATTTGATAATAAGTATGCTAACGCGTTCACACTATATTCATAAATGTGTTCAAATTATGTACTTTGCGCTTTTTATTAATATAAAACTCACATACATGGTTCCAATAAAACTCTGGATTTTTCTGTTCGAATAAAAATAAATAATGAATCAAAAGCCAAACTGTATATATATTATTTTTATTGTTTACGGATAAAGTTGAGCAAAATATTCATAAATTTTGATTCGATTCGTTATCCATTTTTATTTGAATCAAAAAATCTGGATATCCGTAACTCTACGAAACAAATCAAATAATAAAATACAATATCCAAAAAAGAAGCAAATCGCAAATACCAATATTTTTAAGAACATATATCTAATTCGATCTGTTATATCCATATATATACATATATGTAAAGAATTATATATATATGTTATATATATTATACTTGATATCAGTTTTACAATATTTTTATGAATTAAATTTATTATATTAGGTACTAGAATTTAAAAAGTTAAATAATGTTTTATTTTTGTGATAAAATGTTATTATTAAAATTTTCAATTGTTTTTAAAATTTTATTTTATTTACGGATCAAATCGGATATT
>NC_027756.1:46387835-46401718 GCF_000695525.1 Brassica oleracea var. oleracea | reverse complement strand
ATATTCGATCTGTGTCCACTCCTATTTACGGATACAATTTTATTTTCTTTATATGAAAAAATGACTAATGTCAAGGCCTTTTTTATTTTAAATTAATTTTAATTTTATCTTTCATGTATTATTTTGAACAAAAATGTCATTTAATATTAATTAACAATATATTTATATATTTTAAATTATTTTATATACTTTTTACATACACATATAAATGTGCACCTTGATGTGAGCACCTTGTAATTAAGTATTCACCACAAATGAAGAATCTATTTCTTTTGAAAGTTGAAATATCTTTTCTTAATGTTTCTTTCACTGCCGACCAAATTTTAGTGAAATAATTTGTCTTAATATTTTTCTTTTCTTTTTCTTAAATTATTATCTGTTTAGAAACTATAATATGAAACTATTGATTCGACATGACGACTATCTAAAATTCATAACATGAAAATATTAATGTTTAGTTTTGACCCAAAAAACTAAAAAAAATCAAACATTTTAACCGAATAAACTAAATTGAATATTAATTTAAAATAATAGTTATATTTTAGAGGATTGAAAACCAAAAAAAAAAACTTAAAACCGAACCAATATTCAGATTAAACAAATTTAATATCTTTTTATTAAAAATAACGAAACTAATAATCACACTTGCGCATGATTATTACCTAGTTTTACTTATACTACGATGATGACCTTGGTAAGTAATAATTCATACAACGCATTAAAATTACGATTCCATATAAATATCAGAAGTGGTAATAATGCTATGAAGTGACTCTTAAACGTTTCGTGTTGAGTGCGATTCACACTCTTTGCGTGAGCGTGCAAGACAAATACTTTCCGCAATCTCCTTCTCACCACGTCAATTTTTCTTTGTGCAAATAAAACAAGTTATTTTTGTATTTTTTTTTTTTTTGATAACTCTGGTATCTGGGCAGCCACATTCCCAACTATCCCCCGAAAGAGGTCCAGCGCCCCAACGGAAAGGATGTTAAATCCATTGTGGTCAAGGCTCGAACCCGGGTGGCGAACAGTACAGCTGTACCTCCTTTACCACCAAGCTACGAGCGCTTGGTTAAAAAAGGTTTTCTAATGTTAAAATAAATGAAATTCCAATTTTATTTTTGTATTCTTTTATAAACTTTTATAGTTTTCATTTGTGAATATTGTTTCCCTCTATACAAGCCCATGTCAAAATCAGGACAAACTGTAAACAGCTCGAGGCGCCAAGACTTCAACGAGTTTCCTTATTTGCATTCACGATTTCAGAAAGGAAATCTACTGTTTGTCAACGAATATCAAAACCAATCATTTATCAAATGGTAATATTGGTTTCTCTTGGTCGGTTGTCTTTTATTTAATTGTGTTCTATTACTTTTATAGTTTCTGCATGCAGATAGAGATAATTTGTTTAATGGTATAGTTATATTCATATCGTTTAACCAAAGTGAGTGTAATCTAATGGTAACGGCGTAGTAATCTTCTCAAGGAATATGAATATCTCATCCTCTCTAGTTTTAATCCTTGGGAAGATTTACGTCCACTAAAAGATATTATCAACGGCTGCTTTCAAATTTTGAAAGACTACGGGTTTGTTTGGGACTTTATTAATTAACAAAGAAATAATTCTTGTTTATAACGTTTTTTTTGCTAAATTCTTGTGTATAACGTTTACAGTTAAAATATTACATATACGAAAAACTGTTTTGTATCTGGCCATACTCGACAAACACAGCTAGTCAAAAATGTTAGGCGTAGATAATATATCAAACCAAGAATATAAGGTGGATACGTCGTAATCAACGTTAGCACAAAAAATATAACTCTAACATGCTCGAGCAGTGTAGTAGCGAATAGCGACCCATGGGCAAGTTTACAAAATAACTAGCAGATTGGTTGAGAAAACAAAATGTTAGCATCAAATATTAAATAAGATATATGATATAAAAAAAAAAAAATTAATAAGACATGAGTTGATTTTGACAAAGAAATTGTCTTCTTGCTATATTTGCAACTTGAACCGACAGAGTTTAATTTATTTGACTTTTGTTTTCCTAACCATTACAATTTCCAAACGACCATTTGCCATTTAAAAATAATTTATATAGTAAGATATTGCATTTGGAGAGACAACTCTATATTTCACAATATATGTGTCTACACATTTAATATGTGATTTTGTGTGTGTGGTGTTTTTGTTTCAAGAGCTAAGAGCATGATTAACCCGGGGTTCTTAAGATGGAGTTCTTAGCGGAAGTTAAAAAACTGTTTCTTAACTTTTAATTAAAAAAACTAAGAACCGGTTCTTAAATAAAGACTTTAAGAACTGGTTCTTAGCTTTTTTAGTTAAAAGTTAAAAAACAGTTTCTTAACTTCCGCTAAGAATCTCACTCTAAAAACCTCATGGTCTAAGTACACAAGTTTGTAAACTCATTGTTTTGTAGATCAAAGTCAAATTTTGAACCCCACCATCCAAAAATTGGTAGAAGTTCATTCTAATCGGTAATCACTTTCAATGCCTTAGACCATGATTAACTCTAATCTCTTAACTGGATTTTTTAGCTTCGACTAAGAGACGGTTCTTAGCTTTTCTTAGATTTTAACTAAGAAAAGTTAAGAACCGTCTCTTAAATAAGAGATATATAAGAGCTGTTTCTTAGCCAAAAAGTGTTTAAAAAAAATTGTCAAATCATGAGTTAAGAACCCCGGCTAATAGACCGGGGTTAATCATGCTTAGTTGATAAAATATCCGATTTTCTATTTACATCGATAATTAATCTTGATTTTTACCTATAATCCATCTTGATTATATATACAAAAGTTTCACTAGCATCATTTCTAATTCGTTGTAATATAGAAAATTAGATCTCGATCCACGCAACCGCGCGGATTTTTGTTATCATTTATTTTTATATAAATATTTTATTTTCAATTCTAAATTGGTATATCAATTTTTAAAACATAATAAGTTTACTGTAGATTTTTTTCATTGAATAAATTGTTTCAAACTTTCACATGTATTTGTATCCTCTTCTATATATATATTTTCGGATTATTATTTCATTATTAAAATCGTAAATATATATAAAGATTAGTAAAATATTTTTTTATTTTCATATTCAAAGATATTGTAACATTTCACAAATTTAGAAAGTTTTTAAAAAATTAAACTTTTCGCTTCACAGATTTATATTATCGAGTAAATAATTAAACATTTAGTTTTTGTTTAATTTTTAAAATAAACTATGTAGTTTAAAAAAAATTTCATTGGTTTAAGGTGGTAAAGATTAATCATTGTTAGATAATATGATTTTTTTATTTTAAAAAAAAAAATTATAATTTTAAAGTTAACATCGACAAATATTTAAATATTTAGCATATAGAGGTATAGTATTAAAACATTAAATTATATCTATTTAATTTATACTATCTATAAATCCAATGTATCATCTATTGTTTAATCTAATTATTGATAGTCCAATAAAAATTTCTGGTAGGCCCAAAATTTAAATGATAAGATTAGATATTAAATGTAACATGACTTTCTAGCAATAATTCCATTAGGTCTATTTTTTAAAAAATCACACATGAATCAAGGTTGTGACTTATGTTTTAATATATAAGATACCTACATTAAAAAGCTAAAAAATCAATACATAATAATGTTCAAAATACCTGATTCAGCTAGCTATGAGGGCATAAATATCTTTTAAAAAAAAATTAATGTTATCCTAGGGTATTTTTTAAAAACATATCCACATATTATTTCAAGTGTT
Source organism: Brassica oleracea var. oleracea (assembly GCF_000695525.1). Taxonomy (NCBI): domain Eukaryota; kingdom Viridiplantae; phylum Streptophyta; class Magnoliopsida; order Brassicales; family Brassicaceae; genus Brassica; species Brassica oleracea. Next base: position 46,397,945 of record NC_027756.1, on the reverse strand, counting down.
TCATTTTGAAGGTATAAATTTCACAGTAAATCAAAATCAATAGTTGATAAAAATAGAAAATATCAAGAATAGAAAGCAATCCCCTGGACTATATTTGCGAAGTGATTTTGCCACATGTCATTTCTACAATCAATTTCACAAAACAAATATGACATGACTACTGAAATTGATGACATGTCTTATAGTTTAATATGACATGGACAATTGCATTTAATGTTAATTTATATTTTTGGTAAACTTTTTAAAATATGGTAATAACTCATATATTACATTTAATGCCAATTTATATTTTTGGAAATTTTTTTAGAATATGTGAATAACTCATAAATCATCATTAAATAAATATATTCAAATATGGCATTATAAATTTCAGAATATAATTTAATTATATATTTTTAAATTATACAATTTTACTACTAAAATTTTCTAAAATGTATACAATTTTTTTAGAAAATTATAATCGTTAATTTTTTTTTATATATTTACAAATTTTATAAATATTGTTTAATTTTAATTTTTGGTAATTATGCAATTTTTATAAATTTATTTAATATATTTAATTAAAATAAATAGATAGAAAAATCTATGTAAAGAGAAGTCATGTAGTCTAATGTTTGGCGCGTATATTAACCACCACCGGCAAAAAGGCGACCCACGCATAAAGAAAGATCAACACCTCCCCCCTCCATCCCCCTTCCAAATAAAATAAAAATAATAATTAATAAATAACTCCTTACGAATTAAAACCAAAAATATCGGCACAGACGAAAACAAAAACTGAATTTAACAACTTTAAGCAGAGAGAGAGATCAAGCGAGCGACTGAGAGAGAGTGGTGTTGAGACAGAACCCAACCACGATCCGTGCTTCTTTGTCCGTTTCTTCCTTCTCCAAACAAACAAAAGAAGAAGAAGTAACTTCCTTCCCCGACACTCCCATTTGATCGGAGCTCAACATTGCTCGGCAGAGAGGTTAGGGAGATAAACGATATGGAGCGGTACGGTCGCGTCGGCGAAGAAGGCTCGCGGGCGGATCCATCACCTCCCGGAACCGAAACCGGTTTAGAAGGTATAACGTTGCGATTTAGCGTTTTGCAATCGTTGTTTTTCAAAATGCGGTTTTTTGTAGGTTCGACGTGGCGGTTAGGGCTGCGAGGCGGTGGAGGTGAATCATTCCCGGAGCGACCCGATGAGCCTGATTGTATTTATTACTTACGAACCGGTGTTTGCGGGTACGGTTCCAGGTGTCGGTTCAACCACCCACCAAACCGTGTACCGGTAATAACCTCTGCCTCTCTCTCTCTCTGTTTTTGATAAAGTTACTACCTTTTTGTCTGCTTCCCATGTGTGTTTAATCAGTCAATTGGGGTGATTCAGTTTGATCACAGATGCATTGTTGTATCTATATGATCTAATATCACTAACACCATGTAGTTTGCTTGGAAGCTCTTAACTAGATGTTTTCATTCTTTTAGGTCTTGGGAGGTCTCAGAACAGAACCTGGAGATTTCCCTGAGAGAATGGGACAGCCCGTGTGTCAGGTTTCATCTATACAATTAAAGCAATGCTTAAACTTTCTTTAGTGTAGCCAAGTCTCATTTTTTTTATGCTTTTTATTTGAACAGCATTTTATGAGAACGGGAACATGTAAGTTCGGTGCTTCTTGCAAGTATCACCATCCTAGACAAAGAGGAGGAGATTCTGTTACTGTCTCATTAAACTACATGGGATTCCCATTACGCCCGGTTTGTTTGTTCAATCTCTCTCTGGTTTTGTCTTTGTTTCTTTTGGTGGTGTATTGATCTCTCAATGGTTTTTCCTTACAGGGTGAGAAAGAATGCTCCTATTACATGAGAACCGGTCATTGTAAATTCGGTTCCACATGTCGGTTTCACCATCCCCTTCCTCCTGGTGTACAACCTCCATCTCAGCAGTTATCAGCTATTTATCCATCGTTACACTCTCAGTCAGGTGTTTTTGTAGCGAGACCTCAGCTATTACCAGGCTCATATGTTCAAAGCCCTTACGGTACTTACAGCCAAATGGTTCTTCCTCCTACGGGTATGGTTCCATACCCGGGCTGGAACCCTTACCAGGTAACGTTCCAAAACGATCCTACTTTCTTCCTTACCTCTTAATCTTAACAAAGTCTCATTTTAATTTTGTTTAGGCTTCCCCTGGGAGTCAACCCTCTATGGGATCAAGCTCTGTTCCTTTGGCGCCTTCTTATCAAACGAGCCTATCTTCAAATAAGGAGCAATCTTTTCCTCAGAGACCTGGAGAACCTGACTGTCAATACTTTATGAGAACCGGAGACTGTAAATTTGGAGCCTCTTGCAGATTCCATCATCCTCTTGAAGCAGCACCACCAAAAGGAGTTAATCTCAGCAATATTGGCCTCCCACTTCGTCCTGTAAGTCTCACTCATTGCCTATTTTAGCTTTTACGCCTTGCGTCATGAACAGAACGGTCATGAAATTGTCATGAACTCAACGTTATAGAGTTTATTGTTATGAATTAATGATAAGTTCCGTGTAGAAACTCTGTTTCTTGAATTGGTTATAAAGCTCTGTTCAGACGTAATGCATCTTAATAACAGCGAGAAAGCTAATAAGAATAAGAAACATTTGCAGGGCACAGCGCCATGCAGCCACTTTGCGCAACATGGGATCTGTAAGTTTGGGCCTGACTGCAAATTTGATCACTCCATGGGCTCTTCTTCACTAAGCTACAGCACGTCTGCTTCTTCGCTCACTTACCCTCTCGGATCCTCATCGCTCGGCACATTAGCTGCGTCATCATCATCCACGTCTGACCAACGCACAGAACTTCACTCTTCGAGCTCCGTTAAACCAAAAACCACAACAAGTGGTGGCTCGGAAACTGTGTCCGCTGGAGTTTCTTCTTCTATGACTGGCGGCGTGAGCCAGTCCGAGCCTGTTGCTGAGACCAAAAATGGTGACTCGGCTAGCATTGAGGATGAGATTAAGGCTTCAAGTTAAAGAGACAAAACTCAAAGGAGAGAAGAGAAGAGAAACTCTCTCTATTCTTCTTAGGTTATCATCTCTCTTTTTTCTCTCTATCTTCTTTTCATCAAACTTTCATGAACTCAGGAACATAAAAAGGAAAAAGATTCGTTTTTGGGTGGAGACAACAACAAGAAGCAGAAGCAGAAGCAGAGAGAGACGAAAGCAGCTCTAGTTTTATGTGTTATGTCTCTCCTCTTATGTCTCTCTTACCATGTTCATATGATTCCTTCATACGGCCATCTATCTTTTTTTTTCTTTCCTTTTTTTCTATTCAAACTTTTCGAAAACAATTGTTAATAAAATGGCCTGAAAATCCTTTGTTTTTTAAGGAAAAAGGTTATGGAAAATGGGTTTTGATCGAGAATCCGATTTTTCTTTTTAATTGCGTTTTTTTAAAAGGTGAAGTTATTAAGTAAAACCCTTGTTATTTTCAAGAGAAGATACATGTATAATGTTTCAGTCAACCCTTTACTTGCTAAAAAAAATGGTTTGGCAAAAGACTTTTAATTTCTAAATGTAAACAAAATGTCAAATATGTTAAATAGTAAACGCAATAGTCTTGAAACAATCCGATTCTAAATGGTTGGGAGCAGCAACAAGAAGAGGAACAGAAAATATATAACAGGTTTCCGTGTCACGTTTCTATTTTCGTTCTTCTTGTTCTACACTCGATCCGTACGACTCTGATCATGCTATGAAAAGAAGTAGGGTGGGTAAAAAACACTGTTAATGTGGACGTAGAAGTCAGTAATTCTCGTACTTGGTTCTTTATGTCGGTGATATAACATGTGCATGTGCGGTTTGTTCATTGCGTCTAGTTTTACTCAAACAACTGAAAAATCATAATCATGAGTTTGGTCAATGAAACATCACAACAAAATCTATCAACAACCCATATACTACTAATCATTAAACGATTTATCTCTCAGTTTGGCAATTAGATAATCTACCATTTTTAAAGGCTGGCTAAAGATATCGCTTTTATATTATGGTAGACTTCACAGATTTATGGCGATTATAGTGATACGTGGCGAGTGGAGTGCCACAATCCCATTCATCATTTTTGATCTACAGAAGCCAAAGCCCTCCGCACTGGCTCTTTATATTTTAAATATATAACTTCCGATTGGGATTATAAATGTTATAGAATACATAGTTGTTTGCAAGTTATTTTCTTTGGCGCCAAACAAATTCTAAAGCATCATATATGAACTCCATGGCGCATTGTTATATATATATACACACACACATATGCGTGCGTGTGTATCTATGTTTGATCTGTATGACAGCTTTGATTGGATCTGATAGTTTTATTAAGTAAAGTGAAGTTGATCAACATTGGAAAGGGGACTAATTGAGTTCTATGAAACAAAGACAAAAACCTTAACCAGATGTTTTTTAAAGACAGAAAGAGTTGTGATGTTGAGTTGTTGTAGACAAAAGTTGCAAAAGAAGGGAGACATGAAACACTGACTGTGAAATCAAAGACCAAACAATTCATGACCAGAACACATGTAAAACACCATCATGCTACTTCACTAAAAGTCCATCTCACTTTCCCTAATATTATTAAATTAAAATGCAAAATTTGAAGCCAAATCTCCTGTGTATTTAATCTTAATATTTTTCGCATAACCATATATATATCCCTTATATTAAAAAGAAAAAAAAAAAAAAATATATATATATATATATATATATATATATATCTTATATTAAAATTCAAACTAATGCCAAATTTACAATTGTCATAAACTTTCACAATAACCGAGCATCAAAAGTTCAAAACTATGGATACTTGAGTTTCTGCAACTAATCTAATAATCCTGTCAAAATAATTAACATATCTCAGTTATTCACGTCGAGTCAAATATCTGTTTTGAGTAAGACATTGATTTCATTATATTATACACACCACTTATAATATTACATAATGAGTGTGTTGGAAGTAGCATGGACAAAAAGTGATCTATAATATAACTCGCATTAACACCGTTTGCTAGTCAAATCCATGATATTAAAAAATCATACAAAATAAAGAAAGAAAATAAAAACTTCATGGTAAGGTAACCTTATGGTGCATGATACAATAAGCAGAATATATAATTAAGTAGATAACATACTGTCAACGACAAAAATCAAAATGACCATGGAATAACGTTTATATTATTACTTAAAAACAAAAATATCAAAAAGAATGTTCTAATAGAGTGAGTAGAAGCCTGTGTCTGTAACATCACCAAAAGCAGCGATAGGAGAAGAGAAATCTTGAGGCTCCATTATAGCGTAATCTTCCATTGACATTGAAGCACCAGCACCATAGTTAGTGCTCATGGCAGAGAGATCACACGAACCGAACTCATGACGATTCATCATCAGCATATCACCATCATCGAAGTAACTACTACTAAACCCTCCGGGTGACTCAAAGGCCTTGCTTGCCGGAGTTGTGAAACCTGCTCCGGTTTGGTTTTGGATGGTTGTGGTTTCCGCAGGTGGTTTAAGGCAGTGGTGTGGGACAATGCAGTCCAAGTAACCCGAGTTGGTACTGGAGTTAGTTCCTTCTAGCGAGAAGAAGTTGCCTTCTTCGTCTAGTGAAGAAGATAGCGAGCCGTTAGAAGACGAGTTCTGAGGACTATTACCAAACGCTTGAGTATCTGCGTTTTGATGACGAACAGGCGTTTTGAAAGAAGCGACGGGTGAGACGGCTTGGGGGAGAGTATGTTTAGGTTGCTGATATTTTTGATAATGAGGAAGATGATCAATAACAAACTGAGGAGAAGAGTTTGGTAAGAAAGATTGGTTATTATAAGGAGAGACGATGAGAGAGTGAAGATTAGGGTTTGTGAGGATAGTGTGAACATCAGTTGGAGTGTAGACGAAGTTAGTTCGACCTTGAGTGCCTCTCATTGAAAGAGCTGCTCTATCGTAGGCAAGAGCGGCTTCGTGAGCAGTGTCGAAAGTGCCGAGCCAGTGACGTTCTTTGGTGGTTGGATCTCTGATCTCTGCTGCGTAACGACCCCATGGACGTCTCCTGACTCCTAAGAATCTCCCTGGCTCTGCTTGCTTTGATCTCCGGCCTCTTCTCTCGCCGGTTGTGGCAGTTGTGGTGGTCGTTGTGTTGGTTGTGTTTTGGTGGATTACAGAAAAAACCATTTGAGTTTGCGATGTTCCACAGGGTTTATTATGATTTAGGGTTTTGGAGGTTGACATGATGATGAAGAAATGGGTTTTTTCCAAAAGGAGGTTTCTTCTAGGGTTTTGGCTAAAGATGAGTAAAGGGAGAATGTTTTTTTTTTGTTGTTGTTGTTTTGCTTCTGTCTAAAGATGATGAGTGTTGTTTGGGAATGAAAGTGAAGTGCTGTTATAAATAGAGAGACATTGAGCTTGATAGAGAGACATCACTTTTGATTTAACTGCTTTTAGTAGACCATCATCTTCTTCTTCTTTTTTTCTTTCCTTTTTTTGGTTTTTTTTTATCTCTTTTCCAAAGATATTAAATTTAGGCTTCAGCGACAGAAATAATTAAACTTTCGCACATTAATTACTCGGATTTTTATAAATTTTTTAATATATCATTCGTTAACATAAATCGAAACCGGTTTTAAACAGCTTAATTGACTGTTTCTTTAAATCTGTTTTCTGAACATTACTATTCACCGGTTAGTCTCATTTTTTAACGTGTGTATACAGTATGTATGTATATATGGCTACTTATGAAAGCCTAAGAAGGAGGCCAAGAATCATTAGAACTACTGCAAAATATGGAATGTCACAGTATATTTTAGCTCGATGGGATCAATCTAATTATTAATTAACTCAAATAATCTGCTTAATGGTCACGTGCAATATGCATTATAACCCCACATACCATAACCTAAAGGTCAAGGGTCTACGTAAAAAAAATCGATATTTCTCAAAAATTAAATCCCCTGTCAATTAGGGTGGTGTCTAATAAATTCGTTTGTACTGAGGTATATAGAATCATGAATTTGTCTTCTAACCAATTTTATTAACAATTTGAATATATTTCAAAATCAGTAAGCTTAAATTTTCTCCCAATAAGCGACATAAACATTCGAGTTTTCTATCGTATTTTGATTTGTTTAGTTTAGTTACATTTAAGTGTTAATCTAAATTTATTTTAGAAGCCCCTGATGAAATCACATGGTTACCCGCATTTTAAGCGGAAATAGAAATGAGAATAGATTTTTTGTCATCTAGCAATGATTTTTTTCAATGGGAGTGGTTAAGGAAAGACAAGATGAACCACACACAAATTAAAATGCTTACAACGTACGTTTACATTTCTTTTTTTAAATTTAATATCTCAGTGGACAATTTTGTATTGATGTCCATGTATGCAAACAAACACAAGTCAACACAAAATTAGTCTCTTTGCGTTTGTAATTTTCTAGGATTACACATGAGCTTCCAGTAGTTATTTGTCACATGTGATTGCATTTAGAAATTAATGTCTTACCCGACAAACAATATATATGATGAATTCACGAAAAGTGTTCATAGTCAACGATAACACGACTTTAACTAAGAGCTATAAAGGGTCAAAAACTAGTTAATCATTCAATAATAGCCCTGTTCGTAAGTAAGACCCTGTGCGTCAACGTCCAAATGACCGGAAATAGACACAGATTACAGCAAAACAACAAAAAGTTGAGAGAGAAATCGACGCCGGATTTCTGAAAACATAGACGCCGCGCCAGATTTCCAAAAATTATTAACGCCGTTAATTCCGGCGTCCGAAGTCGACGTATATCAACAACGTTAAATGATCGCTGCGTTTAGATGTATTTCCAGATACACGTCTTAAATATTGGTCGCTGACGCTAGTTTCAGCCTCTTACAAACGATGACTATGATTATTAGAGACTTTAAACTAAACATACGTGATGAGCCAGAACACTTATTTTTGAATCGTTGTGGATTGATGATACATTAAACTTAGGAGTTTCCAGGTTGAAAGAAGTAGAAATATAACATAAAATATTATTAAATATTAGGTTTGAGATCAACTATATATAATTCTTCTTTAATGATATCAGAACTGAATAACCGCAAACATATATTTTTGGTGTGACAAGCTTTTATCTATATATGTTTTGGTTATTGTCTTTAGTAGAACGTTCGACGGTATCCAACGGTAAAAAAGGCTGATGTTTTGCGACATGTATAAACTAGTAATTTAGGTGTATATGTATAAACTAGTACTTTAGGTGTGAAGACTATTTTGATTCATATATAACGAATCGAATTGATACACGGTTTGGGTTTAAGAATTTTTCAGCATATGTTAGAGAAAGATTAGTCAAAGAAAACAATTAATAATCGGGCACGTGAATCAATATTCCGAAACAATACCTATCAAATTTTAAAATTAAAATCGAATGTCAAAAATAGATTTAAGGAAGACACATATTGCTTGGACTGCCTATGTACATGATGGACCCTTACATTTCGTTGGCGGTATGCAAGTATGTAATCTACATTTTCCTCTAGTAACCGCAATGTTATTTCAAATAGCTTAAAAGAGCTATGACTTGCAAATAATTGCATTTTACTATTTTTATCGGGAAAATCTCCAAAATAGCATATTTCTAAGTTTATATCATAAAAATAGCACTCAAAAACTAAAATGACCAAAATAACACATTTCTAAGTTTATCCTTTGAAAATTTTAATTTTTTTATTTTTCAAAATTTGAAATCTTATCCCCAAAACCTCATTTCTAAACTCTAAACCCTAAACCCTAAACCCTAAACCCTAAATCCTAAACCCCACCCTTTAACTCTAAATCCTAAGTTTGTGACTTTTGATAAAACATTAAGTGCTATTTTGTGACTTTTGACCTTGAGTGCTAGTTTGAGAACAAAAGCTTGATTTAGTGCTATTTTTGTCTTTTTCTCATGTTTTATCCTCATGCATACAATATTTAAGACATTTTTCTCGATTTGTAGTTTATTTATGAAATTATATAAGACTGAACACATATAACTGCAAAAGCCAAAAACACTTTAACAATATAGATAATCGAACCCATTAGTTTAGTCTTGTGTACATTTACCATACTATTAACGGGACCAGTCTGAAGAAAAAGAATTGATAGTCAATGGGAAGTTCGGAAAGCTCAAAAAGAACTGTAAAGCAAAGTTGGATCAAAACTGCCCAACACAAGAGCAACAAGGTAGGCCCACTACAAGAAAACAGCGGACGTAAGGGAAAAAATCGTCGGTATGTCGTCGGAATAACGCTATTCCGATGACATACCGACGAAAAAAGTCTTCGGAAATAACTCCTCGGAAATTCATTTTTCCCCGGAAATCCCTCGGAAATTTCCGACGGAATTCCGAGGAACTGAATTTTCGAGGAAACTCCGAGGACCACTAGATCGTCGGAAAGTTCCTCGGAATATACCGAGGAAGGACTTTCTCGGAACGTGGCCCTCGGAAATTTCCGAGGAAAGTAGCCCTCGGAAATTTCCGAGGAACGTAGTCCCTCGGAAAATTCCGAGGAACATTCCCTCGGATTTTTTTTTAAATTCCGACGACTTATTCCGAGGAAAAGGTCGTCGGAAATTTCCGAGGGTGCTTTTCCTCGGAATTTCGAAAAAATTAATTTTTTTAAAAAAATTATTTTTTTAAAAAAATTAAAATTTGTGAAATTTAAATTTGAAAATATAAAATTAAAATTAAAACTGAAAACATATTAGATAATTCAAAGTTCTACAAATAAAAATAAAACATTCTGAGTTTTTGGTTAAAAAAAAAAAACTATGGGTCTTGAATGTTCGGGAACACCTCGTTCGGGTACATCCTCTTCATCATCTCCATCATCTGCTCGTTCAGCCTCTTCTGTGTCTCATAGCCCGCCTGTTGAGCTGCCATCTGGGTCTCCAACGCAGATATCCGATCATCCTTGTCCTTCAGCTGAGCCGTAAGAACTTCTGGATCAACATATGGCGGTGGTGCAGAAGAAGGAGCAGCCGACCGGGAGCGACGACCCAAACCGACCAAACGTCCCTTCTTCTTTGGAACCGACTGAAATATAAATAGCCAAATTTAAATA
>NC_027756.1:46375175-46383833 GCF_000695525.1 Brassica oleracea var. oleracea | reverse complement strand
AATTCCGACGGAAACGGCTAGTTCGTCGGAATTTCCTCGGAATTTTTAAAATCCCCCAACGGCTCTCTAACGACTATAATATATCCTCGGATTTCATCGGTTTTTTCCGAGGAATATCTTTTTCCTCGGTATTCCATGAGAATATTCCGACGGATTAGTATTTCCTCGGAATTCCGTCGGTATATTCCGAGGAAACCAAATTTTGTGTTTCCTTGGAAATTCCTCGGGATATTCCGAGGATTTCATTTTTCGTCGGAATATCCGTCAGAATACCGATGTTTTCTTATAGTGGCCACTTCTTTGAGTTTAGTAAAAATCAAAACTAATTGATGGTAGTTTGGTTTTATTCACTGAGTTCATGCCGCATATTGATTCCCACTTATTTTCCATTTCAGTATGAATTTCATAAGTATTACTTGAGGTTTTGGTTTGAAATCTCTAGCTATAATAACAAAATATTAACTAGGATTTTTTTCAAACCAAAATTTTAAATATATCTATATGAATAATGTTGCACAATTATTTTATTTTACACTAGTTTATTAAATTATATTCTTATGTATGATGTATCACACATGTTCCCAAAAAAAAAAAATATGTATCACACTATAAACAAAAAAAATCAATCGTGATTTCGATCACCAATAGCCCGTTTTACAAGTGAACTTATCACCAAATTTGTATTATGAATTATGTTTGTAGTTCTTTAAAACCAGATACAATTCGATAAATACACTTGATCTATTAAATCAAACTTGCTTTTTAAGAGATGACTTATATTTCAAATTTACTTTCTGAATCATTTTGGTTAACCTATTGCACCTTAGTATATATGAACTACTAAGTATAAACGAAACAGTTGAAAAAGGATCGTGGGTTGAAACGGGTGATATTTTTGTAGGTAAATTAACGTCTCAGGTGGCGAAAGAATCCTCGTATGCTCCGGAAGATAGATTATTACGGGCCTTGATTAAATTATTATCCAAATTTTCAAAAAGTCAAACTCTACAAATTGATAAGTCATATATTAGTTCTGTAAGTTCTTATATTAATACCTTTTACTAAAAATCATATTGGTTAATTTTGAGAAAAAAAAAAGAATTTTGAAATAGTTTTTTTTACCTTACGGTGCAAAAGTGTGATGTACTCCTTATATTAAGGCTTGGAAGTGTGATAACTGTTGGTAAGCTTTTTTTGCAAATTGCTAAATGGCATTGGGAATGAAAATTGTATTCTTTTCTTGTAAAAATGAGTCAAACTAATAATATTATATATGTGTTCTATTCATTTTTGGCTCTCTTTTTGTTTTGAACTACCATTTTTGGATCTTTTAACATTTATCATTGACTAATACGACAATAATATAACCATGGTCGGACCATGATAACCACAGTCATTGTCTTCTGGTGCGGAATATGTTGTGCGCCAGAATAAAAACACCAATGGTATTCAGGGTGCGATTGAAAGTCACTTTTAGCGCAACTTTTGTAGAGTAAAAACTATTTTCACCGAGTTGCGCCGGTAAACACCCAATCAAGATAAAATGAGTTACGCTGACATAGAATAAATGTTTTGTTTTTTTTATGTTTTTTATGGTTAAATTTTTTTTTCTCTTTCTCCTAAAGTAAAAGTTTACTCTTATTTATTTTTTCCTCTTATTTCATGTTCCACTCATTTTTTCATTTTTTTATTCCTCCAAGTTGCGCTGATATTACCAATCATACTCTTAGTTTTATAAGTTTCATGCATATTTTAAATAGGATAATTGTTAGGCAGAGATCAATCATAGGATAGCATATAACTTAACAATCTCTATAACTGGGAATGTTTTATATTATAACCTGTTTTAAGATATAAGATGTTTCAGTTGGAAATTTAAGAAATGTTTTTAATACATAAATATTAATGAATATATCAATTATAATATTTAACTCAACTATAAAAAAAAAGTTTGAGAGCAATTGCTTATAATAATTTTAACATAATTAAAGTTTGTTTTAAAAAATGGAAGCATTTTATTATTTGGAACAGAAAAACCTCTAGAATATCTTATACTTGAAATAGGATTATTAGAGAACAGTAATTATTCATAAATTACACAGGGTTCTAAAATGCAATGATTTAAGACAAGTAATAACTGCCTAATTTTTTGTGGAATTTTAATAATGTTCCTCCCTTTTGAGAATTAGGGACAAGCTTAAACTATAGAAAAATCTGACGTCCATTGACTCTTCCACCCATATTTTGAACTTCACGTGGGGCTACCCTTCCATTTGACTATCTTCTACTATACATCATATTTTACGTATTATTACCATCGAAATTAAAATCAACAATAGTGGTATTAAATAAAGTTAACTATATTTGATTTTAGTGGTCATACAATCTGAACACTAACTAGATTCAGTATTTGCCCGAGCACAAGCAAAAGAAGCATGTGTTTCCGGCTCTTCTTAGAATATCAAATATTCTGGAATTCTATCTAACGAAATCTTCACCAGAGTAGAGTAGTTAGTTTATGGTTAAGATTATTATGTTCTTGGTGCTGAGTTTGAGTATCACCACTACCTTTTCCATTCTTTTTATATGTATCACAGCCTCAACTTTTTTTGCTTCCAGTCCATAATTGTTGAGAACCGGGTCTGAGTATATGTATGTAAATACATATTGATGTGGGATTTAAATCTCATTTTGTCTAAATATTTGTGTATTACCAAAAAAAGAATATTTATTCGTTACAATGAACATCATTTATATTGCGAGTCAGAAATATACATGAAAGTTTTGTACATTTTATTGTTCACAGAAAGTAACACCAGATCTACCGGGTCTGAGGGAAGACATTCGAAGCATTTGAATGGGCCTCCACTATGTGGATCTTCCATTCTTTTCGAAATACATTTAAAAAAAATATATATATATATTCATGATAGAAAATGTAAAAAGAAGATGAAAAATTATTTAAAAAAACATTTATGTTATAGGATTTAAATAGAAATAAATTTAATAATAATTTCAGTTTTTATAAAGAAAAATAAATAAACTATGTTTTTATTAAAAAAATTACATTTTTCGAATAAGGTCCAAAAAATCTCGAGTCCGGCCCCGAGTAATCCATAACTTTTGGTATTTATCCCTCCAAATTAACACTTCTTCGGACCTTTGAAATTCTAAACTTATATTTAACTATCAACTATCAAGGGGTATAACAAGTGATTACAAAAACACTATCGAATTAGTTAAATGGCTTAATCAATAAATAAGAACAAAAACGAAATTGTCAAGCCAAAATGGAATTTTTTTTTTTTTTTGATAATCCACTATTCGACCACTTTTGCGTGATCGACTAGCCCACCGGACCTAAGCCCATGCCATTACAGGATTTTTAAGCGTCCACTTAAGGGCCCTTGGTTACGCGAAGTGGTCTGGAGGGCGAGAGGCAGCCCATGTAAAACCCCTCGTGGTCAACGCGAATCGAACCCGGGACTGTATCGGGGCCGAAGCTCCCTCGAGTACCACCAGGCCAACTCGAGCTGATTAGTTCTATAGTTTTGTTATGATGATGCACGAGATAATTATTTACTAATAACAAGTATATACATTTGGTTAATAACTTAATATTGAATTCATGTAGTGGTTGAAAATTCAAAGTTACTATAAATATTTCGTAAAATATTCAGAGAAACTAAACAAAACAACATATCTGTGTATTCACTAAGGTAAATATTCATATTAACAATGATACGACAAACCCGATTGGCATTGCGCACGATATTGGGATTGCACTGTTCCACACTTTTGAGTGAAGTATTTTAGTCAAGTTCCATGTGATCGAGGCTTTCTTGGGTTTAGTAATGGAGAATTTCTTCACATTTCTCCAAAAAAAGGCAAAGAAAAGCACACAAAGTTTTGAACAGCTATTGAAAAGCCAAAACTTTTTCTTAAGAAATTTAACAGTTTCTTTCTGTGTTGAAAGGACAACCCCGGATTCAAGGTAAAGGTTGTCTTAGAACAAAGTTGGACTTTGACGAGAATCCAGACAGTGTGACTGAAAAGCCAAGTGGGGGCTTCACTATTAGTTTGCCTTATATCACCAATGGTAAGGTCATGAAGATACAAAATGAGTATCAGTAGGTACTATTATCAAATTCGTTTATTCATAGTAAAAACTAAAAGTTGGCTCGGCAGCATGTCCAGCTTCTGAAAAATAATTAAAAATACTGTTTTACAGACTGATCATTCATGCAAATTTATGAACATACCATGGTACTTTTTTTTACCACACTCGTGTACAGTTTATTAATCATTATTCTTACTAGTTCTCGAAGACTCGAACTAAGGTAACTGGAAAGTTACAGGCTCCGATCCTTTTGTTTACAATTCATTTTTAATTAAAGTCAGGTGATCAAACACACTCGTGGAACCTAGTGGGACGTAATACATCATAATTAATTCCTAAATTATGTTCGTGCTCGCCATGTGCCTTTCAATTTCTCTCTCTAAATAATATAAAGGTTAAAGCTACGTACATATGAGTAAAATAATGCCCAATTGCGTATATGTTTTCTACGCTGTTTATTTATTATTGAATGTAATATTATGCTATTTAGGTATCTTGAAATATATAAATTTCTTGGAAATTTGAGGAAAATATTATTATAATTTGAGAAGATAAGTGTATAGAGTGTAGTGTTACTATATTAGTGAAATACTCACATGAAGCTCCAATATTAAATGGCAAATTCATCCTAAATTAAATACCACAAATATATGTCCGAAAGTCGAAACACATGGAACCAAACAAGGCAGCTTTATAAACCAAACATAATTGGATTCTTCGGGAAGAAACAAGGACCAATGAAAAGTAAACAAGTAAGCTAGAGAAGTCCCACCGAACCTAGTACGCTCATACTATGTGGGACACTGTCGATGACACGTAAGATACTGTTGCCGCACGCGACAACGAGGAAACAAAGCAAGCGCGGGACCTACTAAACTATACTCTGCTAACGTGTTATGATCTGAGCGATGGAGTTTGCGGGAGCCACGTTAATAGTGGGATAACTGTACGGCTGCGATTTTCCACCTAACGGGGAGAGAAGAGAAGTGGATTGTGAAGATGTATAATCAGGACGGAACTGTAGTAGTTCATGAAGCACGACATGAACTACGACATCATATGAGGATACAAGAAGCCGGTCGAGTGAGTTAATGAGCATTCAAGGAAGAATTACTGAAGGAGTCAGTTTAAACAAAAAATTGGAGAAGAAGCAATCTAACTCAGAAAAAAGAAGATTAGCTTATTCGCCGAAGAAGAAGATATGAAAATTTTTCATTAAATAGATTTTATGTCTAGGGTTTCTTCTCTAAAGAATATAAAAAGAGGAGGCTTGGCACCGTGTGGCCTGTTAACACACAGAGAGAGCTTTTAGCAATAATAGGTTTGCAAGTCCGAATAAGGAGAAGCAGAGCCACCAGAGGTTAAGGGTTTGAGTGGTTCATAGACTACGTGAAGTTTGTGAACGAGTAAGACTAGTCAACAAGTCAAGGTTTGTCTTGAGCTTGCTTGAAGGATTGCTTTTAAGAAGAACTTGTATGTGCTTTTAAAAGGATTAATCTAGTCGAATTCATTGAAAAGATAAAATCTCCGTGTTACTGTGTGTTCTAGTTAGTGTAGCTTGATTATCTTACATCAACAAGTAGTATCAGAGCGGGTATCTGTATTTGTTTTTTTTAAACGGGTAAGATCCTGCGGAGTAAGATGGACAGCTACCGTGAGATGTTGTCGCACTCAAAGGTGACCCTTGAAGTAGGAAACTACAGCTTTTGGAAGGCTCGGATGAAGGCGACGATCAAGGGGATAGATCCTCTGGCGTGGAAAGCTGTGGAATCTGGGTGGATGACACCTACAAAGAAAAGAAGCTAGTGAAGAAGTTCCTAAGGTGTCTACCAGCTAAGTTCATGCCATACAAGGCAGCTATGAGCGTTTTTCTGAACACTAATGAGATGACGTTTAATGAAGTAGTCGGGATGCTTCAAGCTCACCTGGTGGAAAGAAGGAAAAATGAATCGCCTTAGCATTAGTGGAAAAATCTGAAGCTGCGGATAGTGATCCAGTAAGCCTATTGGTCAGGCGATTTGACAGAGCTCTACGCAAGGTAAAGCAAGGACAGAAGAGGTTTGTTCCAGGAAGGAAGACAGCTGCTGAATCTGACAAGGGGAACAAGAAGGCTGATGTCAAGTGCTATGAATGCAAGGGATACGGTCACTTCAGAACCGATTGTCCAACGGTCAAAAGAAGAGAATTTCTCATGGATGTTAAGGTTTTGGACATACTCAGGCTGAGTGTGAGGCAGATGGAAAAAGGAAAAAGGAAAGATCCATGATTGGAATCGATGACAGTAACTCAAAAAGTGACAGTGAGGAAGAGTTGAATAACTTTGTGGCATTTCTTGGGATAACTGACTTTGAATCAGGCTCTGAAAGCGATGGTGAACCAGAGAGAGTGTTAGATGAAAGCTACAAGGAGGTGCGTCAAACACTAATCAAACTCAGTATGGAGAACCTCTCACTCATTAAGGAAAAAGGGAGGTTGGAAGCTGAATTGTCCCTTGTTCGAGGTGAACTACAGAGAGAATCTGAACTGGCTAAGGAGAGTGTCGGATTAATCAAGGAAAAACTAATTCTTGCCAAACAAGCTGAAGAACTCAGACAGGAAGTGGTAGCTGAGAAACAGGTGTCAGCAGATCTCCAGGCAAAACTCGATCATCAGAACAAAAACATCAAGATGCTCACTGGAACCAAGCAACTAGACAAGATTCTGTGTGCTGGGAGAACAGAAAGCTCGCACATGGGTCTGGGCTACACTGGGAGGCAGAGTAATAATACAGGACAGACATAATTTGTGTCAGGAGGCTATGCACATGGAGAGGAATTCAACTGTAAGCCAACTGTGCATCAGACTACTGGGTGTTTCTTCTGTGGAAAGTTCGGACACTACAAAAGGTTCTGCTATAAGTAGCTCAACAGGGTCAATCAAATGTGGAAGCAACAGAAGTTCTGGAGGATTGGGAAAACAAATCAAGTCTGGATGAAGAAGACTGATCTGTATTCAGGAGCAGCTAACAGTGGAGCTGGTGGAGTTAGGTGTAACATGGCACGCGTCACAGATGAGCTGGATTCAGATGAACCATGGTATTTTGATAGCGGTTTTTCCAGACATATGACAGGCAATGCTGAGTATCTCAAAGAAGTGTCAAAAGTTAAAGGTGGAAAGGTTACCTTTGGAGATGGAGGATATGGAATCATCAAAGGCAAAGGCATCACGTGCAACTCAGAGTTACCTAAGCTAGCAAATGTGTACTTCGTCAAAGGATTAAGAGTAAATCTGATTAGTGTTAGTCAACTGTGTGATGAAGGACTCACTGTAGTATTCTCAGCGACTGACTGTCGTGCAATCAATGCATATGGCGTGACGATTTTGCAAGGAATCAGATCTGGTAACAACTGCTACATGTGGGAAACGAAGATCAAATGCATGTCAGCGCAAGGAAATGTTGAACTATTGCATCAAATATTGGGACACATGAATGTCAGGAATATGACAAATCTAGTGCATAAGGATCTAGTTAGGGGAGTACCGAAACTCCGATTTGATGACAAGATGGTGTGTGGAGCTTGCAATCAGGGAAAGCAAGTAAAAGTTCAACACAAGAAGGTTCCAGATATACATGCTTCAGCACCACTTGATCTAATTCATATGGATCTCATGGGGCCAATGCAGAAAGAGAGCATTGGAGGCAAGAAGTATGTATTTGTGCTGGTAGATGACTACACTCGCTTCACTTGGGTTCGATACATCAGAGAGAAATCAGAAACTGCAGAAAGCTTCAAAATCATGGCCCTTCAACTCATAAATGAAAGAGGAGGAATCAAGAAGATACGCAGTGATCATGGTGGAGAATTTTAGAATGGAGTTATGATGGAATTCTGTGAACAAAAGGGCATTAGTCATCAGTTTGCAGCACCAAGAACCCCGCAGCAGAATGGAGTGGTTGAACGAAAGAATAGGACTCTACAGGAGATGGCTCGTGCACTGATTCATGGAAACAAGATACCTCAGAGATTCTGGACAGAGGCACTGAGTACTGCGTGCTACATCATTAACCGAGTTTATGTTCGAAAAGGGACCACATAAACTCCTTATGAAATGTAGAATGGAAAAACACCTAATATTGGTTATTTTCATGTTTTTGGTTGCAGGTGCTACATCCTAAATGACAAAGACTATCTTGGAAAATTCGACTCCAGAAGTGATGAGGGAATCTTTCTGGGTTATTCAGGAACTAGCACAGCTTACCGAGTTTACAACAAGAGATCAATAGTCATCGTTGAATCTGTGAATGTGGTGTTTGATGACATGACATCTGTAACATGGGAGCAATGGGAGTCAGATGAAGACATTGAAAAGGAGGAAACCCGGGTCAGTGACAAATCACCTGAAGAGAGCGAGACAGAAGGGGCTGTGATTGAATCAGAAGCTTCAGTTCCTCAACAAGTCATTCAGCAAGTTCATCGGAATCATTCAATGTCAGATGTCATTGGAGGAGTTGAGGAAGGTCGCAAAACTCGTGGAAAAGTGATCAACTTCAGGGACAT
>NC_027756.1:46342657-46375132 GCF_000695525.1 Brassica oleracea var. oleracea | reverse complement strand
ATGGAGTCAACATTGTTGGAACCAAGTGGATTTTCAAAAACAAAACAGATGAACATAGAGAAGTGGTTCGCAACAAGGCACGACTTGTAGCACAAGGTTACTCACAAATCGAAGGAGTTGATTTTGAAGAGACCTTTGCTCCAGTTGCAAGACTGGAATCCATACGGTTATTTATGGGGATGGCATGTATATTAAACTTCAAGGTTTATCAAATGGATGTGAAGAGTGCCTTATTAAATGGGATACTGCAAGAAGAAGTGTATGTAGAACAACCAAAGGGGTTTGAGGATCCAATCCATCACAATCATGTCTACCGACTGAAGAAAGCTCTGTATGGATTAAAGCAGGCACCTCGGGCTTGGTATGAGAGACTTACTGGATTTCTTGTGGATGGTGGTTACATCAGAGGAAGTATATACAAGACCTTGTTCTTCATGGAAAAACAGAAGGACATAATTGTTGTTCAGATCTATGTGGATGATATAATCTTTGGGAGCACATCTCAATCAATGGTAGACGAGTTTGTGAAGAACATGACACAAGAATTTGAGATGAGTATGTGTGGTGAGCTGAAGTACTTCTTGGGGCTACAGATTGATCAATCAGAGAAAGGAGTATTTATATCTCAAGCCGCATATGCACAAAGTCTGGTGAAACGATTTGGACTTACGGACAGCAAGATCTCCAAAACACCTATGAGTGCCACCTTGAAACTTGCACGCGATGAAGCAGGAGAGGATGTTGACACAAAGCTTTATCGAGGGATGATTGGGAGTTTACTATATCTCACTGCTAGTAGATCGGATCTATCGTTCAGTGTTGGGCTCTGTGCGAGATATCAAGCTAAACCGAAGGTGTCTCACCTAAATGCTGTGAAGAGAATCATCAAGTATGTCAAAGGAACAGAGAACCTTGAAGTGTACTACTCAAGAAACTCGAATGAGAACTTGGTGGACTACTGTGATGCAGACTGGGCAGGATGTGCTGATGACAGGAAAAGCACAAGTGGATGATGTTTCTTTCTTGGAAACAATCTCATTTCATGGCTGAGTAAGAAGCAAAACTATGTATCACTTTCTACAGCAGAAGCAGAATATATCGCTATGGGAAGTTGTAGTTCACAACTGATCTGGATGAAACAAATGTCAGCTGATTATGGAGTGCACTCTGGTCCTCTTCTTGTATACTACGACAATAAAATTACAATCGATATCTCAAAGAATCCAGTTTAGCATTCGCGAACAAAGCACATTGACATCAGGCACCATTTCATCAGAGAATTGGTTGAAGACAATCAGGTAGTCATCGATCATGTAGTTACTGATTCTAAATTGGCTGATATATTTACTAAATCTCTTGAATACACTCGTTATATTACTCTGAGAAATGCAATTGGAGTGTGTAAGCTTGACCATTGAGTCAAGATGTGCAGATGTTAGTGCAGGCACTTGCTCAGGATGTACGTATAATTCAGATTATGTTTGGACATGAGAACGCTGTGGAAAAAAGCTGCTTGCTGTGCCGTCAATGTGTGAAGTACAGATTTCGCGTCAATCCGTGGCCCTTCCCTAATCTTAAAAGAGCCAGTTATGTTTCAGAAAGATGCTCAAAAAAAAAAAAGGAAACAAGGGTGACAATATGAGTTTCACAGCACGCAGATAAAGGTTGAAAACCTACATGATTGATAAAGGCATGGCAATGTGAAAGCTAGCCATAAAAAAATAATCAGGTGCACCAGATCATAAAATCTTCAAAGAGTGATACGTGCAACCTGAATCAAGTGCTGAGCCAAGTCTTGCAGTACTCATGTAAAAGGTACAAATATTTTTTTTTATGAGATCAAGATTGGCCAATTAGGAGTTTGTTAACTCGTGTTTGATTACTATTCTGAAAGTCTTGTGATACACGATTAATTCACAAAGGTGCTTGAATGACTTTGGGTTTGGATGAGAGATTTTGAAAGTACAGGTCAAATAAGGAAAAAGGTTAACAAGGAGGGACCGGAGTAGCAATTTCGGAAAAGTTGATTAAGTTTCCCTCTTAAGGGACGTTCTGAATCAGAAACCTTAAACGATTACTGTTTCAAATCAAGAACTGCTCCTCACCGTCTCTTTTGCTCACAATCAAAAAGGCGATTTCTTGACATCTTTGGTGAGAACGAAGAAGATGGCTAAACGTGATGTTGCAATTACTTCCTCGTCACATGCAGAGGATGAATCCCCAAGGCCTCATCTCGCTGATGAAGGATCTGAGGCAACTCCTTCGAGAAATGAGTTACCGACAACGAATCTGCTCCAGAGGTCACAGAGGAACTAGACGAGTTCAACACTGCACGTGAGAAGGCTCTGTCTGACAAAACCGGTGATCAGCAAGTCTCCTCTGTCCAAGAAGAAGTTCCGGTTGCTCCAGATACTACAACATCGACTGACCCAGCGTCGCCTAAGTCTCCATCTGCCCCACTCGACGCTACGCCGTCTGAATCACTCAAAAATGAAAACCCAAATCAGGTAGCCGACCCTCTTTTGCTTCTTTGCCCTGATGAAAAGATTGACTCTGGTGACAAGGCAGAAGAGCAGAGTCAGAATCGATCTGAGGCAGGGGCTGAGGATGTAGTTTCTCTCGGGTCATCTGCTGAAGAAATCACTGAGAAACGAAGCAGGAAGAAGCGGATGATGAAGAAATTGGGATTAGGATCTTCAAAGCGACGCAAGACGAGTAAATCTGGCGTCTCTAAGTCCACATCTAAGGAACCATCGACTGATGAGTTGAGTCCTCCAGTCCTTGTTCAGAATACCTATGTTTCAAGCCGTGTTCGATCCAGGAAAGCGTCTGAGAGAAGTGCTGCGGCTGAAGTATCCCCAGTCACCGAGAGGGTTCAGCAATTTATGCGTCGGAGCCTCATAGCCGAGAGATCTGTGGATATGACTGAGAAGGATCAGTGGGGCTATGTTGAGATCATCGCAAAAGGTTCTATGGGAACCACAGTCTCAGCACTCGGAAACTATGTTGAACAAGTCGTTGCTGAGTTCTATGCAGGTCTTCCTGACACAAAGGTTGAAGCAGATGCAGAGGAGATAGCGGTCCAAGTGCGTGGTCACACGTATGAGTTCTCTCCAACAATGATCAACGAGACTCTGCATGTCGAACCTCTGGATGAAGATGAGGTAGAAGAAGAGACCACTCTTGATAGCATCTCGAAGTCTGAGTTGGCGGAGTTTCTCATTGAATGAACTCGAAAGGAATGGGGCAATCTGACCACTGCTGACTTGTCTCCCCGCTACGGTGCCCTCATGATCATTGCTGCCTACAATTGGATCCCATCTACACACAAGACACATGTCTCTGTTGATCGAGCACGGTTGATTTACAAGATGGCTCGAGGAATCCGAGTTGATATGGGAAGATTGATCTTCAGGCAAGTCATGAATCTTGGTGTGGTGCAGAAGAATGACTCTCGCTGGTTGATATTTCCTCGCTTGATCATGAGTGTCCTCCAAAAGCAACATCGTGTCTCTCTTCTCCCGGGTGAGAAAGCTCAGGGTCCAGTGGTCTATACAAAGGACAAACGGGTTGGTGAGATCTATGAACAGCACCTCGCTAAGGCAAAGAGTAAGGCAAAAAAGGGAGGGGAAGGAAAACCTTCTTCAAGGTCAGCTCGTGTGTCACACCCTCTGCCATCATCCTCGAGTGCTCCACCTCCAAGCACCACCACAGGACCGCGACGTTTCAGTGTGCATGACCTTGGCTCTGTTTCCACACCTCAAGGAGTGCTGACTCAGGATGATCTTCACACGGTCTTACAGCAAACTTTCCATACCTCAAGGAGTGCTGACTCAGGATGATCTTCACACGGTCTTACAGCAAACCACCCGAGCTCTTCAAGCACTGACTGACATTGTTCAGGATCTGAGTCGCTCTGTTGCAGGTTAGTAACGTCTTATTCTTTTGAGACTTGTGTTTACATTTGTTTTTAACCCTTGTGCTCACAAGCAGGGGGAGAAGATGAGGATTAAGATGAAGAAGGGCTAAGTTTATGGGGGAGCAACCTTTTATGTTTATATGCTTTATGTACTTTTCGATTGCACCACTTGCTGCAATTGTGTTTATCTTATTATTCAGACTGATCATGGTTTATGGGGGAGTATTTATGTGTGTTGTCTTTGTTAAGATGTATTAAATACTTGAAGCCAACTATTAGGATAATATAAGTATGTTTTTGGTTGCTTCATGCCTATATGAGTTTGATCTTGTTTGTTACGAATCCCTGTGTTGTGTGTGTGACTTCATCTTATGTACTTGTGAGACACAAGGATTAAAAACGGGGAGATTGAATATGTATAGTCAAGACGGAGCTGTAGTAGTTCATGAAGCACGACATGAACTACGACATCAGATGAGGATACAAGAAGCTGGTCGAGTGAGTTAATGAGCATTCAAGGAAGAACTACTGAAGGAGTCAGTTTAAAGGAAGAATTGGAGAAGAAGCAATCTAACACAGAAGAAAGGAAGATTGGCTTATTCGCTGAAGAAGAAGATATGGAAAGTTTCCATTAAATAGATTTTATGTCTATGGTTTCTCCTCTAAAGAATATAAAAAGAGGAGACTTGGCACTGTGTGGCCTGTTAACACACAGAGAGAGCTTTTAGCAATAGTAGTTTTGCAAGTCCGAATAAGGAGAAGCAAAGCCACTAGGGGTTAAGGGTTTGAGTGGTTCATAGACTACGTGAAGTCTGTGAACGAGTAAGACTAGTCAACAAGTCAAGGTTTGTCTTGAGCTTGCTTGAAGGATTGCTTTTAAGAAGAACTTGTATGTGCTTTTAAAAGGATTAATCTAGTCGAATTCATTGAAAAGAAATATCACTGTGATACTATGTGTTCTAGTTAGTGTAGCTTGATTATCTTACATCAACAAGTGGTATCAGAGCGGGTATATGTATTTGTTTTTTTTAAACAGGTAAGATCCTGCGGAGTAAGATGGAAACCTACCGTGAGATGTTGTCGCACTTAAGGGTGATCCTTGAAGTAGGAAACTACAGCTTTTGGAAGGCTCGGATGAAGGTGACGATCAAGGGGATAGATCCTCTGGCGTGGAAAGCTGTGGAATCTGGGTGGACGGCACCTGTTGCCAGAGGTGATGATGGAACTGATGTACCAAAGGGAGAAGAGCTCTGGACGGATGAAGAAAACAAGATGGCTAAATTCAATGCGAGAGCTCTTACTGTTATTCACTGCAGTGTAGCGAGAAATCAATTTGAGTTGATCCAAGGGTGTGAGTCAGCAAAAGATGCATGAAACATTCTCCAAGTACATTTTGAAGGAACACTGAAGGTTCAGAGCTCCAGAAAAAACATGCTTGCAACCAGATTTGAGGAACTTAAAATGGATGAACATGAATCGATTGGTGACTTCAGCTCCAAGCTCAGCTCACTAGCTCAGGAAGCATTAACGCTTGGTAAAAAATACAAAGAAAAGAAGCTAGTGAAGAAGTTCCTAAGGTGTCTACCAGCTAAGTTCATGCCATACAAGGCAGCTATGAGCGTTTCTCTGAACACTGACGAGATGACGTTTGATGAAGTAGTCGGGATGCTTCAAGCTCATGAAATGGAGGTTTCTGGTGGAACGAAGGAAAAAGGAATCGCTTTAACATCAGTGGAAAAAATTGAAGATGCAGATAATGATCCAGTAAGCCTATTGGTCAGGCGATTTGACAGAGCTCTACGCAAGGTAGAGCAAGGACAGAAGAGGTTTGTTCCAGGAAGGAAGACAGCTACTGAATCTGACAAGGGGAACAAGTAGGCTGATGTCAAGTGCTATGAATGCAAGGGATACGGTCACTTCATAACCGATTGTCCAACGGTCAAAAGAAGAGAATTTCAGTGTCATGGATGTCAAGGTTTTGGACATACTCAGGCTGAGTGTGAGGCATATGGAAAAAGGAAAAAGGAAAGATCCATGATTGAAATCGATGACAGTAACTCAGAAAATGACAGTGGGGAAGAGTTGAATAACTTTGTGGCATTTCTTGGGATAACTGACTTTGAATCAGGCTCTGAAAGCGATGGTGAACCAGAGAGAGAGTTAGATGAAAGCTACAAAGCGGTGCGTGAAACACTAATCAAACTCAGTATGGAGAACCTCTCACTCATTAAGGAAAAAGAAAGGTTGGAAGCTGAATTGTCCCTTGTTCGAGGTGAACTACAGAGAAAATCTGAACTGGCTAAGGAGAGTGTCGGATTAATCAAGGAAAAAATAATTCTTGCCAAACAATCTGAAGAACTCAGACAGGAAGTGGTAGCTGAGAAACAGGTGTCAGCAGATCTCCAGGCAAAACTCGATCATCAGAACGAAAACATCAAGATGCTCACTGGAACCAAGCAACTAGACAAGATTCTGTGTGCTGGGAGAACAGAAAGCTCGCACATGGTTCTGGGCTACACTGGGAGGCATAGTAATAATACAGGACATACACAATTTGTGTCAGGAGGCTATGCACATGGAGAGGAATTCAACTGTAAGCCAACTGTGCATCAGACGACTGGGTGTTTCTTCTGTGGAAAGTTCAGACACTACAAAAGGTTCTGCTATAAGTACCTCAACAGGGTCAATCAAATGTGGAAGCAACGGAAGTTCTGGAGGATTGGGAAAACAAATCAAGTCTGGATGAAGAAGACTGATCTGTATTCATGAACCGTCTACTCATCAGAGAAGTCACTCCTGAAGAGATAAAAGATGTTGTTTTCTCTATCAAACCAAACAGTGCTCCTATATCTGATGGTATGTTGGGCTTCTTCTTTCAATCTTATTGGGATGTTGTTGGTGATCAACTAACTAAAGAAATCCTAGGTTTTTTTGAGTCGGGTATAATGCCTTCTGAGTGGAATTACACTCTAATTTGTCTTATCCCTAAGAAGGTGAATGCTACTTTGATGTCTGATCTCCGACCCATCAGCTTCTGTTCGGTAATGTATAAAGCCATTTCCAAGATCCTGGCTTCAAGACTTAAAACCATTCTACTAGATGTAGTATCTCCTTCTCAGTCTGCATTCGTCTTGGATAGACTTATTTCAGACAATATTATTCTGGCTCATGAATCAATTCATAGCCTCAGAACTCATGATTTTGTCTCAAGGAATTTTATGGCGGCTAAAACATATATGTTAAAGGCCATTCTATTATCTCTTGGCTTTCATAGTAGATGGGTAGCTTGGATTATGGAATGTGTGTCCACAGCTAAATACTCAGTTCTTCTCAACGGTCAATCTTATGGTTTCATATCTCCTGATCATGGTCTAAGACAGGGTGATCCCATCTCGCCCTCTCTCTTTGTTCTTTGTGCGGAAGGTCTCTCTCACTTGCTCAACCAGGCTTCTGATAATGGTTCTTTGAGTGGTATTCAATTCTCCAATGATGGTCATGCGATTCATCACTTGTTTTTTGCAGACGATAGTTTGTTTCTCTTCAAAGCTAACATTGATCAATGTAAAGTCTTTCAAGAGATTTTCAACAAGTATGAAGAAGCTACTGGACATGTTATTAACCTAACCAAATCATCATTTACATTTGGCAAAAACATTGATGCTACCGTGAAAGATCAGATTCAGTCTCAGCTTGGAATTTTTTCTGAAGGGGGAGCCGGCTCTTATCTTGGTCTTCCGGAATGTTTTAGTGGTTCTAAAGTAGAGCTACTTAACTATATTCAAGACAAGATGAAAGGACGAATGACAGGTTGGTATACTAAGTTTCTTTCCCAAGCAGGAAAAGAAATTATTCTAAAATCTGTTGCGCTTGCGATGCCAATTCATGCTATGACTTGTTTTCGGTTACCTAAAACTACTTGTAACAATCTCACCTCAGCTATGGCTAGGTTTTGGTGGAGATCTTCGGAAGATAAAGCTAAGATCCATTGGCTTAGTTGGGATAAGTTGTGTATTCCCAAAGAGCGTGGTGGTATGGGTTATAAGGATATTGAAACCTTCAACCAAGCACTCTTAGCAAAACAGGCTTGGAGAATCTTGTCTACTCCTTCTTCACTTCTTAGCAAATTCCTTAAGAGTAGATATTTTCCCAATGGATCCTTTCTCCCTGCTTCTCTTGGTTCTAGACCTTCGTTTGCCTGGAGGAGTATTTTATTTGGCAGAGAACTTCTATCCAAAGGTTTGAGACTTATGGTTGGTAATGGTAAATCCATCGCAGTTTGGTCCTCTCCTTGGCTTGTTGATGGTGATCGTATGTGCATTCCCCTAATGAAGAATATTCTTGTAGACCTTAATCTCAGAGTCAACCATCTGCTGTTACCTAATTCGCATCTCTGGAACCATAATCTTTTGGATGATCTCTTCTTTCCTCAAGATAAAGAAATTATCCAAAAATTAAACCAGTGGTATCTTCTTCAGGTTACTTCATATGGAATCATGCACGTTCTGAAGAATATTCCGTAAGATCTGGTTACTGGTTAGCAGAAAAAGAAGCCAACAAAGAAGCATTTGTCTCAGGTGGTTTTCTCCCCTCCTTGAATGGCATCAAAGACCTAATCTGGTCTACAGTCTCTGCTCCAAAAATTAAAATCTTTCTATGGAAAGTCATAAGTGGAGTCATCCCAATTGCTGACAACCTTATTGAAAGAGGTATGAAGGTTGATTCCCGTTGTCAGATTTGTGGTCTTGAGGGGGAAACTTTAAATCATGTTCTCTTTACCTGCACTGTTGCAAAACAAACTTGGGCTGAAAGTAACTTCTCTCACCCCGAATTTGGCTTTGATTCTTCCTCTGTCTATTCCAACA
The DNA here is from genome assembly GCF_000695525.1 of Brassica oleracea var. oleracea. Lineage (NCBI taxonomy): Eukaryota > Viridiplantae > Streptophyta > Magnoliopsida > Brassicales > Brassicaceae > Brassica > Brassica oleracea. The sequence goes on along the minus strand of NC_027756.1, from coordinate 46,366,351 downwards.
TACTTTATGTTTTAAAGACAAAAAAAAATATCTTAATCCCAGAGCAGATTAGAAGATGTGGCCCTTGGATTTTATGGTTGATTTGGAGAAACAGGAACTCTTTCTTATTTGAAGGAAAAATTGCTTTAGGTCCATCTTTTATCAAAGGATGTTTTGAAGAAGATGATCGTTGGTCTATGATTAAGACCTTGGATGATCAAGAAAAATCCATTGATCTTGCTAGAAAAAAGAAGATTCTATTTAGATGGAAACCTCCTCCCATATCTTGGTTAAAATGTGATATTGCTTCTTCTTGGGATAAAATCATATATAAAAGTGTAGCAGCATGGATCCTTCGTAACAGACAAGGCAAAGTCCTTCTTCACGGGAGAAACTCCTTTACGGGTATTTATAGTAAGCATGATGCTTATTTGGAAAGTTGGAAATGGGCCATAGATTGTTTGAAAACGCTTCACTTCAATGCCATAGTTTTTGCAAGCGAAGACAATGATTTGATTGGAGCCATCTCCAAACCTTCAGCTTGGCCATCACTTAAGTTTTACTCTTCCAAAATGCTACCATTGCTTCAGTGCTTCTTGGATTGGAATGTTAAATTCCATGCTCCTAATGACATCAAAGGCGCTAAGCTTATTGCTTATAGTGTGATCAAAGGGAATCGATATTACTCTTACATTGCAGTTGGTATCCCTCATTGGCTTAGCCATTTCTTTTTAGTTAAAGCCCTTTGTTTATCATTTTTTGTATGTATGTAAACATCACAGATGACCACATTTTGGTATTATAATAAAATTCAGTGTGAAAAAAAAAAGGACCATATGATTAGATTAACCTCCAAGATATCACTCTTACATTGCAGTTGGTATCCCTCATTGGCTTAGACATTTGTTCCCCGTTTCTACTCTTCCTGTTTTTTTTTTTCTGTACCGGGACAACCCAATCCGTTTCCTTAACCGAATTTGAATACCGGTCACAAACTCCAAATCGGTACTTGTAGTTGTATACAGTCGAGCAGTTTTGCATATACCCAGTAATTGTTATCCTTTTTATGATCCAAATATTAGCAAGTAATCGGGTCTCATTGAAATCATATGATTAGATTAACCTCCAAGAAAACAGGCTGAAGTATTACTCTCATAAAAGTATACTAGGTATTTTGTCCGCACATGCGGGCATAATTCTTTTATAAATCTATATTATTAAAACTGAAGTACCTTTTGGTACTGTTTGGAAAGTTAGATCGTAGATTAAATGAAAGTTGTTTGGAAACAAGGATAGCATATTAAATATTTTTTTTATTTACCTATTTAGTCACTGTATTTCTTTCTCATTTACAGATTATGTCGTTTGAAAACTTGGATAGCAGATTAAATGAAAATTGTTTGGAAACACGGATAGCAGATTAAATATTTTTTTTTATTTACACATTTAACCATTGCATTTCTTTCTTATTTACAAATCTGCCACTTCACTTAAAATCAAAAATTTAAATTAATTGATTACAATGAATTGTTATTTCTTTTTACTGAAAATAAAAACACAAACTGTAATATATAGTATACTAGGGTCGGCCCGCCCTACGGACGGGATGTGTTACATTTATATTTTTCATCACGGATATATGATTGTTAATATGCAAATCCAATGGTAGAGTCCCCGGTTCCAGTCGTAAGCAAGGTGGATTCAACAGCTTCACACACGAATTCTTCAGAGTCAATATCATTAAAGGGAATCAGAATCAACAACTTAATTTAGTGCTACTTTTGGAGAGAATGCTTAGCCTTTTACATATCCATGATTCATACACATTAGCTATTTTACATGGACAAAGACTGGTGATTAGAGATAAGAACATTACAAAAAACGTTTAAAGAAAATCATAATGCCTCTCCTTGTCTTTAATGGTGATGTCAAAAATATTAGGAAAGTTTGTCCCAAACAATGCGGTTACAACTTATAAATTAAAACCAATTGTGGAAAGGAATTGGAGAGCCTGCAAACGGGCCAATTAAAATGGTTAAGATCTCATATCGTTAACAGGTTTGAGATCATATAGAAAAATCATTTAACTTTTTTCTGCTAAATTATTTTAAATTTTTATACAAATTTGTAAATATTTAGTTTATTTTCAATAAAAGATGACTTTGTTTCTGGTGGTCTATCGACGCTAGCGGACATTATTTCATTGTTATTTGAAGAATTTGATGTTTTGCAGTGAGTATGCAAGATTGCGAAGTTGATTTATGGCATATAAAATTAGCCAGCTTAATATATGCATACTTAGAGAAGTTCTTTAGTTGAGATAGGAAATTCTTAAATAATTCATTTGCTGTTGGTTATTATACAAAAGAACTGGCTACAGTTCCATGTGGTTATCATTTATAAAAGAATACATAGAATTCATGATGATGAGACAGAAGGAAAAACACCACAATCAATCATATATCAAGAAATAATGAACACTTCAGTCATCATTGAGCTTCTCCGCCAAGATCTCAACTGAAAGGATAGCAATTGACCTCAAAAGCTTCACCTATCTTAAGAAATTTACTTTTTAATCTTTCACCAAAATAGAAGATAATAAAATACATGTATCTTCGCCAGGAGTATTATTTTAGATCACAATCCAAACTTTAGTATAAATATATATTTTTCTTCAAATCATTCCATGTAGAAATATTCTTGGCTAGGTAGATCAACAAAACAAAATAAAACAATAGAGGCAGAACCAACGTCAAATATAAACATATGCAGATGAGAACATATAAACTACATATAGAATTTAGACTCTAACTTGCAAGCGTCTATGGCGAGGAAATTTATATACATTAAGAAAGCAGTCAAACTCCTGCAATAGAAAAAATGCTGCACTTTTAATGTCTAAGAAGCTAAGAGTAGAAAATAAGAAGTTAACCTTCTCCCCATAGTTGGGATCAACAACAAACTCCTCAATGACAAACTATCGTGTTAAGATATCTCCCTAGTTGCGCAAAATATGATCCTCTTTAGACTTTTCGTGAGGCTCCAGCCCAGTGAGGAAGCTTTATTTGCTTTGTTGGATCAATAGACTTCTCTTGTTAAGAAGGACAGCTTGTAAGGCTATTTGCAGAAAACACAACTTAAAAGGTAAAACAGTAACAAATCTCGTACTTCCTGCAGAAAGAGCCTCGAGAGCGTCTTCACCCACTTGTTATGATTCTATCTACCTCTGTTGAGTGGTAACACTTTTATAGGCTGAAGAAAAAATATCACCAGCCTAGAAAACTTACAACAGACACATGAATGCATGAGATACACATCAATTGCTTTAAGATAACAGTTTAAATATGTAATTAGCATAATGAAAGTCATGTATAGTCAAGTCACTTAAATTGTATTGACCAAAGATCATCTATAATACTATATTTTACATAACCACGATTCACAAAGCTGTCAAATTAGTTATGAACCAAATGAGGACTCTCTCTCATATTACCTAATCAAGAAGGAGCTTGTACTCCAAAAGTTACATTGTAAGAGCGCTGTTTCTGGAGCACAATCATTGGAGTTGATAAAATTTATAAGATACTGCTCAAGTACGACTTTGGATCTTCTTGTTAAGAGAGTCAACGAAAATGGGTACATAAACTACAAAAAAGGATATAAAGATTTAACCTTTTTGGATTTGTAGAGTTGTCGAACCCGAAGCAAACGCAGGAGGAGCGATCTCCACCATGTCGGAATCCATTGACGACCTTTCTCAAGATTGATTCTTTATGCCTCACAAAACAAAACAGATGCAAAAGTGATTCAAAGAGCCGATATAACAATTGCATATGTAAAAGTTTAACTCGAACCATTTCAGAGATTTGGAAGAAGCTCAGACGTTTCCAAGCGCCGCAGAAAGAAGGAGAGAGACGACCTACGTTTCTTTGCTTCATTAGATTTAGGGTTATCGAGGCCGGGCCGACGGACCACATACATAATCAGAAAGTAGTAGTCCAAAACACTATAGATATTCCCCTAACGATAAAAGCCCAACAAATTCTCAGATTAAATGAAGTTTTGCTTTTAATACAGCCGAGACACGTGTCGGCCTGTCAGGCATCGACTTTCCACGTGGCAAAGCTGGAGTGAGGCGAACATATTTTTATATATATATATATTAATCTGCTACAATACAATTTTCAAGAAAACTAAATATTATAAAGTTAATAATAATTCATAAAAACCTACTGTAAAAAATTAAATCATTTTTAAATAAATAAACAAAAAAATCAATAGGTTAATATATGAATATTACAATTACATCAAATTGCATCGAGTTATAACATTATAAATATAATATTACGTACAGATAAAAAATTATTATCAAACATCTATATTATAATATAATATATTATACTCTAAATATATTTTACAAAACATAAAAAAATAAATGGACATTTTATAAAATCAATGGTTTATAAATTTACATTGAACGCAAATTAAATCCAACATCCGCGCGGGGGCGCGGATCAAGATCTAGTACTTATTAAAGATCAAAAAATTTAAATCAAACATTCAATTTATATTGTTTTATTAGTCTTTCAATTTCTTAATTTTCAACTTTATTGATTTAAAAACATTATTTTTTAGATAACAACATAAATATTTTTTATTTTAAAATATTTGTTATCATTAACCAGTTTTTACTATATTAATTTATAAAAAATTATATAAATAAAAATTAATCTTATGAAAAATTTTCTTTTGGAGGCAGATATTTTGAAAATATTTTTAAAAGATAGTTCCATTCCCAATAAAAATATTTAGAAAAAATAAATAAACATTACTGACAAAACAATATTAAATTTTAACTTAAATAACAAATAAATGTTATTCTTGAAAGTGAATAATAACAAATAAATTTTCATTATACTAAAATATTTTTATAAGCCTATTTTAAATAGTATAATGATAAATCTAATTATTATATGTGCATATATACTACTAATTATAAAAATTAGTAAGAAATAAGAAAGAAAGATGTAGATAAAAAATAATAAATATATGAAATTATCTTCTTTTTTTCCAAACATGTTTTCTATTATTTTTTGAGATAATTTTTATAATATTAATTTTTAAACAGTTAAATAATTAATGATATAATTAATGATATACTTAATGATATAATTATACATTAAAATATCAACTAACAACCAAGTAGCATTCATATACAACCAGATTTTTTGAAAATATTTTAAAAAGATAATTTCATTCCCAATAAAAATATTTAGAAAAATAAAAACAAATAAACATTGCTGAAAAAATAGATATTAAATTTTAACTTAAATAACAAATATATGTTGTTCTTGCAACTGAATAAAAACAAATAAATATTTATTATACTAAAATATTATTATAAGCCTATTTTAAATATTTAGTATAATGATAAATCTAGTTATTATATGTGTATATATAATACTAATTATAAAAATTAATAAGAAATAAGAAAGAAAGATGTAGATAAAAACTTAGTAAATATATGAAATTATTTTCTTTTTCCAAACACATTTTCTATTATTTTGAGATAAATTTTTTAATGTGAATTTTTAATCAGTTAAACAATTAATTATATAATTATACATTAAAATATCAATGAATTTAATCAGTCTAATTAAAATTGTTGAAGTAAACTAATGATTGGTCCTAAAATCATGGAAAACATGATAAGTAAGCAAATTCACTTTCTCCGATAATAATAGTTTATGGGCTCGAGGAGTCAAGAAACAGCTAATGGACATTTATTGAGAAAGAGCTAATGGGCTTATATTGACGCTATTTGTTATATGCTCTGTTTCCGGGAAAATGATTTAATGGGCTTTTAACACATTCTATACTAGAATTTGATTTTTATAAAGTAATTGGCTGATAATCAAAAGTACAATAAAATCGAGGACTTATATTTACTTTAGTCACCTTTCAAAAGTTTGAAAGCTGCTCTATAGGGTTCAACTATTCAGCTCTCACTCTCTGCTTCACTTTAGGTTGTGACTATTTGCGTGATTCGAAGCAAAATGCATAGTGGATCTAGCGGTGGCGAGAGCCATCATACACCGACGCATAAGAAGATTCCGGCGCCGGATTAGGATCCGAAGCTCTAATGGGTATTGCCATAAACTCCTTTGTCTTACATTATCCCGTAGCAAAGTTTGAATTTTTATTCGCGTTTTCGAGCTCGTTGTGTGTTCGAAACGAGTAAAGTTCCTGACTTTCTGAAAAAAAAAAATGTAGCTCTTTCTATGAATTAAATAGTGACTGGGTCTTGATTTTTGCTGGGGTTTGTTTTGGCAGAGCTTGAGATCAAGAGAATCTTTTTTGAGATATTTAAAGAAAAGCAACTGAAAAGCCAAGAATCAGGCACGATACCTAGTTTCTACAAGAAGGTATGGGCACTTTACTTTATAAGATGATATAGTCTTGTCTCTGCATTTCACCTGATTAAATCTTGCATTCTTACACACTTAGTTTTCCTTTTTCCGTATTATACAATAAGCTTTTGTTCCTTTATTCTTTGTTGAGAAACCAGAAGAAGGATCTATTAGTCAAAGGTTCCAAAAACTTGCGAAATACCGCTTCTTGAAGGTATAATAGATTCTTCACTGCCTCCGCTTGAAGACGTTTAATGTCTTTGCTCATTTCACTATGTTGATTCATTTCCACAGAAACAGTCGGATCTTTTGTTAAACTCCGATGATTTGGATGCTTTGTGGAATTGTTTGAGAGAAAATTGTGTGATTGATGATGCCACTGGTGCTGAAAAGGTACATGCTTAAAGTTTTGAAACTATGCGTATCTAAGTTAACCAATGATTCTGATAATTGCTAAATCTGTGTCCATGTAGATGAACTATGAAGACTTCTGTCACATTGCCTCTGTATGTACTGAACAAATGTCGTCAGTTTTTCAGCCCATCCAATTTCATGAAGTTTGTGAAGGATGATGCTGGAAGGATTGCCATTTTACCCTTCTATCTATATGTGCTGCGCACGGTGGGTATCGTCATCTTCCTTTTTATCATTTGATATCTTTGAGTTGCACTTTGATTATTGTGATAATCATTTGTTCATCACTGATTATCAGGTGTCGCTTACACAAGCTAGGATTGATATGAGTGAGCATGATCAAGACTCTGATGGTTTCCTTCTAAGTACCCAAGTGGCCCTAAGCTTAAAGTTTTAAATTGCCCCAAAGAAGCATTAAGGACCATGCTGACTCTAATCTGATGTTTCTTTACAAATACTATACCTGATGTTATTGTAGGAGATGGAGTCTTATATTATGGGTTTAATCCCTAATTTGGCACAGTTGAGGGATATGCTGGAGACCTTTAGACAAATGTATTGCCGCATAGCTGCTCAAAAGTTTTTCTTCTTCTGTGATCCTCATAGGCGAGGTAGGAACTAAAGATATATAACTATGAAGCAATGAGAAATTTGCTTAACCTAGTATGAGTAGAGTATCTAATCGCCATGTGTTTAATGTGTGTGATCTATTTTTGCGTGCAGGAAAAGCCTGTATTAAGAAGATACTTCTCGGTAATTGTCTGCAGGAACTAATGGAATTGCATCAGGTCAGTCTAGATGAAGGATTAGTGAAATACAACTCTGTGATCAAGCATAAATAGCTTTCCACTTTCAGAAGCTGATTGTTCCGCGTGTGTTCTACATTAGGAAAGTGAGGAGGAAGTCACAGAGACAGAACAAGCTGAAAATTGGTTCTCATTGACTTCAGCTCAACGTGTATGTGGTGAGTGTGCAGTTTTTTTCTTAATACCTGCATCCGGAAAAGAGAACTCAGGAGAAAATTGATGTAGAGTTTATCTTTCTTATGTAGATATGTTTGACAAAGATGCTAGTGGATCGCTGAGCAAACAAGAACTTAAAGAATACGCGGATGGGACGCTAACTGAGATTTTCATTGAAAGAGGTAAACTTCAAACATTTTTTGGTCATTTTATACTTTTCATGGTACTGATAGTCACCAATGGTGATCGAAACACGTTTGAATTATAGTTCTAGAAGTAACTAACTAGGGTTTTTTTTTTAAAGAAAAGGTTCATCATATCCTTTACTCTTTGTAGTGTTTGATGAGCATGTCCGCCGTGGCAAAAGCAGCAGAGTCAATTCCCGGGAGATGGACTTCGACAGCTTCCTAGATTTCGTTCTTGCTTTGGAGAACAAAGACACTCCAGAGGGTTTGACATACTTATTCCGCTGTCTTGATCTCCAAGGGAGAGGCTTCCTCACCACTGCTGATATTCACTCTCTTTTCAGGTAAATGAATCTCTCTATCAAGTGACTGAATCCATTTGGTTTTTAGTAGATTTTCTTTTAAAAGACATGGAAGTGAAGAAGGGGAGCATCAAAGAGTTTGTGATGTTATCTGATACAATCTTCCTATATTAAATAAAATTCTCTGCATTTTCCTGCTTGCGGTAGCTGAGCTTTGTTCCGCGAGTCTCTTATCTGCAAAGACACTAGCTCCATAATAAAAGACACCCTCCTGGTGTGTGATGCTTCTTAACTTATCAAATCTCATCTGTTAAAAACCTGCAGAGATGTTCACAAGAAATGGATAGAAGGTGGGAACTATGAGCTGTGCATAGAGGACGTTCGGGACGAGATCTGGGACATGGGGAAACCTTCTGACCCGTTAAAGATCACTCTGAATGATCTCTTGGGATGTAAACAAGGTGGAACTGTTGCCAGCATGCTAATAGATGTGCGTGGCTTCTGGGCTCATGACAACCGTGAGAACCTTCTTCAAGAAGAGGAAGAACCACCTGAGGAAGAGTCCCAGTGATAATGTTATTTTCCATGTCTATGACTATAACTAAAAAAATGCTAATCGTAGGCCAGATAGGTCGGAGAAAGACCAAAAGTCTCCTCTAGTCTCAACCCCTGATGTTTTTTGTATGTATTCTGTGTAAAAGGCTTATTAGTTGCTGACCTTTAATCAATGTATTCTCTGTAAGATAGTCGTTGACGATTAATCATATGGTAAGAAAATGGATATGTAATATTATTACTTGTCTTCTTATGCTTGGAATCTGATTAGATTTTTGAGATTTTTGAATTTCTTTTTACATTAATCCACAAAACACTGTGATGGTTATCATTCGTTTCTTGGGAATATTACAAAATGCAAGTCTTAAAAGGTTCTTGTCTTGTCTCTAGACAACAGGTCTGTGTTTAGACATGGAAAGGCTTTCTTGGTGTAGCAGCTCTGTTCTCCAGAGACTGTAGCCTTTGCTTCAGATGAAACACTTCAACCTGCAACTGAAACGCTCTTGCTCTTTCTCCTGCAAGAACACCTCTTGTTGACTGCAACTCCTACAAAACAGATGACGAACAAAACGCTATTAAAACTTTGATCCTTCACCTTGTATAATATATACAAGGATTATTATTACCTTCTGTGTATCGTCTAGGACAGCTCTTAGGAACGCTACATCATGCTCGAGCCTGACATTGTCGGAATGAACCATGTTTGACAAACTATTAGCTTCATCTTGTGCTAACTCTAGCCCGGTGAGCTTCTCCTTAAGCAACTCAACATCTCTCAAGGCGTCAGAGAGCTTCTTATCACTCTCTTGTTTGCTCCTCAACGCAACCGACACATTTCTCTCAGCCGCTTCTCTTCCGGCCAACGCTGCTTCTAACTGCCCTTCAAGAATCCCATTTCTTCTTATGAGAGCCGTCATTTTTGCCTCGTGGAACTGGTACACGCTCGATGATGATGCTAAAGTGGCAGCATTATCCATTTCAGGGAATATCAATGCATCATCAATGTGTGCAAAAGGAAACGATTCAGAGGTTTGCTTGTGGAGTTCACGGTCAGAGACAGTAGATAGTGTTTTCTCTGCTGCGATCTTTGCTCCACCTCCATTGTCTTCATCTGTAATCTTTTCTTCTTCTGAGGACTTTGCAGGTGGTTCAACTACTGCTCTGTACTCTTCCTCTGTGCTGAACTGTTTGCGCAAAGAGACGTTTCCAGAAGATGGAGCATGATAATCAGCGAAAGTAATCTCTGATAAAGACCTTCTGCCGGAGCCACCGTGATCCTCAATGGCAGAAGCAAGTTTCTGTCTGGCAACGGAATCAATCAGCCTCTGAGAAGAGGCCTTGACAGATTCATCAACGGTTAAAACAGCCGAGGAAGAAGATCGTTTCCCAAACAGTAACCGGCCAGTGTTCTTCTTGGAAGTTGTTTGATGGTGTGTTGTTGGTGATTCACTCTTGTTCTTGTCGATGGTAAAAACCTCCACCTGTTTGTAGAAAAGAATCATGACTTTGCATTCAAAACACTTTGCATTTCATATGTACTGATATGAGCTCAGACCTGGTTTGAAGGGTCTTTTTTAGTTCCTCCGAAAGCTACAAGGAAGTCTTTATCCTTGTGTTGCAGAAGAACTAGACTAAATCCCTATACAACACATTTTCACAAGACAGTAACTGAGCTTCAACAAGATAGTTGTTGCTAAAAAATTTGAAAATATGAGTTTATTACTACTATAAACCAATGGTCAAAAACATCGCTAGACGGTAATTACGCGCTTTCCTAGCCGATTTTTAAAAAATCAGTAAAGAAAAACCAATTTGTTTGAGTCCGATTTACCACCTAGGCCAAATTTTAGAACACTGCTATAAACTTAAGCACCTTATTAGCTGTGATGGAAGATTGAGAGGAGATGCTTGCCACAGACCACTCGACCTTTAGAATATCAAAGACTAATGTCTCTGCATGTCCTGTGAAAACAAAGCAAACTTGTAAGATCTGACTTGATTCAGTGCGTTTTCGAGGTATAGAAACTTACTCTTCTTTCTGCTTCCACCTCCGGTTATATACCACTTATTACCGCAAAGAACTCCACAACTGCCAGCTCTTGGGGACGGGTGAAACCCTCTAATCTTAATTCTTGACCATACCATCTTGATGACAAATGTTAAGTGTCAAGAAAAAGAATAATATTCAATCTAGTAAGAAAGATAGAAACACAGGTTTACGGTGAAAAGCATTACGGTTTCAAAGTCGAGTGAGTATAAGTCACTAAGTGTTTTGTTCTTGCCAGAACCTCCAAACACAAACAGAATTTTGTCATCAAATAGCGTGGCTACATGATTTGATCTTGCACACGGCCTTGTTCCTCTGATTATTAAGCAAAAAAAACGTGTCAAGAAAAATAAAGAGTTTCATGTAAACTGACATTAGAAGAAGGAGAAGAAAAAAACTCACGTGCAGTTAAGAGGAAGCCATGTAGATGATTTGAGATCAAACATATGAAGATCATTTAGTTTCCTCTTCTTAGAATCTTCACCTCCGAAAAGGATCAGTACCGAGCTAGCCCTCACCACTGTATGACCACTGCGGCTGACCTGCAGTTTCTTATCCGGATCAGACTTGTTTCTTCGAGCCACCAAACTTGTAAATGAGTACTGAGAGGACTTATAAAATATACCGGTATGTCTCCCTTTGCATCCATTAGTGACCAGCATTCGGATTCAGTATCAAATGACCAAACTGCAAGCAATGTGTTCAAACATACAAAACCGTCTTAAGCAGAGTTTGAACATAAAAAAATCTTTGGAATGTTAAACAACAAATGTGAAACCTGAAACTCTATCACTGCTGGGATCTGTTTTTCCACCGACCAATAGCACTTTCTTACCCCAAGAGACCTAACACATTGATTAAAAACAATCAAAACCGAAAGATATAAAACCACAAAACAAGAAACATGTTTTGCTCAAAACAAACAATCAACATTACCAAGCAATGGCCTTTCCAGGAAGGGATCATGAGAGGCAGACTACTTGGCGATAAGTACACTTTTGAAGACACCGTGGACCAAGTAAATGAATCAAAGTTCAGCACCTGCAAATTGCAAAAACACTGAGGATGTCAATCCCTTTAAACCAAATAAGTTAATTCTCCAACGTATCTTTACCTGAACATCATCCAACAAGCCATTACCAGATTCACCACCAACTACTATCATTTTGTTACCAATAGCTGCCGCCGCATGCTGTCATAAAAAAAACAACAACTCTTTTGTCACCCATTAGCTTTACAAAACAGCTAAGAAGCTAATGACTAGAAACAGAGAGAAACTCGTTACATTAAAGCGTGGAGCTGGTTTATCTCCACCAACAGACAAGCCCATCCAGTTTTCAGAGTTACCAGATGAAGGCTGGAAATCAAGTTCATCAGAATGACTAGTTGCAGCCAAAGCAGCAGCTTCATTCTGCAGACATGTTTTTTTACAAAATCAGATAACAGTCAAAAATGTTACCAAACAATTGTGTCTTTTTATGTATATTAGCTTACAGTAGAGTTATCAACGCGTTTGGTCACACGCAAAGGACTCTTAGTGCCTTGAGCAGAATCCGAGAGCTGTACCTTAACTCTGATCAAATTACATCCAATGTTTAAGAGAAGAAGAACAGAACAGTCTGATCTAAAAATAGAAACCCCTAAACTGAGAAGAAGTAAGATTAAACTTTACTTCAATAGTACTAAAAGGGAGTTGCTTTTACAGTAAGCTTAAACAAGATTCTCCAAAAGGGTGATTCATAAAATAATCGATTATAAAAAAAAAAAAGGTAGTATGAAAAAAGTTCACAGCTTTAAGAAAACCGATGGAGACCCAAAAAGGTGATCTGATCTACAGATGAGAGTAAGAAAAGAAGACTAACCTGCCAAGCTTCATGCGCCTCTTTGAAAAGCTGAACATTTTCTTACAACTTTTTTCACAAACCCTAAAAAATAAAATAAAATAAAATTAGCTACATTGTCATCAATCCAGACATGCTCAAGAGCAAGCAATCTGTGAGGAATCCGTCCTTGACTTGTTAAGACGAATCTAAGTTTCAGAAGCCGACCCAAATCTGACAAAACAGAGATCTACTTAACACCCAGAAGAGCTCACCTGTTTGTTTAGTCGAGAAAATTCCAGTAAAGAGAGGAAGAGAATAGAATCAGTTTCTACTTTCTAGAGAGAGGAACAACAACCACCATAGCCATATATATCCACAGCTTCGAAACGTACTAATACGACGTCGTATTAAGTAGTAGCAAGCTGGCGTAGATGAATGATTGGAGAGGGTAAATTGATATATATGCTTACGGAAGCACATAAAGTTCTTGTCTTTAAGTAATAATATGGGACCCAAGTTCGTGTCTTTAAACGGTAAAAAATGAGAAAAACCGAATCTTGTACACGATCTGGACTAACTTGGCCGCTCGAGACAATAGAGCGGGTTGTGTTGTGTTGTGTTGTGTCATAAAGTGTGATGTTTTTGATGCAAAGGTTCCGTTGAGTTAATGGCGACATGTTTTGTCTGTTTCTGCTAAGTTGTGATTTGAGTTCGCCGATGACATTCAATGCAATGCTTGCGAGTTGCGACGCCTTTGTGGGTCCCACCCAACCTTCGCTTCTCCCCGGAATTTAAATTAATTATTTTCTGATTTTTGTTTTCTCTCTAACCGAATTTTTGTTCGCCGATGACATTCAATCAGTGTTTTTAAAACCGGACCGGAAGCTGAACCGGAAATATTTTGGGTCACGGTTCAATATGGTTCGACCGGATCAAACCTGGTTCAATAATATGGTTTGATATTTTTTTAGTATGTAAATATAAAAATAATATTAGTAAACATGATGCATAGTTAAAATATAAATCAATTTTGAACATAAAATATTATAAATATAAATTAGTTTCTTGTTTATATGGATGGTTTATAGATTTTCGATAGTTTAAGTGGTTTTTATTGGTTTAATAACTTTGAAATATAATCCGGCTATGTGGCCGGTTCATGATCAAACCAATTACTAGACCAACCCGGCTATATAACCGGTTCAAGGTCAAACCCGGTCCAACCATCGGGTCGGTCCGATTTTAAAAACACTGCATTCAATGCAATGCTTGCGAGTTGGGACGCCTTTGTGGGTCCCACCCAACCTTCGCTTCTCCCCGGAATTTAAATTAATTATTTTCTGATTTTTGTTTTCTCTCTAACCGATAATATGATTACTTACTAATTAAACACATGTCTTTTGTGTTTTTCATGTATTAAGAAATGGAAAAATCTTTTGTTTAGTTTATGTCTCGTACTAAGCGTATGACTGCTTTCCCCCGCTGCCATTCGCAAATGCAGTTTTTGCGGTTCATAACGGTTGTTGGCGTTTTGCAACAATCGCTCAAACCGTTCTAAACCGTTTCAAACCGCTCTAAACTTCATAAATTCAAGAGTTGGTTCCAGCTAACGTTTGCGGTTACGGACGGGAGGATAATATTTTTTTTAAACAATATAAATACAAAAAAAAAAACAATAAAATTTTAAATTGGAATTATAAAAGTACTAAAATGTAGTATATTTTAATTAATATTATAAAATTTAAAAATAAAAATATTTTCTATAAGTTTAAAATTTTAAAAACTATAACTTTTTAAATATAATTTTTATATTTATTATAGTGTTATGTTTTTTGATATTTTTATAATTATATAAAATGTAAATATTGTTAATGTATTATTTAACCGCTGCTATATTTGGTAGTTAACCAATCATAAGTATCCGGCAAACGCACTAATTTCTAACTGCATAACCAGTCGTACAAATCTCTTAAAACCGCTAGAAACCGTAACCACTCACATCCGCAAACTCCCGCAACTGCTGCGTTTGAACCAGTCAGGCCCTAAGTGTCACTTTAGTATTTTTTCTTGTTACAAAAAGAGTGTCATTTTAGAATTTCAATGCAATTTTCAGCTTAAAACTAATTACAAATGCATTGATTTTATAAATAATTTCATTTATCTCAAATACTATTGGTTGAATATGTGTAATTAATAAGAACTTTAATGGATTTCAATCATTTTCTTAATATGTGTGAAAAATGTCAAAGCGACATTTTTATGAAACGGAGGGAGTAGTATGTTTTATTTAAGGGAAATATCCTAGGATAGCACTAAAAAAGTTTCTATCAAAAATATAGACTCTAAGAATCAAAATGACCAAAATGTTTCATTAAAGAGGTGAATATACACTACCAAACATTGTAATCTTTTTTCTTTCTCAATTAAATTTTTTTTTTGAAATAAAGCTAACATTAAAGTGTATATCTGTGAAACGGAGAGAGTATATATTATAGTTATCTTCGTTAGAAAAAAAAACTATAATTCTCTCTAATTAATATATTACATCCTTCAGGTCAATATATTTTGTTACAAGTTCATATAAACTCGAACATTTTTAACTGATATAAGCTCAAAAACAATTAAAAGACAACACCCTGATTAGTGATCTTACATGGACTCATATGATCACCATGTCAACTATCATAGATGTGTCTGAAATTTAAACAAAAAACATTATTCTGCGTACTTAACGTAATGTTAAGTAACTATATCTTATATAGTGTTAAGTAACTATAGATAAATATAGTAAGTCAAACCCACAATGCACCAGCCCTCTTAAGCATAGGGATCAATGAGCCGTTAAGGTGAAGACTCATGACCTCGTTGGCTCCACCAACTAACTCTCCTCCAATAAAAACCGCTGGAACCGCTGGGCTACACCCAAGCCTCAACAAGGCCTGCTCAATCTCCCTCCCTCTTGATACCTCATCTAGCTCGTAAACGGCTGGATTCGCTCCGAAATCGCAGAGCAATGTCTTGACCGTGTGGGACATACAACATAAGCTTTTGCTGTATATCACCACTGGTCTCTCCAAAACCATCCTCGTGACCATCTCCATTGCTAGTCTTATATGGTATCACACAGCTAAAATCAAACTGTTTAGTTTTTGTTTCTTTGTTTTACAATTGGAATAGGTTTATGAGTATGAATCAATATCTATATGTTTTACGGGCGAAAGAAATATCAAACAAATTTTTTTTGTAAAGGTTTAAATAATGAAACTCTTGATTCGACTCGGAGAATAAGGTTTTGTGAGAATGTTGTGTGTGGATATGAAATTGGTGAGAAGTCTTTGTTTATATAGTTATATAGAGGCAGCGAATACGATGATTAGTGGATCAGATCGGACAAGATGTTTGGATTTCGTTTCTAACGATATCGTGTCCGAAAGCGACACCAGCTCAATTTTATTTTTGGATCACGGAATGTAAGTATTGAGAATCTAATGATTTCCAAAAGTTTTATCGTTTCTTTTAGTTTTTTTTTTTTTTTTTGGTAAAATGTTAAAATTATATTACCAAACTTTTAATTTTTTACAGAAGGACAGAGGAGACAAAAAACAGAATGAAGAAAATAAACTAAACAGAGCATCTTGAACAAGCCTATTCTAAGTTTACAGACTAAGGTCCTTCATGCGAACTAGAGATAGCAAAGCGTTGATGCCCCAAGGGAAAGAATGAGAGGAGCGAGACCCCGGTTGCCGCGAGCTCCCAAAGAAAAAGGCGGCTCAAACCTTGAAGCAACGAGATAACCTACAGCTTCCGAGAGACTTAATCATCAAGACCATCACTGAGAAATGCATCCACGTAACCGCTAGTCCGTTCGAAATCGCTTCACCGACAGCACGAAGAGGAATCCACAAAACAGGCGGTGCCGTCGTTTGGAACAGAGTGCTGGAGATTGCTGTCACCAACCCTCCGAGAAATCGTTTCTTTTAGTTGTCCATATATGCATATGTATGGCTAAAGATGAGAATGTCCTTAGCTCGTACGGTTCCATAAAGCGAGCTATAGGTCAATATCAATTAAGATAAAACAATCACAAATCATTGATTAAAAAAGCAAGTATATGTTTACATTTTTTTTTTTGCTAAAATATTTTCTATTAAAATGCATGAGAATAAAAAACGATAAACAAAACGATAAATAAAAAACTATTAAAGTATATGTTTACATTGTTCTCTAGTATATATAGCCTAATATAAGCTTGTTGTGGCTCAACAAGGTATTAAAAGAATGTTTTCATCATTTAAATAAAAAACGATAAACAAAAACATGCATACCAATCCGGCAATGTAATCAACCTAGTGACAGTACCATAATTAATCAGTTCATGTTTAAGTCTATTTCATGCAGCCTCGGATTATCGCCAAATAGCGTCCACTTATAATCAAATAAAGTTCTACAATTCAGAAACATCCAAGCTTCCTAATTCAATCTTTGCAAGCATAATTATTCCAAGGCTTGAAATATGTTAACCTCTTTCTCGAACAAATTAAAATTGGAATATGTAAAGCTTATCAAAGAGGCATCTTATGAGTTGGAGAACAGGAGAAGTAGTTATTCTAAATAAGGTCTCTTTTTCTTTAAGGCACGTCCCCTTCTTCTTCTACGTGAGGATTCTATTCTCGACTCGCCATTTCCACATTTCTCAACTAAGTAAAAGCTTATTTTGTAGCAACTATAAGAGAGAGGAAGAGAGAAAGAAATGGATTCTATATATGAGCTAAGCACTTAATTCGCTTTAATTTTATGGTGGCCAACCATCGAATTTTAGGGACACAAATCGAGAATACGTATGAAAGTAATAACAAATACTTATACATATGGGCATGTCCTCGAGGTCCCGGCTCGTTTCAATAGTTGATTCCCATGCAACATGTGGTGTAATTAGTTTCTATCATTCGTTTGGAAATATACAGATTGGCAGAACATGGTTCATTGGTTTATTAACATACCTAAGAATCAATCTAAATGTTTTTTAGTAATGTTGTTTAGCATGTTCATGCACATAAACACCAAATATGGATATATAACCCATGATCTTTGAGATGTGAGGAAACATGCAGCAGCGATAAGAAGAAAAAAATCCAGTTTAGATATGCTAGATGGTCCCATGGTGTCGGATAAGATACGTGACCTAGACGGTCCATTCCATTGCAGTGGTCTCGATTCGACTCTCAACAGAATTATTGCAAAAGGTGACATGACTGGTTTTTGATGATTTTCCGAAATACATTTCGATTAGGGTTACTGTTGCTATATTTTGTGTCACTCGAAAAGGAAATGAAAAAATGCAGGTTCAATTATCATATAGTTAAGAAAACTCTACAATGCTTTGGACGTAACCCATGCAATTGTTTCATCCTTACTTGTAAACCTTGAATTTTGTAGCCCTATCTAATATATTTTTAACATTTAACGCATAAGGTCTTTTACCCTTGTCTAGTTCTTCTTTTGAATCAATTGTTTGGAACTTGGGGGGGGGGGGCTGATGACTATCCAATAAATAAATTAACGAACCTTTTTCAAACTGTAGATGCTCCCTTCTAGACTTGCGTACATATATATACACCTAAGGCATATACAAATAAATAAATATCTATTATATATAGAGATATATATAGTATATATATCACATGTCAGACTACGATTAAAATTAATAGATTCGCTGATGGTTGCATGTACGACTCTTGGACCTCACAGTTTGGCCTGCTAGAAGACCAATGGCCACATTATTTGGGTTCATGCATGCATATATATCGGAATCCCTACAATGCTTTCTTTTCCCTTTTATTTTTGGTAAAATAGAGCACACCTATTCTCTATATATAACTTATTCAACACTTTTCAAATTAACTTTTAGAGCTATGTGATTACGTACTAAAAATTTTGGTTTAAAACAGGCGCCTATCTATGAATTAAGTTTAGAGAGACCAAAAACCATTGGTTGCACACAAATACCTGAGTTAATTGTTAATAGTTTTCAAGTTACGTTGTTTTTTTTTTTTTAGGTAACCGCGGGTTTCCGGCGACCGTGGTCAACCGACTATTTCCGCGAGGCCCACGGTACTCCACGTATTCTTGGGATTTAACCCTAGCTCGGATGACCAGCGGGATTCGAACTGCGGGTACCGTATTGGGGGTTTTCCCCTCAAGTACCACTAGCCCAAGGCCGCTGGTTTAGGTTGTTCTATTAGTACATATAGTAAAAAGTGTATCAGAATATATAGGATAATATTACTAATAAATTATTAAAAGTAGGAAAAGAATGTCAACTATCTACATTAAGTACAATACATATATTATAACCAAAGGTGTCATTACTCTGCCATGCAATTTGAATGTCGTAAACATGTATGCCATACTTTATGGTTTAAAAGTTTTGTTTATAAAACTGTCAGATTAAATTATAACTAGTAAACTAAGTTTAAAAAAAAAGATAGCTAGTAAATTTAAGCAAAAAAAAATGAAAAAAAATATAGCTAGTAAATTCAGTTAATAATGCATTGTCGATGATGATTATAAAATCGCGAGGACGGGTCGTCGCGTCACATATTGCCAATTTGCCATGTACGGTTGTCCGTGTAACTTGTGCGGTTGCTCTTGCAACTCAAGTTGCATTCATCTAATCTAAACTTAAATATTCTTCTTCTTTTTTTTGTGCACCTCTAAACTTAAATATTCTAAGAAAATAAATCTCCTTTTCAATTATAAAAGAGAGATGCTCAGAATACTTTTTTACACATGTTCGTTTACTGGTGTATTTACCTATCTATATAACGACGTGGAGGAATGAGATTGATCCAAAAAAGAAAGTTGAGATTGATAAAGACGAACGGGCGTCAGCACAAAAAATGCTTAAATCCGCGACCGAGAAACGCGTGTTCCCACAAACGATTCCGAATCATATTCCTTCTTTTATTTCTTGCCCCCATACTAAATTTTCGACTTTTTCTAATAAGGAAGAAAAAAAACTGCAAATTGCACCTAAAACATATAAAACATATTGTTGGCTACAGAGTAATCCCAAAGGGCAAGCTAGGTAGATAAAATACTCTGTTCGAATCATGCAGAATTTCAAACTAATGTTTTTTTTTGTAAGATGACTTTCATTTGATTAGCTAAAAAAAAGAAAATATTACATTCCAAATCCAATAGAGAGTAGCTTACCAAACGAGGAGGGAGATCAATGTAACCGCTTTTCCACCCCTTAGGAAACCCATCTGTGCTACTGTTTGCTCCCACACATAGTTCAAAGTTGAAAGCGCAATCGAAAAAGAGATGATTGCGAGACTCTGGGTGCATGTTGCATAGCACACAAGTTTGATCCACCTGAAGACCCCAGCTTCTCATTCGATCCTTTGTTGGACAACGATTCAAATAGACTAGCCAAGCGTGGAAAGAGTGGCGTGGAATAGCATGAGGAAACCAAATCATCTTAGTCCATCTTTTGATCTCTATTTCTCCTCTGATGTAAGTGTAGACCGCTCCAGTTTTATATTTATCTCCATTTGTTCCTTGAAGGTCCCATTCATAAACATCTTCATTCTCAGACAGCTCCACCGGTGTAAGGAAAGTGTATAACTCAAGCGTTGCTTCCGACCTTGCAGGTGGCAGATACCAGTTCCCATTCCGATATAGCAAAGCAACCGTTGCTTTATGCGGAATACCAAGTCTCGAGTTGGAGGAAGACGTGATAGCGGTAATGCAACCCATTGGAGCCCAATTATGATGCCAGAATAAAGTCGATCTTCCATTTTCTAGCCTCAGCTTAATGAGGGGAAAGATAATAGGTCGAAGCTTTATCAATTTGTTTACTAACCAGGAGTGAGATTGGCTTGGCTTAATTGTCCAGTAGTTGTGCAATGAGCCTTTGAGGATTACTTCTTTAAACCAGATCACCCACATTGAGTCCTCCCTGAAGAAGATCATCCAAATGAGGCGTAGGCAACACGCTTTGTTCCAGGTTAGGAGATCCTTGATTCCCAATCCCCCTTGCTCTATAGTTAGAGTAACTGTGTCCCACGCTACTCTAGTTGTATGATGACCTTCTAAGCTCCCTTTCCAAAGAAAATGGTTACATAAAGAGTTGATCTTATTAATGCAGGCTTTAGGGAGTATATAGGCAGAGCACCAGAAGGTCATGATTCCCGCTATCACTGTCTTTATAAGAAGCAGCCGACCCGAGAAAGAGAGAGTCTTCACTGACCAGGAGGAAAGTCGTGATTTGACTTGCTGGATTAACGGCTGGCAGTTCGGGAGAGACAACTTTCTAGAGTTTAGTGGAACACCCAAGTAACGGAAGGGGAGCTCTACATGGGTAATACCTGTGGAGGCTTTTATCACATCATTCTCCTGTTCAGACAAGCCCGAGGAGTAGAAACTTGTCTTCTGGAAGCTCACCGCAAGACCTGATCTTAACTCAAATTCCCGGAGTACCTGTAGGACGCTTTGTACTGATTCTATGGAGCCATCAACAAAAATCAGAAGGTCATCCGCAAACGAGAGATGGGTAAGCTTCATTTTATTGCATTTCGGGTGGTAGTTGATTTTGTTTTCCACAGCTGCTTGGTTTAGCATTAGAGAGAGGTAGTTCATAGCCATGACAAATAGATAAGGAGACAACGGGTCTCCTTGCCGAAGCCCTCGTTTACCCTTGAAATAGCCATTAACCGTCCCATTATAACCCACCATGAAACTGGTTTTGCAGATACACGCCTTGAGCCAGGACCGGAATAGAGCAGGAACATGCAAACTTTCAAGGCATGAGAACAAGAAATCCCATGATAAAGTGTCAAAAGCTTTCGCTATATCAACTTTGATGGTGATTCTCTTACTGCATTTCTTTTTATGATAGCCATTTACTAGTTCACTTGCAAGCACCGTGTTCTCCAGTAACAGTCGATCCTTTACAAACGCAGTCTGTGAAGGCAAGATGAAAAGAGGCAGGATCGACTTGAGACTGGAGACTAGGAGTCGAGAAATCACTTTATAGACTGTATTGAGGCAGGAGATGGGGCGGTAGTCTGTGATTTTTGAAGCACCCGGAAATTTTGGAACGAGAGAAAGGATTGTTGCATTTGCTGAAGTAGGGAGGAAAGAGGTGGTGAAGAAGTTTTGAACCGCAACAATCACCTCCTCACCTATAATTTCCCAGGAAGCTTTGAAGAAACTAGAGGTGAGGCCATCTGGGCCAGGCGCCTTATTAGGGTTTAGCTTGAAGAACAAATTCTTTATTTCCACCGCTGTCGGCATTGTAGTCATGAGATTTGCTTGTTGTTCTGAGACAGAGTAGGGAGATAGTTGCTGGAACCATGATAGGTGAGAGACAATGGGAGGACGGTGATGATGTAGAGGACCGAGGACTTCTTGGAAATGAGCAATTGCCAGTTGACTCATCTGAAGAGGGTCAGTAATGAGAATGCCTGAGGCTGTGGGGAAGGATCGTATCGCATTGTAGCTGGCCCGCACTTGACAGATCCTATGGAAGTAGGTAGTGTTCAAGTCACCTTCTCTTAACCAATTGATTATGGATTTTTGAAGGAAGAAACACTCCTCTATCTGCCTTAGAAATAGCCATCTCTCATTTAGGTCTCTCTCCTCCTGAAATAGCTTAGTAGTTGGGGTATGAAGAGCTTGCACCTGCACAATTTCTAACAAACGGTGAGTTTCTGACACTCTCTCTTGTATTTTAGAAAAATTGTTTTTGTTTAGAAGTTTCAAATCTGTTTTGATGCTCTTTAGTTTCCAACACAGGTCCGCAAGGGAGCAGCAACTGTTTCCGGCTTGAGTCCACGCGTCCATTACCAGCTGAGTGAAGTTTGGATGTTTGGTTAGATAGTTTTGGAATTTGAAGGGTTGGGTACCGGCTTTAGGTAACTGATAGGCTAGGTCAAGCAAACATGGGGCATGGTCTGAGATGGAAGGTGGGAGGAAGGTAGCAACAACATGGGGAAAGGAAGAGATGGCTAAGTTGTTCAGTAACTGTTTGTCAAGCTTCTTTGCTATGGGCATATCAGGCTGGTTATTTTTCCAAGAGTGGGAAGCTCCATAGTAGCGCAAATCAAATAGACCGGTTTGAAGGAGAGAATCTTGTAACAAGTACATTTGATAATCTTGAGATATTACAGTTGGAGAAGAGTGTTTTGTAGCTCTTATGATCTGGTTGAAATCTCCCCCAACAAACCAAGCTTTGCTTTGAAGATCAAAAGAACTGTGAAGTTGAAACATTTCTGTCCACAACTCGATGCGCTCCTCAGCTAGGTTTGAGGCATAGACAGCGGTGTAGTAGAATGGGTCTTTATTTGGGATGGTGACAAGACAAGTGAGGCTTTGCCTGCTCTGATGAACAACTTGAATGACAAGAGGGTCTTTCCAGATGATTATTATTCTGCCATCATCATCAGAGGCATGGTTGGAGACATAGTTCCAGGCTGGGCAAATCTTAGTCATCAAAGGGGGCAGGGAAAGTTCTTTTACATGAGATTCTAAAAGGGCGCCAAAAAGAGGTCTATGATTAAGAAGCAAATTTACAAAAATCTGATGTTTACCCGGGTCATTTAGACCTCTAAGGTTTCAAAAAAAGAGTTTCACACTCATTAGGAAGAAAAAGGGGTGTCCTTGCTTGAGGGGCAAGGATCAGGTAACATGGCCGTATCAGGGCAGTTTGTAAGGAGGGGAGAAGGGTCAGAGGAGAGGGGTGCAAAAGGGTTTTGGGAGAATAGAAGGGTTTGAACTGGGTCAGATGAAAGAGGGACAAATGGATTTGGTTTTGTGTTTGAAAGGAGAGGAGGAGAAAGAGTAGGAGATGAACGAGACCGTTTCAGAGATGGTCGAGGGATAGGGTCAGGAGAGGCGGGGAGAGGCTTTGAAAGAGTTAAAGGGAGGGAGTTATTTTGTTCCAGTGGGGGAACAGAAGGGCTGTGAGTAGTAGAAGTAGATGGCTTTTCTGGTGGGAATGGATGAAAGGAAG
>NC_027756.1:46268533-46342392 GCF_000695525.1 Brassica oleracea var. oleracea | reverse complement strand
GGCCATTGAGTGTTGGGGGGAGGGGGGGGGGGTTTGTTAGTTGGTTCTTTGCGAGGGGTTTTCTTTGGAGTAGTAAAAGTAGATGGTTTTTTGGTGGGAGTGGAGGAGAGGGAGGCGGGGGGTAAAGAGGAGGCAGTTTCGTATTACATGCCCGAGTTCATTGCAATGGGAAAAAATAGGAGGCGTCCAAGGATAGTGCACTAGAACTTCCACAACTTCACCACTCTGTCGCTGGAATTCCACCACATCTGGGAGAGGCTTAGTAAGATCAACCTCAACTTTTACATGAGACACAGTTAAGCTCACTAGATTTTTTGTAAAATCATCTGTTTCTTTTGGCTCTCCAACTAAGCTTGCTACTAAACTTAACCCCTGTTGATATCGCAGGTCAAGGGGAACACCTATTAGATGAGCCCAGATGCGTATAGCTTTGAGAGGAGGGGTGGACATAGAGTGCTCAAACCACCACTGAGCAGTGTGGAACATAGAGTCTCCTATATACCAGATGCATTTCTCTAAGATCTTCTAGCGCAAGTATTCACTAGGAATCCTCACAAGAGTCGATCTATTGATAGGGTTGTTGTGAATTTCCAGACGCTTTCCTTTCCCCCACATGTGGTTGAGGACGCTCTGGATTTGGTTAAAAGGTGGTGGTCTTCCATTGTAGTAACAGACGATGAAGTCCTTATGAATCTCTGCGCCCTTTTCAAAAACATGGTCAGGGATTAAGATTCTTGGGCGACCAGTTTCAGCTATAGTGATTGGGGCTAGTCGCTTAAGCTATTTGTCTTCAGTAAGGCGAAGACGTTCCACTAAAGACGGGTTAGGGTTGAAAGAACGAGTTTGGTTGTGAGAAGGAAGGGGGTTAAAAGTGGGGGTTGGGAGAACAGGGGCTTGTTGGGTTTGAGAATTTGTGGAACTGGATTTATGGTGGGGAAGTAGAATAGGGTTAGGGTTTTGAGCGGGTGGGACTGAGGCTTTTTGAGGGAGGGGGGGAGAAGAGTTTGAGGGTTTAAGAACAGAGTTCTTTTCTGTAGGGAAGTAAGGCTGAGGAGGTAGTTGACTGTTAGAGGCGGTGAAAGTATCAATTGGAGCTTCAGTACTTGAACCGGGTCCAGTGAGCGAACTGGATAGAGTTTCAGATCCTTCTTCAGGACCAGTGGTGAGGTTCTCCGATTCATCTTGTGAGGCCATAGTGACATCGACAAGTTGAGAGACGGGAGTAGGAGGTTGTAGTGCCAATATCCCTTTTATTTTTAGGGTTTGGACAGTTGAGGGTTTGAGTTTAGAAGAGGGAGAAGAAGCAGAGAAGGGAGGAAATTGATAGGGGGATAAAGGGGAGGAGTGGTCCGGAGGGTCAGGAGGGGTTGGGATGGGTGGAGGTGATTCATCAGCGGCAGACGACGGTGGGCTCTTGTCGGAAACAGAACCAGGAACTCTCCAAGGGGATTGCATTAGGAAACGAGTCAGAGAGAGTTTGACTTTTTAGATATATAACTAATGTTCCTACAGAACTTAATTATTTTGATGCACAACGAAAATAACTAACCTTTTCACCTTATGATCATATATATTTGTCCTCTTCTATCGTTCCACATCCGCTGCATATATATGGAGGTAACATAACAAGCGTCGTGCCATATTTGTCCTTATAATTCAACCCTATATATACACCACGAACGCGGCTTTGCACTTTTGAATTAACTCCAGCATTTGCTTCCTAGAACTATCTGTTTCTTTGCGTTTGGATTATTGTTTGCGTTTTAATAATTGTATAATATATTTATCAACATGGAAACGCAAAGAAAAGAATCAGTAAATTGGCTTCCAACTGCTCTTTCTGCGTCTTGACTTCCATCTCCTCTGTTCCCTGAATGTTTTTATCTTATTTCATGTTCTGGCAACTATCTCTTTATTATACTATATCCTTTTATAAACATCATGTGTATGGCCTTTGCTTAAAGAAAGAACAATCTTACAAGGCCTTGTCAAAACTGCTCGGTACAAGATAATGGCCCGTACGACCCAACAAGTGTATATAGATTGCAGTTGAAAAATTAATATCATAGGAAATACGATACATTCCCCTGCCTGCAATCTTATAAGACACAAACACACATGTATTCGTTGAGTTTTGCGGACAGTTTTAGGCGCATATGCCCCCCCCCTCCCTCAAAACGTGACCATATCGAAATGTTTGCTAAGCTACTTGATTGATTTTAAAGAGCCCAAAAGTCACCTTCAATAATATTTTTTTTTTTTTTTTTTTTTTTTGAACAACTTCACCTTCAATAATATCAAACATAGATATATTGTTATTGAAAACTGGAATAACCAGTGTTCAACTAGACTAATGTGTTTAACATGATTACCACAAAAAAAAAAAAAAAAACTAGACTAATGTGAATGTATCTGTTTTGGTGGTTTGATATTGCATTGTCATGAACAGTGGAATCATTAAATTAAGCGAACCCCTCCATGCCATTAGTAATGTGTTACGTGTAACGTAACAATACGCTTGAATTAATTCGGTCCCGTTTCCTTTTTAATATCTTACGTGATATATAGGAAACTCTTTATTTTATTTGTATGCCCGACCAAGTTCTTTCAAGGAAGGAAAGAAAAAAGATAAATAATTCTGTTGACATTAGTATTAATTAAGACAGCTCAATACATAATCACATTTAGTGATGTACGGTAGTGTAGTAATAGTCTGATAAATTTGGTCACTAGACTAGGTTTGATCATATTCACATTATGTAAAAGAGGAGAATTATAGTTTATTTTTTTCTAGCGTAGATAACTATAATATATATTTCCTCTATTTCACAGAGACTTTAACGTTTTTACACATATTAAAAAAACACATTAAATCATTATATTAAATGTATCGTTTTCTGTGATTTCAATTTTCAATATTTTTAACTAATAATAATTCAATAAAGATAATTAATTTTTTTTTAAAAATCGCAATTTTTGCATAGAAAATACTAAAAAATCTATTTTTACAAAACAATTTTTTTTCTAAAACATTTAACTTAAAAAACGGAGGAAGTACTGTTTAACAGTTTTTTTTCTTTGGACTGCCAGTTATTAAACAATTTAGGGATGAATTCTTCTATATTAATAAATTTATCAGACTAACTTATGTTTACTAGGCTAATGACCATTAAACTGAGCCAAAAAAAAATACAAATCGAACCACCGAATCTGTATTATTCGATACTTGAGGGGAAAACCCCCAATACGGTACCCGCAGTTCGAGTCCCGCTGGCCACCCGGGCTAGGGTTAAATCCCAAGAATACGTGGAGTGCCGTGGGCCTCGCGGGAATAGTCGGTTGACCACGGTCGGCGGAAACCCGCGGTTAAAAAAAAAAAAAAAAAAAAAAAAAAAAGAAAGCTTTTTTTAATGTCCAAGTAAAATTAAGCACACGTTAACGAGTTTTGGTTAACAATCATTGACTGCACTTACTTATTCCACGTGTCATGTGATGAGAGGATCGACGGTGGTGTGTTTATAAAATGAGGCTTCCTCTTGATCACTTAACGAGTCCATTATGCTTCTCCGACAACAGAGGCAATTATCCACAACGCTCATGTGCATTGTCTGTTACGAAACTCTTATTAGCTGTTAAACAGCCACATGGAGAATATGATGTGCCGAGAAGCAGCTGAATGATGATCATTCCCCCACGCAGCTTAGCAATATTGTTACTTTGATTCGGTTCGCAGTCATTGGTTCAAGATCAATTGTTTTATTTTTAATAGGAAATTTATACTGTTTTTTTTTTTTTTTTTTTTTTTTTTGTAACCGCGGGTTTCCGCCGACCGTGGTCAACCGACTATTCCCGCGAGGCCCACGGCACTCCACGTATTCTTGGGATTTAACCCTAGCCCGGGTGGCCAGCGGGACTCGAACTGCGGGTACCGTATTGGGGGTTTTCCCCTCAAGTATCACTAGCCCAAGACCGCTGGTTTGGAAATTTATACTGTTACATGTCTTCAATTATTTTATTAGGTTTAGTTAATTATAGATTACGTATTCGTTGCGAAGAGTGGCACTGCCACATGCAGTTTTTTTTTATGATGCATTGCCATACATACAATATAACTTGACATCCAGAGCAATATATATTTCATTCTTTATACAGATTTGTCACTCAGAGAATACGGTTGTTGACTCTGAAAAGAACAAAGTTTAATGGACCAAAATAAATTAAAAGAGAGAGAATTAGAAGTGTGTATGAAATTCGCATTGCCTAAAAGCCTTTAACCGGAGGAAATAGATTAAAGGGATGTATTCTTCTAATATATACAGCGTGAGCTTAGTGATATGATTTAGCAATTTTAGTATAAGTATTATCAATCTATATGATATATGTCGGTGACGTTATGTAAATATTAAAAAAGGTGTTCGAAAATGACAAGCTTGTTGGTTAAAATATTTGTCGATGACTCGATGTTTTCTACCTTCAAAAGTCTGATTTGTTGGGTTTGACTACCACACTAAAAATTTTTTTTGTCGACGACTACCACACTAATATACATTTAAACGTTGATAATTTTAGATATGTACAGTAATTGTATAAATTATAAGACGAGGAAGAGTCATAAATAAGCTGGATGAATAAATGTGGCCCAAATGTGACTCAGTCAACTTGTTTGATGTTTCTTTTAGGCCGGCATTTTAAATTAGACCTTTTCCTTTTCTAGAAAACTCGCTTTATAATTTGAAATAAACAAAAAAATAGAGCTCGTAATCATATTAAAGTTGATAGACGTTAAAATTTGACCTAACGACTTATTTCAAAGACGACAAGAATTTGGTTATACGTTTTTTTGAGAAAGAATTTTGTTATACTTCTTATGTCAATAATTTAGGGGTTACTATCTGTAATAATCAGCTGTTTAACAATAAATTTACTAACCGAAATTTATGAATACACAAAAACAAGTAATGATTCTTATACATTTAAGTATAAATATTCTTTGTCTAATAGGAGTATATTTTCTGGCTTTTAACAAACAAATGATTACACATAACAAAGCTCTATTATACTCCCTCCGTTTCATATTAAGTGTCGTTTTAGAAAAAAAAATTCGTTACAAAATAAGTGTCGTTTTCGATTTTCAATGCAAAATTTATTAATTTTATGCAAAATTTATTTTTCTATTGGTTGAAATATGGTTATGTGTATAGATAATAATGTTTTTTTTATAGGAAATGTACAAAATTAATTGTTTCTTTAATCCGTGTGCCGAAACCTAAAACGACTCTTATAATGAAACAGAAGGAGTACGACCAAACATCAATTAATGTTTGTTCTGTTTTCTTCTACCTCATTAACACTGAAGATTATGTGAACTTTGAATCAGTTATGTTTGTTATGTGAACTTTGAATCAGTTCATAGTCCATCGATATATTGATACTATAAGCTACACCAGTTTGGTTGTAGTTAACTTGTAGAGTATAACTTATCATTAACTATGCTCATAGTGGTAATTTGATGGTAAGAGGAAAATTTGGAACATAGTGGAAACTTATATATGTGTTGGATTCGATTTTTGGCATAAACTAAATTGCTAGTTTTTGACTAGACAAAATTGAAACTATGCCTTATAATTCATTTAGCAAATCAAGACCTGAATCACTTGTCAGACTGATCTCTAATGGCATTAGTTGGAGTTCCGTCAATGCATTCCTAGTTTACAAAGAAACTCATACGCATATATACTACAATACGTGAATAATTTGGATTTTAAAAAGAAACTGCAATACTTATAAACTAATCGTAAAGGTACAAAAGATTATATATAATCAAGTGGTATTTGGAAAATATACTACATATTTTTTTAAACACCTTTTTTTTTTTGAAACACAAATATACTACTCCTCTCTGTACCATTTTAAGTGGTGTTTAAGGTTTTTACCCAAAAATTAAGAAAATACAAATTTCTATGCAATTTATTTTGGTTACATAAAATTGCATTAAATAAAACCAGTATAACCAATAAGAAAAACATGTACTCCCTTTGTTTCTTAAAGTTATATATTCTACTCCCTCTGTTCCTGAAACTAAGATTTTCTAGAGTATGCACGTTTATTAAGAATTTAATAAATGTTTATAATCTAATTTATTTTTTACTTTATTATACACTTTCCGATAACTTTTCACCAATGAAATTTAATCAATTCAAATATTCTCAATTAATGTTCCTCAAAAGTATAAAAAAGTACCTTAACAATATAGAAAATCTATCTTTGTGGAACAAGAAAAAAATCTAAAACATCTTACTTTCGGAAACAGAGGTAGTAGTTTTTCACGCATTTTAATAAAACACATTAAATTTGCATAGTTTTTTGTGTTTATCTTTTTTCCATAATTTTAAACCAATAAAAATTTAATTAGTGCAATTAAGTTTTTTGAAGTTTGCAATTAGTTAATAAAACATGCATTGAAAATATAAAAGATAGATCTTTTTGAAACAAATTTTTTCTCTAGAATATGTATTTTTAAGGAACGGAGAAAGTATTATTTTGTAATTGGTTGAAAATTTCAATTGACATTAAATTTGATCTAGAAATGTGACAACATCACTTATTATGAAAGAAAATAAAAAATGCTTAAACAACACTTAAAATGTTAAAGAGGGAGTACATATTACAAGTATATATACTTTTGAAGGAGAAAGATAAAAGAAGGCGTGGGCCTGAGAATATTGCTCACAAAGCGTGAAGGCATATCCTATATATAGGACCCACTTTCCGACCATGATGATTCGTCTTTCTCTCGCGACGCCGTTAATTTAGTGTACTAATCTAACTTAAAGAAGATTAGTTAATAAATCGACTTAACACAGCTGTTTGCATATAGTATCTTCAGGAAACGGAATTATTAAGGGTTATATAAAATATATAACTATCTATAGGCTAGGATTCACACCCTTCATTTTTAGCATTTGTTTTTACCGAATGATTCCCAAGCTGTATGTAATTAGATAAAAGATAAGATGGTAATATTAAGTTATTCTGTAATTGATGAAGATAATGAACGCAACGTTTATATACTATCTCAATAAACCATCTGTAAACAAAAAATCAAAAAAATCAACTATCATAGCAATTGTCAACCGATAGCAAACCGTATAGTTATAGACAAAAAAGTACAACTTAAAGAAAGCTACTCCCTGGCACTCTTCCCAAGATTCCTGTGACTTTTCCCTGGCTTTAGTTTCCTCCGCAGCTCAGCCGTCTCCCCACCGCGACTCTATGCCGGCGGCCACCGTTTCAAACTTTCCGACCAGAATTTTTTTCTGCTTTTGGAATCCTGATGTTGAGGGCTACTGATTCACGGTGTCAGTGTTTGTGTGAGGTGTTTCATTTGTGCTAGATCTTGGATCTAAAGTTCTTCACGGGTGACTTTGACCGAAATTTTTTTCCGTTTCCTCGTCGCTAGGTTTATACTGTCGAATCCAGTTCTTACCTCATCTCTGAGGATTATGCTTGCTCATCCGTCTCTTAACCACGAGCCTCTCCTCTGCTGATGTCGACGCCTCGCGTTCCTTCCCGAAGCTTTTCCCATTCTCTGTCAATGGAATCTCCTGAAGTTGTTTCATCTGGTTTCCTCCCCTACCGACTAAACCACCAGATCCAAATCTCGACGTGATGCTTCTGGTGAATCCTCTTGTCCCTCCAGTCCCTCCCGACCCTCCACCGGTTCTTCTAGTTTGTGCATTTCTCCACCATATCTCGTCGTCCTTCACCACTCCTCACCATCAGATAGATCCGAAAGCTCCGATGCCATGGTTTCTCTGTGCTTCCACCAGTTTCTCGCTCAAGCTTCTCTGCTCCTATGCAGGTATGCTATCTGTTCAGCCTCTGTTGATGAATCCTTTACTAGCTGAAGTCGCTCTCTCCAGCTCTCTCACCACTAGCCAGGTCTCCTCTTTCCTCCAACTAATTCCGGTGTCAAAACCGAGAAACTTGGTTTCTTGTGTGGAACATGATTCATTAAAGTCACCCTTACGGGATTTGCCTTATCATCAACAAGAGGTTGTTGAGATATTAGTTGCAAGGTTTTTGGGGTTACTGACAACTGATTGCAAGCTTACCTCCTTTCCTGGCTCATCATTTCAAGTCCTCGAGGACTGGACTTCGAAAGTTGAAATATTGGCGGTGGTGTGTATTTTGTATGCAGTTGTTATTACTTCAGCGCAACATCCTGGAGTGCAGTTCTCTACTGCTATGTGCAGTTCTAAGTCAACGCCTATCCTTCATTTGAAACCTTGGTTACATGTTGTTAGACCCATCTCCCCTTGCTTCCTGCTGTCACAAGAGATTATGCTGCTTTTGAATGACTCTTTACCTCGTAGTGAGGATGTTACAAACCCTTTGAACTTCAGGTTTAAGTTCCTTTTACCTCAATATGAGGATGCTATTCTTTATAGAACCAGGTTACTACCTCATTATGAGGCTGTTATCTGGACTTCTGTCTTTGTGGCTATGGATTCTGTTATTTCAGGCTTGTCTATTTGGCTATGGTGGTCCATCTCACAACAATCAATCTTTTGGAAGAGGTGTTTGGGCACCTCTGAGTTGGTTGAGAACTTCCTGAATTGTTTGGCTAATAGAAACATGGATTGTGAATTCTGCATTACGAGCCAAGGATGGAATGCCGCAGGAAGCTCCTCACTCAACATTATCATCTGAACCCTCAAGTCTTCAGATTCTTTCGGACTTCATCGTCCCCTTCTTTGCCCTGCGCACAGGGTTGGATTTGATTGAGATTACAGGTTACTTCGTCAGGAACCTTGTCCCTCTCGTCTTTCCGCTATCATGTTCTTTTAATCTTTGCACAATCTTTGTTTTAGTTGTTGTTGTTTATGCAATGGGTGCTGTCCCTAAACTTTGGAGTTCTCGAAGTATTCTGTTTTGGGTTTAAGAAATGAAACCGTTGACAGAAAAAAAAAAATACTATATCGATTTCGGCTGAAGATATCAACAACACACAGAAGAGAACAAAATCGTGTAAAATGAGCTCTTAACTATTTTAATCAACATACACATGCACAAACGAGACAAAACAAAGAACAATTAAACAATCACACCAAAATACATATGGATATGACTATATTTGTATATACATATAATATTTTTTTGTTAAATAAAATATAATATTCCTTAGTGACCAACTATATCCGTCCATTAAAAGTTCTATATATTAAAATTTTATGATACATTCTGACCAAAACAAATTCAAGATAATAATTTACATAAAAGTTTATACATCTATTCTAAGATATTAGTAACTTAATGTCAAGAATTAAATAGTCTAATGCGTTTGAACAGTATCTACTATATAATATGGTGGTTGATGTTTAAAATGTTAAATTGTGATCTACACTGTTTAATTAGTATTGTATTTATATATCTTATTTTTGTCGACCTGTTTATATATCTAACTATTCTCATAACACATATTTCATCTTCATCAGCATTATTTTTCAAAGTAAGGTATTAAATTATACTGTACAAACTAAAAAAGGTTAAGCAGATAGGATATTTGAATTACGTAACCAGTAATCTCAAATTTAAACGGATAATGATTCCCTCTAATTTCATCTTTAACTTTAATAAAAAGATCATCCCTTCGATAATTTATTAAATGTCAAATCGTTTTGTAATAGAAATTTCATGTCTTTTAATTTTTGTTTTGTTTCTAATTGTTCCTTTACCTTCCCCTTCCTTCTCTTCTCGCTAGCACCCACATAAAAAAAAAAAAAAAGTTTCCTCGATTAGTTGATCTGCCGCTGGTCTCAAAATCTCTCTCCAAAGATCTCGAGTTAGAGAGAGAGACAGATGCATTGAAAAAAAGGCAGAGACTTTTCCTGTTTCGTGTCACAGTAAAAGGAACCTCGAGATGTGTTGAGAGCTTATCATTGTTGGGATTCTCCGGTTGATTGATTTTGTCGGTAGGGTAATCTTTTGTTTTATTTGAATTCTCGAGGGACTTAAGCTTCGGAGATGAGTGGGTGTTTGCCTTGCTTTGGATCTTCGGCTAAAGACGCTGCTTCTAAAGATTCTGTGAAGAAAGAAGCTTCAGCTAAAGCTAAAGACGCCTCTGTTACTCAGTCTCACCATGTCAGCTTAGGTGACTACTTTTTTTCATTACATAACTTCGGGATCTGTTGAGTTTTCGTGTCTTAGATCGATTTAAGCTTCTGGGTTCTCATAAAGTTTGTACCTTTGGTAATTAATGAGTCTGTGGACTCTGTTTCGTGAGATCTGATGTGTTTAGGAGCTTTGGTTAAGGTTGTCATACAATTTTTAGCTCCAATTGTGGTTTTTGTGAATGGTTATTACAGTTTCTGTTTAGTTTTCTATACATGGAATGTAATTAAGAGATGCCAAAGTAGATTGCAACAAACAAGGAATCATAAAAATGTTAGCTTTAGGTTTCCAGATATAAAGAGAGTTCTAAATAAGGATATGCTATGTACTTGTAGAAATGAAGGCATGTGAAAGTCTAATACTTTCTTTATTTGTAGATAAATCAAAGTCTAAAGGAGGTTCTGAACAAAAGAAGGAGCTAACCGCTCCAAAAGAAGGGCCAACCGCTCACATCGCTGCACAAACGTTTACCTTCCGTGAGTTAGCTGCCGCCACTAAAAACTTTCGACCTGATTGTCTTCTTGGAGAAGGAGGTTTCGGACGTGTTTACAAGGGTCGTCTAGAGACCACAGGACAGGTGAAGTGTTCTTGAAACCAATCATCCTTTTTATTTTGTTATAATCAAACTCAAAGTCTGTCTCATTTTTAATGTTGTGCAGATAGTTGCAGTTAAACAGCTGGACAGAAACGGTCTACAAGGAAACAGAGAGTTTCTTGTGGAGGTTCTTATGCTGAGCCTCCTCCATCATACCAATCTTGTGAATCTGATTGGTTATTGCGCTGATGGTGACCAACGTCTTCTTGTCTACGAGTATATGCCACTAGGATCCTTGGAGGATCATCTACACGGTAAGCAAATCAATACTTTTTACTTTGTACTCGAAACTACTATATATAGAAACTACTGCGGTGCATGTGGTAATTTAGAACTTTTGTTTGTTTCAGATCTTCCACCAGATAAAGAGTCTCTAGACTGGAACACAAGAATGACAATAGCAGCAGGAGCAGCCAAGGGACTAGAGTATTTGCACGACAAGGCGAACCCTCCTGTGATCTACAGAGACTTGAAGTCATCTAATATTCTTCTCGGCGATGGATATCACCCAAAGCTATCTGATTTCGGGTTAGCTAAGTTAGGTCCTGTGGGTGACAAAACACACGTCTCAACACGTGTGATGGGCACATACGGCTATTGTGCACCTGAATACGCCATGACGGGGCAACTCACGTTGAAGTCTGATGTGTATAGCTTTGGAGTTGTGTTTTTGGAGCTTATCACTGGTCGGAAAGCGATTGATAACGCTAGAGCGCACGGAGAGCATAACCTCGTCGCATGGGTACGTTTAAAAATCTCAACTTTTGCATTTATCACTAAAAGAGAAAGTCTCAACCTTTTGCATTCTGTTTTGCTTTGGTTACACAGGCTAGGCCACTGTTTAAAGATCGTAGGAAGTTTCCAAAGATGGCAGATCCATCACTGCAAGGGAGGTATCCAATGCGTGGTCTATACCAAGCGCTTGCGGTTGCAGCAATGTGTTTACAGGAACAAGCAGCGACAAGACCACTGATTGGGGACGTGGTGACAGCTCTAACTTACTTAGCTTCTCAAACGTTTGATCCCAACGCGGCAAGCAGTCAAAACAGTAGAAGTGGTAGCGGTGGTGGGGGCCCGCCGTTTATCAGGACGAGAGATGAAAGGAGAAGCATGGGAGATGGGAGTAGCTTGGATAGTCCTGCAGAGACACGCAGCAGGTTAGGGTCACCAGCGACTCACAAGAACTCTCCGGATTACAGAAGAAGGGATATGGTGAGGGAAGTGAATGCGGGATCAGAGGCAGGGAGCGAGAATGGAGGAGGGTCAGGGAGAAAATGGGGGTTGAGCGATGTGGAAGGGACAGAGTCACAGAGAGGGAGTCCGGCTAGTGTTGGGAGGGGAACGAGAGGGACTCCGAGGAACCGTGATTTGGATAGAGAGCGAGCTGTGGCGGAGGCTAAGGTGTGGGGAGAGAATTGGAGGGAGCGGAAAAGAGGAATCAATGGGCCTGGCAGCTTTGATAGTTCAAATGATTAAAAAAGCTTTGTATGTTTGAAAAGGTTTAGATAAATTGTCTTTATGGGAAGAGGCGAAGGAAGAGAGGGTTCTTATGAAACATTTGTTGAGTCTGGTCGGGTCGGTCAGTTGTCGGATTTGATGTCTGAGTCAGCAGAGAGGCTCTTCAATATCGTGGTTGAAGCTCAAGAACATGATGCGAATGATGAGAGATTGGGCAACTAGGAGGGGATGAAAAAGGGTTGTTTTTTCAAGTCGTTTTTTGTTTCTTTTTAAACGGGTTGTTGTATATGTAATATGGGAGGGAGAATTTGAGTCGATTCTGATGTTGTACTATTTTTACTGTATCATGTGTTCTGTTCTGTCTATGGATTCGAGTCTACCAAAAGAAAGAGAAGTCTTGCCAGCTTCTAACTTCTTCCATTGTGCTAACCTGCGGAGAGACCTACGCTCTGTGTTCTGTTCGAATCCGACCACTATAGCAGAATTGAGATGCAAGTTTAAATAGAACTACAACTGCTAAAATTAGGAATGTGTTAACACAGTGGTTCTACTAAAGGAAAAGAGAAAGTAGAATCAAAATAATGAGGGGTGCGAATACAAAATGTTAGATCGGCCTTTGTCACAGCTAAATCAATTCTCTGATTTGTAATCATTCCTAACTAGAAATAACCACAATACATTATAATCTGCATAGCGGAATAAATTCATCTAGGCTCTCCTTATTTCCTACGTTTTCCCTGCAGATACATGAAGTTTTCGAGTTAGGATCAAAACTACACAGGACTTGTTTTATCTAACAAATTGTCTGCTTTGCATCACTTAGCAGCAAAATAAACAAGTCTGTATATTGTAAACGGTTTGCTTACCGAGGTCACAAAATCATCCATTGACAGCTGCTTTCGCTTCTTCACGAATGTAGGGCTCTCATTTGCTTGACTACCCGAAGCTCGCTTTGAAGGTGTTGCATTCTGAAACAATTTATAAAGCGTATCATCAGATGCTCAATAACTAAACAACAAAGCATGAATGTGAACTCTTAAGACTTTCTTCCAAGCCTCACCTTTGCAAGCTTCTTATCCCTACGGGCTCGCCTCTCTGCCTCATCATGCTCTTGGTTCTCTTTCTCAATCAGCCGGATCAGCGTGTCGCATCTCCTGGCCAGTTCTTGACTTGAACGGGATTTTACAAACCAGTCAAAGCTAAACAACGGGGATGTCTTAAAAGCTGTCTTTAGTTCATCCCAGTTTCCATACCCAAGCTTATGGACCATGAATACCTGTTAATCACAAGTTCCTCGGGTCAATGTCATCCAAAATCTTAACCCACACAGAGTACAAATATAGAGGGTTAAACAGATATCAGACCATGAAACGGTCACACTCTTCATTGTATAGCTTCCCTTTGTTCTGACCATACTGAATCTTCAGTTCCAGCCACGGGTTCCTGTAGCGGTCCAGTTTCTTCCCAATAGCTTTCATGATTTCATCTTTCCTAGAGATTCTTCCTTCCCCTTTCTCAATATTCTTGATGATTCTATCGTAATCTAAGGTCAGAGGTAAAATCTTACTTAGCATAAGATTCTTCTGCGACGCAAAATATCCGACCGTATTTTACAGCAGACACTCAAAAACTTAACAATATAAATTTTACTTACCATTTAGCTCCTTGTATCGCTCTTGGAAAACTTGAGCATATCGTTCAACCTCTTCGTCTGTTTTTCCTTCCATCTCAGATGCAATACTTTTTATATCATTCCGGCCATATTTCTCACAAGATCTAATGAAGCTGTTGAAGTCTCTTTTGCTCCATGTTGGGAAACCCTGAGGAAAACAATCAAACATATTATACAAAGGTCATCATTAAGAATGCCAACCCACTGTAAAATCAAGTGAATTCACTTGCCTCTTCCAACAATTGTTCCTTTTCTTCCACTTCTTCAGCAGTTAAGGGATCTCCAACTTCTGAGACAGTAATTCTTAATCAGTAATAGGTTCAGTGGAGTCATATAAGGAGAGAGGAAACAGACTGAAAAAAACAAGCTTCACCTTCAGGTTCATCAGCTTCAACTGTGTCTTTCATCTGAGTTTTCTGATGTGTTTGCTGAAATCAAAACGAATGAAGATGCTATTACACCCTAAAACGCCTTTAAACTAAAAATTGCATAAATGACATGATAAGTCGATAGATCTTTCAAATAAAAACCCCACCATAAGGTGTCGCACTTCCTTTTCATACAGCTCGGTCAATCTCTGTGTGTTAAAGAACTGGAAATCATGCCTGGGGGATGGAAAAGAAAATTAGATATACAGGATAAAAATATCATCCAGGAAAATGGTACTTACAAATGGGGCATGCGCGGAATTCTAGGCTCTTTGGGTTTAGCTGGAGCACCTTGTCGCAATGTTTGCTTGAAGTATTCATTTTCAGAGTAGCTGAAGGGTAGGTACATAAAAGTAAGTATTTGAGGTTGGATGTTGTTGAGGAAGACATAATAGATCACATAACAGAAAAAGAAAGAGAAGAAGTAAATATTACTTGCGCTTTCTTTCTCTTTTTGGTGGATCATTCCAATTCTCACTCACAATTTTCTTAAAATCCAACTTGTTCTCATCCTACCAAACAATAAAGATATGAATTTAGTACAAAGATTATTCAAAATAGTGCATGTGAGTACCTTATTATCATCGTCAAAATCATAAAGGTCAGCAGCTGCAACAAACCGCAAATCACATTAGCCATGCAAGGGAGTTACCATTAAAAATAACACAAATGGTTACATGAGATGCTTACGGTCATCCATTTTGAACTGTATTGCATCTTCAGTGAACTTCTTCATTTTCGCATCAAGTTCAGCAGTTGCCTCTTCTCCTTTGGCAATGATTCTGTCAATATCCTCATCCGTAATTGTGCTATCTTTAGAACTGAACACCATTTCAGCACCATATCTAACCATTTGGAGTAACTCATCCTTATTAACAGCTGAAAAGTATAGAAAAGAAACAAAACAATAAGAGACAATGCAAATCGATACAAGACCTGCCGATACATTTTACAACCTCAGTAGACAAACACTTACTTTTCTGTTCTGCCAATCGCCCTTGCTGAATTACGAGAGCATCAAGTGCCAATTTCTTGTAAGCTCTTTCAATCACTTTTTCCTCAATAGCATTCTGTAAATGGCCAATACAAAATTAGTTTTAGGTTCTGGATGCTTTTCATACTTAATACACATGTGTAGAAGACTAACTTCTGTGCAGAACCGGAATACTTGAACTTCTTTCTTTTGACCAATCCTATGTGCACGATCTTGAGCTTGCAAGTCAACTTGAGGATTCCTGCCAGATTCCGCCCACCACATTTAGCAAGAAGAAAATACTCTTTCACAACAGTAGACAAGAAAAAGCTTACCAGTCACTGTCATACAGGATCACAATATCTGCAGTAGCAAGATTGATACCAAGCCCTCCAGCTCTAGTGGATAACAAGAAAACAAATTTCTCACTTCCTGGCTTGTTGTAGGCTTCTATGGAAGCGTCTCGTTCGTCACCACCAGTATTTCCATCAATACGGCAGTACTGGTAACCACGATATATCATATAATCCTCAAGAATATCCAAAAGCCTTGTCATCTGATACAGATGAGCGAAATCATTAGACTAAGAGAACAAGAAGAATAGCACTCAAACAAAAGGAAACAAAGGAAGGAACCATTATTTGTTGTGTTAATTCCTACCTGAGAAAATATCAGAACCCTTGAATCGCGTTCCTTCAACTTGGGTAGCAATTTGTCTAAGAGAATCATCTTACCTGGAAACAAGAATCGCAACAGAAATTACTAAGACATTTGGCTACAGTGTAAAATTTGAATGCGATTCATACCTGAATTTGTTACAAGGTGATCTCCTGTGGTATAAGGGGGGCCAGGCTCTGCACCCTGAAAGAGATAAGGGTGATTGCAGCATTTGCGCAATTGCATTGCTATGTTCAACAGACGTTTGCGTTCTCCACCACCATTAACCACTTCAAGATCTTTCTGCAGTAGCGCCTTGTAGTACTGTTTTTGCATCTGCGACAAGCCAACCTTAAGTATCGTCTCCTTTTTTGGAGGCAAGCCTTTCTCTACGTCTGATTTTAACCTCCGAAGAAGAAATGGTCGGAGAACCTAAAAAGATAAGAGTAAGCGATAAGCATAACAACAGAGAGAATAAAATCGATAACCACGAGTACATACCTTATGAAGTTGTTGAACAACTTCTTGCTGGTCATTTTCACCAGAAATTTGAAACCACTCATCAAAAGTCTCTGCTGAACTAAAAACCTCTGGCAGAAGAAAATTGAGAAGAGCCCACAATTCATGGAGATTATTCTGTATATAAGAAACAAATATGAATATATCAAATGAGAACAGTATTATCTGAAACAGACAAAGTACAAAGGACATAAGGAGCATGTATAAAGAATGTACAATCAAAACGACAATGTTCAAATAATCAAGAAAAAGGTTGGTAATTATTCTAAATAGATTGAACAAATACCTGAAGGGGGGTTCCCGTGATAAGAAGCCGGTAATTGGTACTAAAAAGTCTCATCGTTTTTGAAAGAAGTGAATTCTCATTCTTGATTCGATGTGCTTCATCAATAATTATGTAACGCCAGCTAAAGCGACGCAAGGATGTCTTCTCTTTGATAGCCATCTCAAAGCTTGTGACACAAACGTCGAATTTACCCACAACTAGCAGTTCATCACGGATATATCTCTGCATTGTTTAACGTATATTTCAGAATCCTAGCGAGCACACATAAATACAACCATGAAATGGCAAAGCATTTGTGACTCACCCTTTCCTCAGGATTACCAAGGAATTTCACGGCGCGCAGTACAGGACAAAATCGACGAATTTCATTCATCCAGTTACCAATGGTTGATTTTGGAGTAACAATCATATGAGGGCCATTAATTCCCTTGAATTCATGCAGGTAAGCGAGCAAAGAAATTGTTTGAAGTGTCTTCCCCAGACCCTAGACCATGGAACAAAAATGAGGTAAGATTAGCATCCGAGAAAATAGAGAGCTGAAAACCTTAGCTTATACTTGTATATGCAGTAGTTTACCATTTCATCTGCAAGAATTCCATTTATGCCATTCTCATACAATCGAATGAGCCAGTTTAAACCAGCCAATTGGTAATCTCTCATTTTCCCCTGAATACCTGTCATATGAATATTACGAAGATCAGAACTCTAAAGTTCAACCGAATTTACCCGGTAAACCTAGAAACTATGAGGTAGCCGCTGAGGTAATACGTATAACATGCATTAGAAAAGTGAGCGTAAGGTTTCATATCCTATTATAACTTCTGTTCAGTGGTTGCAATAACACTTGTGCGCCATTCTAGATAAAAAGAGCAAAATACAAGTACTTACAAGACGGTTGTGTGAGCAATCGTGTGCCTCCAGATCCAGAAATACCACCTTCTTCTTCCTTTAAACACTCTTGATCTTCCTCTTCTTCAGTTAATTTGGAAGCATGACGTCCCCTGAAGACAAAGTGAAACCCAATAAGTAAGTTATGAGACTGTGTACTTATCATATTTCATGAAACGTCTAATGAATGACCATAATATATTTTGAGATTATTTACAATGCAACACACCTTCCTTTCCCCTTCTTCTGAGAAGAAGATGGTTCACTTTTAGCAAAATGTGCAAATAACTCAGTTTGCTGCAGAAGATACGTCAGTCGCCCTTTTCCTTTATTATTCTACACACATACAAGGATTGAGATTTTTCAATACCTCCGAATGTAAAAGACAAACAGCTCAAATCCTAACAATATTTTACTATCTTACCATGTCTTTATCTA
This sequence comes from Brassica oleracea var. oleracea, assembly GCF_000695525.1. Classification (NCBI taxonomy): domain Eukaryota; kingdom Viridiplantae; phylum Streptophyta; class Magnoliopsida; order Brassicales; family Brassicaceae; genus Brassica; species Brassica oleracea. The sequence continues at coordinate 46,324,305 of NC_027756.1, read as the reverse complement.
TGGAAGCATTTTGGGCGTCTAAAATTTGCTGAATTTTCTGCTTCTTCATCTTCTGCATCTCTTTAAGCCTAGCCTTCTCACGTTTCCTGATTTCAGCTTTCTCGTCATCTTCTTCATCCTACAGATGCCCATTAAATCATGAAACGAGAGACCAAACATCCGCAAGAGTCACATCGATGTACTACCATAATATAATGAGCAACCAAGCAGCATTTGACTCCATAGAAAAAAACCTTTAAACAAGAGGAATCGAATCCCTAGAAGTCTATGACATGAACATAAACTAGATTTTCTATCCAACGAAGAACAATGGACACAATCATAAACTCGAGCTTAAGAGACGCCCTTGAAAAATCGAATACAAGACACAAACACACCATTCATAATACATCTCAGAGGAATCCCAAACGAAACCCTAACTGTGTCTAAATCAAAATTCAAAATTTCAAGCAAAATCAAAGCGAATGCGAATCGAAAAAGGGGCGAACAGAAACGGAGAGCTACCTCGTCGGCATCATCTTCTACAGGGACAACCTCATCGTCAGATACAAGTGCTTCGTCGGGGGCAACATCTTCCTCTTCCTCGTTGGAGTCCGCGGGGCGAGCAACGGCTTGGAGCTCCTCATCGTCTTCTTCCACATTGACCTGATCGTTAACTCGCTCCTCATCCTCCTCTGACGACGAGTACGCCTCGTCTGAAGAAACTTCCCGATTCGAAGCTCTCGCCATGGACACAACGCCTCTCTGAGATCCCTGATTTCGGCCGAGACCGAGGGTTCTTTAAGACGGACGTTTGAAACGACTTGCACCTTTGGAGAGACGATTTTAACCCCGTTGATTCGAGAGATCTAATCTACGGCTTCAGATGTGCCACGTTGCTTAGTACATATAACTTCCCGCCACTTGAGAATCCCGCTTTGGACTTTAGTTTACACTAATGGGCCAAGAAGGCCCATGGGCTCGACATTAGGTCAAACTCTGCTACGTAATTTAACTGCCTTATCCATTTATCCCGCCGAATCACGCAAACGACAGCTCAGAACTCGAATCTATGACACAAGCTACATCTGAAATTCCGATAATACCCTTGGTAAGAGGCCAAGACGCTTCTCTCCGACATCTTTGCGTATAAAGGATGAAAGTGGAATTTAAATTAAAAAAATGGTTCGTATGATCGTATCGCTTCGACGTTTCTTCCTCCTTCACCTTCTCCTTCGCGAGAGTCGTCATCGCATATCAATCACGCTCCTCCTATATAAGTCGCCGCTAATTTTATAGCCGGAGATAGTCTCCGATCATCGACCGATCGCTTGCTTTGATACTATTTTTTTTCGGGTTCTGAGATTCCTGGATTGGGTTACTAAAATCTCTTTATACAAGGTAAGCTGTTGTGATTATTTGCTTCCTAACTTGCTATGATTTAGCTCAATTTTCCGTGATTTTGAATTTGTGAATGTGGACCTTCTTGCAGAACATGGGACAAAAGAGATGGCTATTCTTGCTGGCAATTTTCGCTGTTCTTCTGGCATTTACAAGTGGAAGAGGTGGTAATGAAACTTCTGTAATGATTCTCTGTCTGTTTCCTTTCTGGGAATTTAAGTTGTGGGTTCTCCCTTTGAGTCTAGTTAAGATAATAAGCTTTGAATCTTAGGTGTAATGATAGTTAATTACATGTTCTGTGATGACTTTTTTTATTTCAAGTGGAACAAATCAATATATAAAGCATTAAGCATCAGATGCATAAGGGACCATGAAGATAAAAAATTAATGATTTCAAAGCCTTTTGATACGGCAATCTTGTGTACTTGATATATGAGCTGTGAGGCTATAAATGAGAGTTAAGAATGAAACAAGTGAATTTATGGTGACTTCTTTCTTCTAATTGCAGTTCTCAAGTTGAAGAGCGATGATGGTCAACATGTGTACAACCATACTCTCACTCTAACACTTGTGGAGTATGCTTCTGCGGTAAGCTACTATGGATGCGTAGCACTTGTCCTCGTGTTTTCATTTATAGTTGTCAAAGACTCGAAACTGTTAATAGTACTACTAGGGGAAAGAGAGTAAGCTGATGAATCAAGTTTGTTTATGTATGCAGGTCTATGTGTCTGATTTGACAGAACTATTCAACTGGACGTGTGAGAGATGCAATGGTTTGACAAAGGTATAGCCTTTGTTGAGGCAGATCACTGGTTGAAGCCACAGTATGTAAAAAACTTATAGCTCCAGTCGTGAATTCTGACGTGCTTTTGGATGGTGCAGGGTTTCGAAGTAATAGAGATAATATTTGACGTTGAGCATTGCCTACAGGTCTGTCGTGACATCATAAGCTACACCCGGACACAATGTCTTTAGTTGAACAGTTATTAATATCAGTAAGGTGTTACTTGTAACAACAGGCATATGTTGGTGTGGCAAAGGATTTGAATGCTATTATTATTGCATTCCGGGGAACTCAAGAACACAGGTATTATTCTCTGTCATTTGTAATCTAATAAGATACACATTTACCTAAACGTGGTTGATTGCTTAATCAGCTAAACATTTGTGCAGCATACAAAATTGGGTCTCCGATTTGTTCTGGAAACAGCTCGATCTAAATTACCCTGACATGCCAGATGCAATGGTACGCTTAAATGGCGAGTTTTGTCGTCAAGATTGTCATGTAGTAAGGTGGAATTTTTTAATACTTGTCTACGTTGGCAGGTGCACCATGGCTTTTATAGTGCTTATCACAATACAACTCTACGGCCCGCAGTTTTGGGTGCAGTACAACGAGCGAAGATATCCTATGGTGCGAACATCAACATCATTGTGACTGGTCATTCAATGGGAGGAGCCATGGCTGCCTTTTGTGGACTAGACCTAGTTGTAATCAAACTTAACTCTTAACCAAATTTTTATATATCTTATTGTTAAAGCTTTTGAAGTTGTTCATTGACTTTGATTTGGAATGTCAATCACAGGTAAATGAAGGAGAAGAAAACGTACAGGTGATGACATTTGGGCAACCTCGTGTTGGGAATGCGGCTTTTGCATCTTATTACAGTTTGCTTGTGCCTAACACCTTCAGGATCACGCATGAGCATGATATGGTTCCTCATCTACCTCCTTTCTATCATATTTTCCCTCAGAAAACATACCACCACTTCCCAACAGAGGTAACGTCGTTTTCTCAGTCCACTAGGTGTTCATCAGAATAACAGTTTTAGTATTAATCTACTTTGTGCAAAAAATCTGGACTAGGCAAGCGTTTTTTAAATGTCTCAGAATATAATTTCTCAGTCTGGTTTATTGACTGTCTGGAAGAACCGATGGTGTGTTTCGGTTTGCAGGTGTGGGTGAGAGATCTCGGTTTTTCGAGTCTAGTTCTTGCTAGTGTGGAGAAAGTTTGTGACAACACTGGTGAGGATCCTACATGCAGCAGGTAACGAGCAATCCCTCTAAACAGTTTGCTGATATAGTTCCATTGCGCGAGTAGAAACTTAGGATTTTTATTAACTACCCATCAAACCGGATCGATGACTATTGTTGGTCAGGAAACGTTACAAGATGGCTTATGTTTCATGTTCTAGCTGAGTCACCAGACATTTTTAATGCGGATGATCCCAGTATAATAATTGTTGATCCTTGTTGTTTCAGATCGGTGGTGGGGAATAGCATCTCTGACCATTTAAAGTACTTTGGGATAGATCTAAGGTGTGAGACGTGGAGACAATGCACAATAGTGATGAGCCACGAGATGGATAGATTCAGCAGGAAAGATTCAAAGGGTAACCTAGTAATGTCACGGACACTTCCTTCCACGACTGTTAACGAAACAGAAGCTCTACTCGAAAATGGTAATCTTTAAAGTCTAGAGGTGTCGGTGGGATAGAGTCTTTGTCAAGCAAAGTTTGAAAGGGAAGGTTTTGGGAGACTCATATGTGGAGAAAGAAGAATGGGTCGCTGTTTCTTTGTGGGGTCTAGAAAGAAAGTGTGTAGATAATAACAAAAGACTTTTGTAAATTAAAAGTCGTAGGGTGAATAGCATGTAACAATGTATAGTTGTAATTTTTAATTAAGTCGTAGGTTTAAATCCATGTTCACATTGTAATTGGATCCAAATATGTAATAATGTATATGGGATATTGATTGACATTTGGCTGATAAACTGTATAGTTTTGGTGTTTATCACTTACAAATTTATGGACAGAATGCAAGAAATAGCAAACCCGCTAGATGAGAAAGAGTGTTTTAGCAGATCTCAGTCCTAACTCCTAACTGCCAAATAAAGACGCAATCAAAACTGAAAAAAAATCATCATCGACCACGTAGTTCCGATAATACCCTTGACTCTTGATGATATCTAACACGCGTCGCCTCTTTCCCCTTTTGCGTATAAAGGACGAAACTGGAAATCAGATTTAAAATTAGAAAAAAACAAACGAATATTCGTATTTTCAGAGGCGTTTCTTCATTCGCGAATCGCAATCGCAATTATTCTCAGCCGAGGAGGAGAGGATTTAATCCCCGATCACTACTGTCCGTATTTATATCCATTCGTGCTTCTTTCGCTTTGCTTTGAACCTCAGTTTTTGTCTGGTTGGTGAGTTCTCTTGGGGCCTTTTACTCTAATAATCCTCGATTAGCTCGTTTCATAAGCTTTAACTGTTTTCCCCTTATAATTTAGCTTCAAAATCCTCCTTTGATTAGCTCAATTTTGCCGTTGATGAACGAACCATAGATTGATGTGGGTTGTGTATTATTGTCATTATGTTGCAGGAAATGGAACAAAAGAGATGGGTGTTCTTGCTGGCAATATTTGCTTGTCTTCTTTTCTTTTCACGCGGAAGAGGTAATAATGATTATTTGTATCTGTATGTTTCCTTTATAGGCTACTTCATTTTTCAGTTCTCTCTTTGTGTCTTTCCTAACTAAGATAATAAGCTAGTGAAGGGGTTGTTCATTAAAGGGGACATTTTTATTTATGTACTTGATAAATGAGACAAATGAAATTAAGACTGCAAAAATTGTGACTTTGTGGTGTAACCTTCTCTCTTTTAGTTGCAGTTCTCAAGTGGAAGACTGATGATGATTCACCTGTTTACAACCATACACTTGCCTTAACACTTGTTGAGTATACTTCTGCGGTAAGTTGATAGCGCAATTACTAACACTAATCAAAAAGGCCTTTAGCAACTTTGAATGCCATTTATCTCTATTGTTCTGCTAGATGAGAAAGGAATGTGTAACACTTGCGACTTCATTTATCGTTATTAGCACTACTGTAGAAGAGAGTTTATGCTGATAAAGTGCACCAGTATGGATGAATCAAGTTTGTTTATGTATGCAGGTCTATATGTCTGATTTGACAGAACTCTTCACTTGGACATGTGAAAGATGCAATGGTTTGACTAAGGTATCACATGTGTTTTTTTAAGCCACGGTATGCATAAATCTAGTAGCTGTAAGATCGGATATTCTAACGTTCTTTGAGGATGGTGCAGGGTTTCCAAGTAATAGAGATAATAGTTGACATTGAGCACTGCCTACAGGTCTGCCATGATATCTTAAGCTGTATGAGGATATGATGTTCTTTCATTGAACAAGTAATTGATATCAGCTCTTTTAACTTGTGACAACAGGGATATGTTGGGGTAGCAAAGGATTTGAATGCTATCGTCATTGCATTTCGGGGAACTCAAGAACACAGGTATCATTGTAGTCTAGAAGCTATTCCTTTTACCTAAACTTGGTTAATGCTTAATTAACTCAAAACATGTGCAGCATACAAAACTGGGTCTCAGATTTGTTCTGGAAACAGCTCGATCTAAATTACCCTGATATGCCAGATGCAATGGTAAGCTTTAACAAGCAAGCTTTTGTCATCTAGATTACCATTTAGTAAGGTGGAGTTATTTAGTGTTGTTCTACATTGGCAGGTTCACCATGGCTTCTATAGTGCTTATCACAATACAACGGTACGGCCTGCAGTTTTGGATGCAGTAAAACGAGCGAAGAACTTCTATGGAGAGAACATCAAGATCATGGTGACTGGTCATTCAATGGGAGGAGCCATGGCTGCCTTTTGTGGTCTAGACCTAGTTGTAATCATCCTTGACTTCAACTAAATTTCGTTATATCTTATTGTCATGTCCTGTGAAGTTGTTAATGACTTCTTTTGGGGTGTAAATCGCAGGTAAATGAAGGATACGAAAACGTACAGGTCATGACATTTGGGCAACCTCGTATTGGGAATGCGGCTTTTGCATCTTATTACAGTTTGCTTGTGCCTAACACCTTCCGGATCACGCATGACCGAGATATCGTTCCTCATCTGCCTCCTTTCTTTTATCTTTTCCCTCAGAAAACATACCACCACTTCCCAACAGAGGTAAACAGAGCCTTTTATTTTTTTTTATTTAGTTGTTCTCAGTGTCTTCTGTCTACCTTTGATGTTCATCAGAGTAACAGCTTTGAGATCTTTATCCAAACATTTGGTAATAGTGTGTTTCGGGTTGCAGGTGTGGGTGAGAGATCTCAGTGTTTTGAAAATTGTTCGTTTTGGTATTGAGAAAGTTTGTGACAACACCGGTGAAGATCCTACATGCTGCAGGTAACTAACTATTATAATCTTGGTGGTCCGCAATAGTCGAAACATAAGATCATTATTGACTACAAAGCTCAACCCGAGCGATGACATGGCTTATGTTACATAACCTTTTTACTGGAATATATACAACATGACTTTTGTGTCATGTTTTCACTTGGTTAGAGGACAGTTTTAACATGAAATATAGTATAACTTGTTCGCTTTTGTTGTTTCAGATCGGTAATGGGAAGTAGCATATCCGACCATTTAACCTACTTTGGGGTAGAGATGATGTGTGAGACATGGAGACAATGCAGCATAGTGATGGGTCGTGAAGTAGAGAGTTACAGCAGAAGAGATTCAAAGGGCAACATATTCCTGTCCCGGATAGATCCTTCCCCGGAGGTAACTGAAACGAAAACTCTATCCACAACCGGAGTCTCCAGTATTTAGGAGCTGGTTGATGAGAGTGTTGAGCAAGAGTGCTTGCTTGAAAATGAGAGGTTGGGAAATTCAGAGGTGGAGGAAGAAGAAGGTTCTTTGATTCTTTGCGGTCGTGTAAGATAGTGTACAGATAATAATCAAGGCGTTGTAAATAGGAATCCATTATCTCATGGATATTGGACACAACTATGTAAATATAAAATGTGTATGGATGGATATCCAATTTCTCTAGATAGTGAATTTATGTGTTATATGTAATATTATGTTCAGTGTTCACTGCTTTTTGAGCTCCGAAGCGATGAATGCGTTATCTTATCTGCATGCTTTGGCTGATTTACGAATTGACAGTTCTGGTTGTAAACAACTCTGGTTGTGAAAGTATATTCCTTTTTATCAATGATTTCGTTGTTGTTGGTATTTTTTAATTTAGATCTAACACAATAAAAAACAAAACAAAAGGTCTTTGACACAAATTACCTCAAATGTGTGTTGGCCTAGAAGGGGCTAAGATTATGACAGCAACCAAACCAAGATAAATTGATTTATCAAAGCACGTAAATGTCAACACCACCGTTGCTTAATTAGGTTGAGGAAACTGCACCAACTGCTTCTAATTATGGAATAGAAACTTAGTTTTGAGAAGGCTAATATAGTACAATAATTCATATTTTGACCGTCTCTGGCCTGTAGCTAATGATCTCATTAAAAAAAATTGCATTTTATTTCACATACGTGTTAATTTTTTAACAGCAAAGTATTTGACGTATATTATTACTCACCTTGGATTGTTTTAAAGGCAAATCTTCAAAATAGCACATTTCTAAGTTTATATCACAAAAATAGCACTTAAAAACTAAAATGACCAAAATAGCATTTTATCTTTTGAAAAATTTAAATTTTTTTATTTTTCAAAATTTGAAATCTTATCCCAAAAACCTCACTTCTCAACTCTAAACCCTAAACCTAAACTCTAAACCCTAAACCCTAAACTCTAAACCCTAAACCTCACCCCTTGAATGCTATTTTTGTGACTTTTGGCTTTGAATGCTAGTTTGGGAACAAAAAATTGATCTAGTGCTATTTTGGTCGCTTTTCTCTTGTTTTAATTGGTTGAAAGCTAATAGTATTATAAGCTTCATGTACAGAAGCATTTTCCAAGATTTTGTAACTTTGTAAGTATATATTAAAGAAAAGGGATGGAGATCTGAATGTCAAGTGGCCTGCATGTATGATGGTAAGATGTACACGAAACGAATATATTGTAGCCTTTTACTAACATTATCCACATCCCACGTTATTTATAGTCTTTTTTAAGTTTAGCCCATGATTTTAAAACTAAAGCTGTTTGTAATCTTGTTATACCGGAGATATTTGAACCTGTTAAATTGTTTTTTCTCCAGTATAAAGCTCGAAACACACTAGACAGGAATTTATTAAAATGCAATTAATTTTTGTGTAATTTTGAAATGAAGCATATCAAAAGGTGTTGATTTAGAAATCCCCGCAATTCGAGTATATTTTATCTCTATAAGTTATTTCCGTTTTTAGAAATAGTGATATATTAAGATGGACAAGCTCGTGGTACCACCACGTGGTCCAATGGGTTTGGTGGGGGCAATGTAACTGACTCAAGCAACGACTTGACCCTTTTTTTTTATTGCAAGATGCAACTCTCGCCATTGCCAAAAAAATGATCAATCATATACTCTTTTGTATTCGCAAAAGCCTAAAAATCCCCCGCACTATATCTATGTCTGCGAAGTGATTTTGCCACATATATTCTCTACGATCAATTTCACAAAACAAATATGACATGACTACTGAAATTGATGACATGATTTCCAGAAAAAATATGACATGAATAATTTTATTTAATGTTGATTTATAACTTTGACAAACTTATTAGAATATGATAATAATTCATATATTACATTTAACATTGTATTTCTTTTTGGTAAACTTTTTTAAATATGTTAATAGCTCATACATCATCTATAAAATAAATATATTCATATATAACATTTCAAATTTCGAAATATTATTATTTTTATATAATTATACAATTTGTATTACTAAAGCTTTCACAAATTTCTACATTTTAAAAAAAAATTAAATATCTAATCGTAAGATCATTAGTTTCTTATATATCTACAAAATTTATAAATATTGTTTAGGCTAAAATTTTGATAATTATATAATTTTATATCATTTTTATTAGTTTTATACAAATTGATTTAATATATATCAAATCTATATTAAAATATTAGTAAGAAAATAGTAAAATCTATAATAGAAAAACACCTAGTTGTCTATGAATAAGTATCAGGTGTCTTATTATTGTATTTTAAAAAATCTTATTAATATTGGCTAAAATATTATACAAATCGGATATTAAATAAAATTATTTTTTGGAAACATGTATAGAAATTGTAATCACCAACTTTAGTCTTCCAAAAACTCCAATTTGTAAACAAATAGGTCATTTACTATCATTCTGCTAATATTACACAATTTACAAAGAAAATACATGTATTTTATATTAGAAAAGCACTGGGAAATAAATAGAAAATTGTCTGTTATATAACCGATGTAGAAATGTGATTGGTCAATAAATAGGCGCGCTCTCTGTTGCGTTGCGGTTGGATCCACGTCATCCATCTCCTTCACCACCTTCTCCACCTTCTCCACCTTATCTCTCTCCATTAAATCATTCTCTTCTTTAAAGCTACCAGGCTTATAACAAGATTCACAAGGAGAGAGAGAGAAAAAGAAAATAAAGCGAAAAGATCCAAAGGCTTTATTTCTTTCTCTCTTTCATTTCATCAAAAATAGGAAGATTGAAGAACTGTGTGTTCATCTTCTTCGATAAAAACAAGACCGTGGTGGGGTCTCTTTTTTGCATTCCTGGCCTTGCGATTCCGATAAAAACCATCGGATTCAAAAGCCCATTCAATCCCAATCCAAATCCAAATCCACTTGTTCTTCGCATAATATATAGATAGATAGATAGAGAGAGAGAGAGAGAGAGAGAGAGTTACCTACCTTATAGCCATCTATCTCTATCTCTTTCTCTCTCTGTCGGCTTTGTCCCCTCCTGTTCTCATGGAAGCCTCACCCAATGATCGTCTTCATTTTGGCGTAATGGCTTTCGGGTAAAAACATCTCCTCTGTTTCTATTTGTGTCTGCTTCATCAGATCAATGTTTCCTTGTTTGTGTGTCTTCATCTTCGTTGGTCCACGAAGATTTTAATTTGAAGCTCTAAATCATAAAGTTTCTACCTTTTTCCACATCTGATTCATGGGTATTCGTCAGTTTTTAGCATCTGAACCCAATCGCTTCGTCCTTTTGTTTGTCTGCTCGAAACCATAGTAGATCTGTCTCGATCCATGAAACCGTATCTGATCCATGTAGATCGTTTCTGATTCCATGTGTAATAGGTGCGACCATTACAATAGGAGATGCCAAATCAGAGCTCCATGTTGCAACGAAGTCTTCCCTTGTCGCCATTGTCACAACGAGAGCACTGTATATTCTCTCAATCCTCACCCATCTTTATTACAGTTTTAAAATTAGTTCCCTGTTATGTCCTAACCGTAAATTGAACAATCCTTTTTCTAATCTATTTGGGTGTTCAGAGCACATTGCGCAATATCTATGACCGTCACGAGCTTGTTCGTCAAGATGTTAAACAAGTACGACAACATCCTCTTAGTTGAATTATGTGATCTCAACAAGTTCGTGTTTTTTTTCTTCTAATTTTGGGGTTTTTTTTCCAGGTGATTTGCTCCGTTTGCGATACAGAGCAGCCGGTAACTCTCTCGTCATTCTTATGAGTTATGATGATCACACGCTTATCAGTATAGCTCGCGTGTGACATTTTGGGTTTTGTTTCAATGTTGTTTTATACAGGTAGCTCAAGTTTGCACCAACTGTGGTGTCAACATGGGAGAATACTTTTGCGATATCTGCAAGTTCTATGATGACAATGTAAAGAAAGTTTATTTCTTGTACATATGTTTGAATCTGTCTTCCTTGGAGGTATTTGATTCTGATCATTAGCTCATGTGTTGTCCTGATTCAGACTGCAAAGGAACAGTTCCATTGTGATGACTGTGGAATTTGCAGGTTAGAATCTTTCTTCTTCATACAATGCAATATAGTTTATGTTCCTGGCTCGTAAGGCGTGATTCGTTAAAAGCTGTGTGATGTCTTTGTGTGTTGCAGAGTTGGTGGGCGTGAGAACTTCTTCCATTGCAAGAAGTGTGGTAAACTTCAAAGCAGCAAGCTTTTCCTTTTTCTGCCTCAGCCAAAGACAATCAAGTGTTGATTGGCTCATGAAGTTATTATATGTTTCTTTCTTGCTTTCAGGATCTTGTTATGCGATTGGCCTGCGCAACAACCATCGCTGCGTTGAGGATTCAATGCGGCATCACTGTCCCATTTGTTACGAGGTACTGTATGTTTGTTTAAGGCTTTTGACTTTTCAGCAAAACATATGGTTGTTTTAGCAAATTGTGTGCTAGTGAGTAATGAAGATACTTTGTTCCTGTTGCAGTATCTCTTTGACTCTCTTAAAGACACAACAGTGATGAAATGCGGACACACAATGCACTTTGAATGCTATCATGAGATGCTCAAGCGTGACAAGTAATCTACACTTTTAATTCTAATCATCACTATTTAAAACCTTATGGTTGATTGTGTTAGTTCTTGAACTTGTGAGATATTTTCTGCGTAGATTTTGTTGTCCGATTTGCTCGAGGTCAGTGATTGATATGTCCAAAACATGGCAGAGAATGGATGAAGAGGTTAGTTTAAAATACATTGTTGACTAAAGCATATCTCAGACTGAAACATATCAATCTTTACTCATTGGTTTTCTTAGATTGAAGCTACTTCTATGCCTTCAGATTACCGCGACAAGAAGGTAAATAATTTTATCTTTTTCTCCCTAACACGAAGCTCAATCAAAACCAGGAGCATTTTAAAGTTAAACTGACAAGACTGCGGAATTTGAGTAGGTTTGGATACTGTGCAACGACTGTAACGACACAACAGAAGTAAACTTCCATATAATCGGTCAGAAATGTGGACATTGTAGATCTTACAACACCAGAGCCGTTGGACCTCCTGTTCTTCCTCAGTGACCAAACCAAACATCTTTATCACTTATTGCCGCCACCAGAAAAGCAACCAAGAACTTCTTGTTGCAAAACAAAGATTGTTGATCAATATGATTATTATTGGTCTCAAAAGCAAAGACTCACATTTGTCATCTTCATGATTCTTTTTGTTGTTGTCCTTATATGATTATATGTTTATTACCTACCATTTATATTTGCGTGTGAGAAAGCCAGGATAATGTATAATATACATATTCTTGATCCAGGAAAATTACCTGTGATATATGATGTTTTATAACTGTTACTTGGATCAACAAATCTCTCAGATTCACAGACTTTATAATCTCAACAGCTAACAACACTCAACACAGCTCAAACTCATTAGCATAAAAACTTCTCCCCACTAGAAGAACTGTTCACCAAGCTCCTGACCAGCCATCCCTTCTCTAACAACCTTCTCAAAGAAGTCCTCAAGCGTATCCTTCCCATAGCTCGGAGTCTTCTCCTCACTATACTCCCCAGTCTCCGGATCAAGAATCAACATACTCTCCGCAGCATAGTACCTCCCAATCTTCCCAAACTCAGCAGCCTCCGCAACACTAGGAAACACCTTCGCCACACCATCAAGCACCCCAATCACAAAGTCCATAATCTCAATAGGAACTTTCAGAAACTTAGGCTCTCTCCCAAGTATCCTAAACAGAATCTCTCCTTGCTCCAAAGGCGTCAGCGCCTTCCCAGGCCCACCGATGGGCAGAACCTTATTGATCTTGCTCTCTTCCAAGACACAGTCCGCTATGAACGAAGCTAAATCCTCCTCGCTGATGGGTTTGCAAGCGCAGAGCTTCCCGTCTCCGAACATCACGTAAGGCTTCCCGTCTTTGACGATGTCCACCTGTCCGCCTAAGCTCTTGAAGAACGCCGTCGGTCTCACGATGCTGTACGTAAAGGTGGAGTCTTGAAGCTCCATAAGCTCTGCTTCGAACTTGAGCTTGGCTCGTTGAAACTCCAGGAGAGGCTTCTGCACGCAGATGGCGGAGAGGAGGACGAAGTGTTTCGCGCCGAACTTTTTGCCGGCGAGGAGACTGTTCTTGGTAGCTTCGTAGTCGATCTTCCACGAGTCTTTGATGCCTCCGTTGCGGCTAGCGAGGCAGGAGACGACGACGTCGATACCTAGGCCTAGAGTCTCCACGGATCGCTCGAGGGAAGCTAGATCGGTGACGTCTGAGAAACAGACGTTAGCGCCTTGGAGCTGTTTTAAAGTCGCTTCTTTGTCGTTTTTGCCTCTGACGCCGCTCTTCTCTCTGGCCACGGCGATCACGTTGAAGCCTCTTTTGACGAGCTCTTGAACCACGAATCTGCCTATGTACCCGGTGGAGCCGACGACTAGAATGTTAACCTCGCTGGGGATTTTGTTCCTGAAGGTGGAGGAGGAAGAAGAAGAAGAAGACGATGTATCGATCTCTGAGGTTCCAAGAGATGAAACTGGTTCGGGTCTTGATCTTGTCAGCCTGAGATTTGAGTTGGAAGCGAGAGGGAATGAGTTTAATTGCTGAGATCGTGAGAGGAGTTTGGAATCTCTGAGGAAGGTTTTGGGTTTGGGTGTGTAGGAATAGGAAGCGAAGACGTTGAAGGGAGAAGAAAGTGCCATCCTTTAGAGGTTATGTACAATGCTGCTTCGATGAGAAAGTGCGAGAAAGTGAAGGGAAGTTATTCAGAGAGACGATGTGAGAGCCATTGGTTGTATCCACTGGATAACTCTCCTTTGATCTTCTTCTTCATCCTCAAACACATAAACAAGTTAATTTTCAAAAAAGCCCTTATTTTTTACTTTCTTTTTAATTTAACCCCAATAGTTTGTTGTATGGTTGACTTTCTGATCCAGTAATTTTGATAAAAGAAGAGAGAAGTTAAAAACAATTTACTCAAAACAACTTATTCATTAGTAGTGATCACTAATCAAGAGCCACACATACATGTATGTATAAAAGAAGAAATCTTTCTGTGCTTGTGATCTGATATATAGATGGTATACTTGTTGAAGGTTGGTCAACGGCACCGAACAACACGAACGGCAGTACGGCGTTCGTTGGAGGTGCAGACGGCCATGAGAGAGAGACAGACGACTAGCATGATGAGGAGATGTGTTAGTAAACTCGAACTACTGTCGTCACCCCCACCACCACAAGCCGCAGACATGCACATCCCACCCATTCTTCTTGTGTCCTTAAGACCAGATGATATAAGGTCAGATGGTGAATTGAGAATGGTGAGGATAGTAGATGAATTGTTAGATGAGAAGGGTCTGTCTTTAATGAGTTTTTGATTGGTACTATGCTTTTTAAAATGGTTTTTGTTGGACTTGTTTACGCCAACTTCGTGTATTAAATATGTATAAACCTATGTTTTAATATGTTTACCTATTTTGATGGTCCGTAGACTTAATGTGTGTTAATCCTCTTGTCAATGTATATTACTAGACAACATGATGTTTTTTTAATGTTTTGCAATATATGAAATTTACTTGATCAAGTAATTATGTTTGAAAATGATGATTAAACTCTTGGTCTTCGATATATATGTTCTATGATTTTTTTTTTTCTTAAAATTGACACTTTTGGTTATAAAGCAAATTTTATATTTTCTTGGCTAAATTGACTACTGATTGTCAAGTTTCGGTGGTAGACGGAACAATTGTTTAATTTCTGAAGAAATGTTTAAATATGGATCCTTTTTTTTTTTGATCAACAAATATGGATCCTTTAAATATCATCAAAGTAGGTTCCGACGTTCAACAGGATGATCGTGTTATATAGTCTTTTAAATAGTTTCGGCCGTGAATGCGACTTAGGTGTGGAATTTGGGCTTGATTATTTAAGTCTTGGGCTTGGATTGAGATATCTAAAATACCATTTGACCCAATGATTCACGCCCTGCAGGAAATAAATTGGAAATGTTGTACATATGTTCAAATCTGGAAAAATCATATGATCTTTCAACTAAAGATTATATAAGATTGCATATAACTTTACAAACTGAAAGTACATATTGAGAAGTGAAAAGTTCAAACTGAAAGTATAACAATCAATTGATGCGTCACGAAACCTACGTAGATTTGTTTCTAAAATGTTAACGTGTTATAGTTGGACATTAATTATTTGATTAAACAAATCAGTTTTAGATACTTTTGATGAAATTAGTTATGATAATTATAA
Source organism: Brassica oleracea var. oleracea (assembly GCF_000695525.1). Classification (NCBI taxonomy): domain Eukaryota; kingdom Viridiplantae; phylum Streptophyta; class Magnoliopsida; order Brassicales; family Brassicaceae; genus Brassica; species Brassica oleracea. The sequence goes on along the minus strand of NC_027756.1, from coordinate 46,308,948 downwards.
AGCAAAGGTTCAGAAAAGGCTAGTCGTATACGCATCGTCAAGTGGCAAGTGGCAAGTGGCAAGTGGGAAGAAATTGATACTTGGTTCCAAATGTTTCAAACTCAGAGTAGACCTATAATCCACCCAACACGCCCCAAAGATCAAAAACTTTTCATCTGTCCCCAAAGGCCAACTTCCTGTGTTTAGGTCTGTCTAATGGTGATACGTAAAGGGCCACGACACGTTCTTTTTTGCATTTTTCAAATGATGAGAAAAAGTTATTAAAATTGTAATAAGCAGTTCGTCTTTAAGTCTTCGAGAATCAAGCTCTCCAGTCTACATCTACACTATAGTGAAACGAAGTAACGAACTATAAACCGCAAAACTAAAGAAAATAAAAAACTACTATACGTAGAAGTTAAAGTTATAGAAAAACTAAGAGCTGATAATGCTACAGAATTTGAGGAAACATTGTTGCATGGACCTGACTCAGCATCTATATTTTGAACCTCCTATATTGCAACACGTGACAATTTGTCTGAGCCCGTACGTTAGCAAGTCACAACGAGTGAAAAAATATTCGTTAAAAAAATCATACCCTCGTCATTGACAACTTGAATTGACGTGGCATTTTCACATTACCACGTTCTCCTCGCGGTACAAATAATCCACTTGCTTACTGTTACTCGTTTTTAACCTAACGTCAATGTTTCTATAACCATGCATATGATATGATTGTGTTTTTCTCCAATGATGCATGTAATTGATTGTTCCTTAGCTAAAAAAAATATATTGTATTCGTAGGCAAAGGCAAAGGCAAAGTCATCATAGTACTATGCCCAAGCAATCATCTAAATTTTTTTTTTAATAACAAATGAATTATCTTAGCAAATAAAAACAAGAAAAAAACAAATGAATTATTGGACATTCACCGACCAGAATGGTTCTGGATATAGTTCATTGAATCCAGCTATGATAGGGTTATACAGTTAATTCGGATAAGATTCAGTTGCCTCGATATTCTAACTGTTGCTTAACCCAACATGACATAGAACATGTCAGACGATAATTAAGAAGGATCAAAGCAAATAACACAAAACCAATTTAGAAAGGAAAATTCAAGCTAAAAGAGATACCTCGATCGATGCTACTTTTGGAAGAGTTATTGTTTTAAAGTTAAAACATTGTAGTCCATTGTTATGATGTATTGCTTATGTATCACTCATTTTTTCCCTCCATGGAACGAACTATATAAACCACGAGAAATACTTACCCCCCATAATATGTTCTCTGTTGACAGAAGAAAAATATACATGTTTCCATTAATAATTCAATTTCCGTGGACGCATTTAACTATCTCAATATTTGCCCATTAAATGCAGAAAAAAATCAAAATTATAAGCGGCTTCAAGTATGGGATGATTTCTGTGACGACACGTGGAGTGTCCAGGAGGGCACGGTTTTATCCACAAACCTTTCTTCTCATCGCTGTCTATATAAACCAAACACAAAATCCTTAAGACAATCCACAAATCACTTGTGTTTCTTATTTTTCCGTAATCAATTTTACTTTGTTCGGATAAAGTTGCAACCTTTTTTCTCGCTTTTCATCATCTTCTTTGATTTTTCGATTTCCGTATCAATCTTCTCTTTGTCTAAAATGGAAGTTTCAGTGATTGGAAATCCTCAAACGAAGAAGATCTACAGAGCAGAATTAACGTACAGAGAGCTCGGGTTCAGACTCGGGTCCCAAAATATCTCCGGCGATTCGAGAAACAGAGTTAGTTTCTTGACCCACCAAAGCTCGAAATGGAAGGAGATCAAGATCCGCTCTTCTCCGAGGTCTGTCAGATGCGAAGCCATCGTCTCCGACCAAGCTCCCTTCCTGAAACCCACTCCAAACTCTAGATCGGTAATAACTACCTTCTCTGCTATTGGTTCTTCAAATTCATACAAATTTCAATAAAGCTCCAGACTTTATTCAAATCCAACGGGTCTGAACTTGATTTCAATAGCAAGAGATTGCATCTTTAAAGGATTCATTATTATATGTAAACATTATTTCCTTTTTCTTTCTTTGTTGTGTAGCTTGAGAGCGTGAAACTATTCGTTGGTCTTCCACTAGACACAGTATCCGACTGCAACAACGTGAACCACTTGAAAGCCATCACCGCTGGCCTCAAAGCCTTGAAGCTACTCGGCGTTGAGGGAATCGAGTTACCAATCTTCTGGGGTGTTGTTGAGAAAGAAGCTCCAGGAAAGTACGAATGGTCAGGCTACTTAGCTGTTGCCGAGATTGTTAAGAAGGTCGGACTCAAGCTTCACGCCTCACTCTCCTTCCATGGATCAAAACATCCAGAGATAAGTCTCCCTGACTGGGTGGCAAAGATAGGTGAAGCTGAACAAGGGATCTACTTCACAGACAGATATGGGAAACAGTACAAAGATTGCTTGTCCTTTGCGGTTGATGATGTTCCTGTTCTTGATGGGAAGACTCCTATGGAGGTTTATGGAAGCTTCTGTGAGAGCTTCAAGTCTGCTTTCTCAGATTACATGGGCAACACCATCACGGTATTATAATAGTCTTTGTTTTGTACTTATATTCTCAATCTGTCTACTCTTGTTTGTTTAATTTATTGAGTTTTAGCTTATTTGTTTTACAGGGAATCACATTAGGTTTAGGACCAGACGGTGAGCTGAGATATCCTTCTCATCAACATGAGACAAAGGTCTCTGGGGCAGGAGAGTTCCAGTGTTACGACAAACACATGCTATCCGCGCTCAAACACTACGCTGAGTCCACAGGAAACCCTCTTTGGGGACTCGGTGGCCCACACGACGCTCCTGCTTACGATCAACAGCCTCATTCAACTCCTTTCTTCTCAGACGGCGGGTCCTGGGAGTCTCAGTATGGTGATTTCTTCTTGACTTGGTACTCGTCTCTTCTCACCTCCCATGCAGACAGAGTCCTCTCTGTTGCTTCATCAGCATTTAAGGGCTCTGGAGTGTCTCTATGTGGGAAGTTACCTCTCTTGCACCAATGGAACAAGCTAAGGTCTCAGCCTTCTGAGCTAACAGCTGGTTTCTACAGCTCTGGTGGTCATGACAGGTACGAGGCTATCGCGGAGATCTTTGCTAAGAACTCTTGTAAGATGATTATCCCTGGGATGGATCTATCAGACGAGCATCAATCACCGGCCTCTCTCTCGAGCCCCGAGTCATTACTTGCACACATCAAGACATCATGCAAGAGACAAGGAGTGGTTGTTTCAGGGCAAAACTCGGCTGCCTCAGTCCCTGGTGGGTTTGAGAGGATCGTTGAGAATCTGAAGGATGAGAGTGTTGGAGTTGATCTGTTTACTTACCAGAGAATGGGAGCAGTTTTCTTCTCACCTGAGCATTTCCATGCTTTCACTGTCTTTGTTCGGAACATGAACCAGTTCGAGCTGTCCTCATATGATCAAGCAGTAGAGGGAGATAAGGCCAAGACAATGAGCATAGGTTCAGGCACTACTGGTGCAGCTAGTTTGCAAACTGCCTGATGAATATTTAAACTCATATTTTATAACGTAAATAAGAAAGTCTTAGCATTTATATATTATATTTTTTTTATCATATTACTGTAAAAATTATATGTATCAACAATGTCTTTATAAAAAATCAATACTATTAAAACATAATTATGAAATTTGATTCAACTTGCTTCTTGGTGATTTTTTTTTATAAAAAAATTATATACTATAATTAATACAACTACAATATTATTCTTCAGCTTAACAAACTAATATTTATTACAATTTAATTTAAATTCGGTGACTTTAATTTGGTAAGATATTTATATGGAATGATGGTCAATGATTGATTTTATAAACTAACGATTTTTTGGTGATAAAACTCTAAAATGCCTTAATTTGATATAACATATATTTATATATCAAAACGTTAATACTAAATATTAGAGGTGGTCCGGTCCGGTCCAAACCCGCTAAATCCGTAAATATTTGAGTCCGGCCCCAAAACATTTTGTGCCTAAAAATTCAAAGGTCGGCTCGGCCTTTATAGGGCTATAAGGCGATTCAGATTTTTTTGGGTATTTCAAAAAATAATTTGTCATTGTCACTTCTATCATTTTAATACAAGTGAATTTCTATTAAAAAATAGTTTCATTTTTTTTTGTTTTAAAATATAAAGAGTTTAAACTTTTCTTTTTTATCAAAAATGTTTTATTTTATTCGTAAACTTTAAAAACATATTATAAACAAAATAAATTTAATAAGATTTAAATAATCAACTATAAATTAAAACTAACCATATAAGAAGATAAAATTTATAATAAACATGGTCAAACGTTTCATATTTTGTAGTTTGAAATAAAAAACATGTTGTACATGAAAGAAGAATGTATATTTGCAAAATTTAAAATGAAACACTTGTAACGATCAAACAATAAAATGCATTAACAACTTTTAAATTTATTTTATTAGAGTTTGGATTAAATATTAAAATATTATGTCTATACTAATAATAGTTTTGATTGCAAATAGCGATAATATTTAAGATAAAATATAAAATTTTGGGTTTTTAGGTCGGTCCTAGACCAAACAGTTCTAGGCCTAAAAAATCCAAAGCCCAAATAAGTTTAGTCTGAAAGTCCAATTTTTTGGGTTTATAAAACTAAACCCAAATCCAATAATTTTTAAGATTGAACGGGTTCGGGCTGCGGACTTCATCTCTAATTGATATGTCTACTAAATATATTATGGCGTGATGGAATAAGTAGATTATGACCCGGTGAGAGAATAGTGGGTGATTATGAAAGACTAACTATTTCAATTTTAAGATAAATCAGAAGTGTACCTATATTTATGGAATATATATATTTGTATTTAATAGCAAAAATATTTTACAAAATATCTATACTATTATTTGAGAAGTGATTTTGCTTACTTGTCATCTTCTCCATGATTTTAGGTAATTTTGATTATTTGTCATTGTTTATTGTTTATTTGTCTTATTTTCCACAATTTTAGGAAATTTACTTATTTTTATGTTTTAATAATTTTAATTTTTTTTAGTTGTCATATTCTCCACAATTTAAATTATTTATTTATTTTTCATATTCTTAATAATTTCAATTGATAATTTTTTTTATTTGTAATAAATAATTTTAGGTGATAATTTTAGTTTTGTTTACTTATTATGTTCTCTATGATTTTAGGATATTTTGCTTATATTTTATGCTTTATTATTTTTAAAAACTTATTTGTCATATTTCATGATTTAGGTTGAGTCATTATTTTTGATAAATAATTTTTAAATTGTTAGTATTAAAACAGTTTTAGTAATTATTTAATAAATATTCACATTATATTTAGGGATAATTTTTATTAACGAATATTAGTAAATTTTAGCAGTAATTTTATAGTTTTTCATCTTGTGTTTACTTTAGTTATATAAAATAGTTTAATGTTTGTATTAATTATTTTAAAGGATGTTTGCTTCTATTTTATATCATCATTATCTTAACAATCAAAAATATGAGTACAAAGAATACAATATTTAGCCGTTAAAACTTTTTTATTTAAAAAAACCAGTTTTTATTAAACATATATAATTATTACTTTTAGTTTATAAATTTTTAGTTAAATACAAATATGCTTTTAATCATTGTAGATTTTGTTAAGGTGTCACTATGAACTCCGATAAAAAGAAATTCATATAAGATGTAATTAGATATTTGATGAATAAGGGATTGATTTCATAGGTTTTATAGATTTATATTTTATGTTGTTTTACAATATTAATAAAAATTTATTATAATATTATGATGATGATAGTTTTACATGTGTGGTTTGGTGATAGTATCATTGTAGATTTTGTTAATAGGTGTCACTATGAACTCTAATAAAAGGAAATTCATATAAATGCAATTAGATTTTTGATGAAGAAGGGATTGATTTCATAGGTTTTGTAGATTTATCTTTTATGTTATTTACGGTATTAATAAAATTTTATTATATTATTATGATGATGATACTTTTACATGTGTTGTTTGGTGATAGAATAAATGAACGATTTTGTAAGTATCAAACCATTATCTATGTTAAGTTGTTACAAATAAAGTAAATTATATCTTCTGCTTAATTTAATATTTGAAATTAATTAAATAAATTAGATTAAAATTTAAAATTATGTTAAAATTTAAATTACTTGGATATATATTAGTCCGCACAAGTGTGCGGACCGTCATCTAGTTGATAGTAAATACGAACTTAATTGTCAATATTCTTAATAATTTTCTCTTTTAGATAGTTAATTTCTTTTAGTAAATTAGATATTTATAATGAGTGTATATATATTTAAAAAAATGATAGATTTATTATTAGTAGAATAAGTTTCTTTTACGTCTTAATATCTTCCTGTGGTTTAGTTTTTAAAGATTTACACAGGAATCCTTAATGGTAAACCCATTAATGTTTCAGTTTTCATATCTAACAATATTAATTTTTAAACTATTTAAAGTTGTTATAACAAGTTTTCATATCTATATCATGTTACATTAGGTTATTTTTATATTGTAGGATTTTTTTTATAGAGTAGAGTTTTCATTATAGTGGTCAAACTTTATAGCTTTCAGAATCTGTTAAGACAAGTTATGTTATAGCTTTTAAAATTTAATATACAAACATATTTACAAGATACGAGATGGTTACTAAATTGACGGAGATAATTGGGATGAACCTAAATGAAACAGGTCAAAATGAAGCAAAATTTATATTGAGGGTAATTCCTTAACGGAGCGGGTTAAATGAGCATGTTTTCTTATTATAACATTCATAACAAAATATTTAATGTGTTTTTATTCAAAGCGCGGATCAAAATCTATTGAATCCTGAAATTTAAAGCAGATCTCTGGTAACAGCATCAACAAATACAACAAACCATGTTTTCACAATTTACAAAATGCTTGAAGTTACAAAGGGAACCACAACAAAGTGTTTGATAAATTATTCACAGGCGATTCTAGTCTTAGTGAGATTTTTGATAAGATACACACACATATATATATAGTGAGATTTGTCAATCAAAAAATTGTTTCAATATATTTCCTAGATTTATTCTTTCTTTATAATCTATATTTAATATTAAAATATTTATAGTGTGATTTGTCTTATCAAAAATCAATTGTAATCAACTCACGGAACATCCTTTTTCTTAATATCATGTATTTAATATTTAAATATTTATAATAAAAAAATTTAATTAAATATTTGGGAGTAAGCTACTCCCCAAATATTCTCCTTATTATTATTTAAATATATATTTGTTAACAAGAAATTCTATAAACAATCTTAACTTATTATATTTTTTTAATTAACTAGAGAATATTTTATTCCTTAACATATTGTGAGAGTGATAGTACGAATGAGATTGAGAGAGTGAATGTAAGTGAGAGAGGTTTTGAGATTGATCAATATTACGTGAGTCAAAATCATCCAAGAAATATAAAAATAATAGATTTACCAGAAAATATTCTCCGTTTTACATTATATCTCTAGTCTTAATCACTAGATCAAGACTGGGGATTTATAATGTAAAGATTAGACCTAGTAAAAATTGGATTAAGGTAAATGCTTGAGTTTGGAGTAATTTAGTCATTTTATTTTTAGTTAATGCTAATTTTATTAATTGTGTACTAATTTTGTCATAATGTATTTTTTTATATCTAAGTCATATTGCTATATCTAAAATGTTAATACATCTACTCCTCTATCTTACGAAATTATTTTACAGTGCTGATTGACATTCGATAATAAATTATTTTATTAATTGGTTCAGTTTCATTAGTTATCACATTTTTACTAATAAAGTAATAATATGACAGTGATTATTGAAGGATACCCATATAATCACATGAATCCAAATATGTATGATAATTGTCCGGTTAGTCTCTATCACCAACCGGAGCAGCAAGAACCACCACCAAAACACTCTCCAGAGCATCTAAAGTCGTGGAGAGAGAGAGAGAGAGAGTCTTGGTATATAGTAATCAAAGATATTCTTTATATTTGCTTGAACCGGTTTATAGGTTTGATGTGTGAGCTTCTCTGGTCCAATCCCCAGACCGCTCTTGGAAGGGCCCCAAGCAAAAGAGGTTGTGGAATTAAATTTGGGGAAGACGTAACTCGGAAGTTCCTCACATATAATCATTTGGATTTGATCGTAAGATCTCATGAGGTGAAAGATGAAGGGTTTGAGTTTACTCACAATGACCAACTTATCACAATATTCTCTGCTCCCAACTATTGTGATATGGTAAAAGTCAAAACTTTCTCTCTCTCTCTGCCATTCTGGCTCTTACTTTGCTAAGTCACACAACCGTTTTACAATTTGGCAATGATGGAGCTTACATTCGGTTTACAGCTCCAACACTGATTCTGAAGATTACTCGTTTCAAAGCAGTGGTAAGTTTATATCTTATTTTTATTTTTGCTTCTAGACTAATCTTGACAATTGGTGAATGTATAGGATCTCATCCAAGTGTAGATGCATGGCGATAAACAATGAAATCCTTTCCTTTTTCTTTTGTGTTTTGGTCGGAAATTTAAATTTTTTTCTTGTCATGTATAATTGAAATGACAAACATGCTTGGCTTGCCTGCCTCATTAGAACATGTTAAAACTTGAATTATCTTCTTGGGATCTGTTGTGGTTGGTGTTTAGGGTTTTGAGAGAGAGAGAGAGAAAGAGTAGAATAGATCAGTGTAGAGGATAGATCAGTTTTTTCCACAACTGCTTTTACCCCGCGTTTGGAGCTTGTTATCATTATGCTCTTTGTCATTAATTGTCATGTAGCAGTAAAGAAGTCTATTCTCCACTAGGCCTGTGCAAAATAACCGGAACCGAAGAACCGAACCGGAACCGAACCGAAATATCCGAAACCGGAACCGGACCAATACTTTCAAATACCCGAACGGTTCCTATATTTTTATATCCAAAATAACCGAACCGAACCGGAACCGAACCGAAAACCGAACAGGTACCCGAATATATAAAAATATTAATTATATATACATATAACATCACTAAATATATATTTTTAATTTAAAATTCTATTAAAAGTATTTGAAAATAGTTGTGGATAACTAAATTATTATAAAGTATCCAAACTATCCGAATGTATCCGAAACTATCCGGATAGTTTTATCCGAATATCCAAAGTAATCCGAAATATCCAAACTTTTTATCTAAATCATCCTAATTATTTGATATTTTACCTTAAGTAACCAATATTTTATCCAAATGATCCGAACTACCCGAACTATCCGAACCCGAACCGGATCCAAATGAGAACCGAACTTTTTCCGGATATTTTCCGGTTCCTACATTTACTATCCGAACCGAACCGAACCCGAAACTATCCGAACCGAACCGAACCGAAAATAGGTCAAGTACTAAATGGATACTCTAACCCCTATCCAAACTACCCGAAACCCGAAATACCCGAACCGAACCGAACCGATACCCGAAATGCCCAGGCCTATTCTCCACCACTCTCAGTCTCTTTTTATCTTTTCTCCAAGATTCTCTTTTTTTTTTGGAGTTTGGTTTTTAGTTTTTAGTTTTTAGTTTTCAATTTTTGGATTTTGGTTTTTAATTTTGTAGTAGGTTTTCGACAAAAAAAAAATCAACTTACTAACGTTTTTTAATGAAAACAAAAAGAGAGACTGAGAGTGGCTTGGAGGAGAGACTCTTTAATGCTGCTACATGACAAAGAGCAGACCGAACTGTGTAGGGGATTTAAGCATTGCAAAGACTGATCTACCCTCTCATCTATCCGCTACAGGATTATTTAAACTTGAACTTATTATTAATACGACTGACCATTAATTGGAAAGAGTTGTTTGTTTCCTCATAACTTTAAGTGCTTGGTGTTGTCAAATATTTCCTTCATGCAAGTCTTGTGAAAACTAGTTTTCCACGGAACATGCTGTATCTTATATTAGATAAGTAAATGTTCCCTAGTTCAATCCTCACCACCAAAGTAGACTGTCGCCGTTCAAGTTTTCTATTGCAAGTAGTTGTCTCATGCATGTATATGGCAAAGATCTAAGAATATGTTCGATCTTTTAAATATACATCAATTCAAACTTTGAATTGTTTCAAATATACATCAATTCAAACTTTTATTTAAAAATTAAGAAACAGTTTCTTATATTTTTCTAAGAACTCCGTCCTAAAAAACCCTGGATAATGATGCTTTGAGAGATTAAGAGCGGCGGAAAAGAGACTTTTTTATTGGGCTCCATGACAAAGGGCAGAACGAACATCGTGTACGGGATAAAAACAGCTAGGGAAAAGTCTGATCTATCCTCTAACAGTATTATTTACACAAAGCTGGAAATTCATCATAAAACAAACAACAAACAATGCATGTAAACTTTATCTTATAATAATACTATTTTAAACACCTAGAATCGGAAAAGGTTTATCCTTATTTTAACATAAAAAGACATCGAGATAGACATGACTGTCCTTAGGGCACCAGCATTAAGAGTTCATAAGGGGGGTTCACACGCTTCCCGAAAAAAAAAATTATTAAAATATGCTACAGTCACGACTCTGTCTCGCAACGCTCCTTTTGCATGAACCCGGGTCGTTACTGTTCAGCGGGCCCCACGCCACGTGGCGGCCCGCTATTGGTCAATTTTTTTTTTGTTTTAAAAAAAAAATCAAACGAAAAATGAAAAAAAAAATAATAAAAAATTCACATGATGAACCCCAACCGGGGGTTCATTAATGCGGCTGCTCTTATGTTCCGATGGAACTAATCTTCCACGATGAACTTTTTTTATATCATCTTTCCACATCAAATGCTCTGGTTCTTCAGTCTTCTTCCTTCCTAACCCTTTCACTCCAACCTTCTTTTCTTCCAATGTCTTTGTGTCCTCTGGTGGGCTTGCGAAGCCAAACAAACTGTTACTATAGCCATAGCTGGTTCCATCATCAACAACACTCAATCACTCGAGCTCGCCACATGCATTGGGCTCAGTTTATCGAAATGCTCCAGGATGAACAATATACAAGCTTGCCTCAGCGACACTGCGTGGAATGCTTCTGAGAGATCGTACATTCCTCATACGTTTTCCAATGTTATATCCTTTCGTTCAAACGCAACCCGCAAAGTTATGCATACATCACTTTGCATTGCAATTATTCTGGTTCACCTTAGCAATTGTGTATTCACAGAGCCGCTTTAGTCCCTCCAAGAGATACCGATCCGCTGATCTTAGAAGATCTTGTGCTATCTCAATTGTTGCGTCGATGGATCCACTGTATATAAACCTGACCATCACATTCCAAGTATTAGTCATTTACATGTATAATTAAGATTTCTCACAGTCTAGAAGCCTGTAGTAGAAGCTCGTCGTCATACCTCATTATTTACTAAAAAACCTCCCATTTGATATTAGGAATCTCAATATCCCTAGCGTCCTTTTCATGTGGTATAAATGAGATAATTCAATTTGCAAGAGAGAGAGAGAGTGAGAGAGAGAGATTTGATAGTGCATTTTCATTGAAACAATCAGCCTAATGTTTTCTAATGTCTATATAATGCAATAATATTATGATTGTAGTTTGGTTTACATCGTGTTATATTTGACCGTCTTAATAATACATACCAGCTTAAGATCCGCGCGCGGAAAGAAAGTTACATATAAAACTAATTTTTATCCATTATTATTTATTTGTATTCATTTATGTATTATGTATATAATTAAATTAGAGTAAATACATAAATCAAAACAACACATCTTGTTTATTTACGATACTTTTTTGGTAAATAAAACAAAGCTATCGTTTTATTTATTTTATATGATATATAACTAAATATCAATGACATGAACATAGATATATAGTATATTTTAATATAAATATTTATTATTGAGAATTCATACTCATATGATAAATACAAAATTTCTAATGCGCGATTTTTAATGCAAATTTAAAAATTAAAATATTAAGGTTTCAATACTTTTTAATACAAATTAGAAATTATAATATTTAAGTATTTTTCTATGTTATATAGTTTAATTTTAAACTATATTAATATATAATACGAATGTCTAGTAAACGAGACTTCATATTCATACGATTTATGATCATTTGTATCTTGTTATTACCAAAAAAAGTTAAACCATTGATCACAAAATTTTATTGTGAGACCTTTAATGTTTTTAATAATTTATAGTCATTTTAAAAATTCAAAATATAATATATAAGAAAAAATTTAAATTTTAGTTTATATGGTTAATGTGATTGTTTAATATCTTTTAATAATATAAAATTAAACAAAAAAGAGCTAATATACAAAAATTATTATCAAATATTTATTATTCATAATCATTAATTGTCATATATACGTTAATCATATTAAGCAATTCTTTAGCTTTTATTTAAGAAAAATGCAAGAATATTCTTTTGTACACTATTTATAAATTTAATATTTAGTTTAATAAAAAGTATAATATAAGTTAAGATGGACCAACCTATCTTATTAAGAATTTTGAATTTCATTTTCATGCTGACACGTGGCTACAAAATAATGTTGTAATGTTTCTCAATTAATATATAAAGGGATAAACATGCATAAATAATTACAACATATATGATATGTTAACATAAGAAAATATAAATCATAGAAAATCCCTTTAATATTAAAGTAGAAGCATTTTTAGAGACTAACCTTATGTCCATGTGTTATTAACAAGAATGACATTTCCTACATGGCAACACCACATTCCTTCTCAGCCTCTTTAAATAAAAACCCTTTCCTTACTAGATTTATTACATTCTTTGCCATTATTCATTAATTATATCTTAACATAATGTTTTAGTCATGTTAATTGGTTACGTGCGTTTATATGGGAGATAATTAAGGGGATCCGGTAGTTTGTACCTATACACTACACACGTATAAATCAGTTTATAAAATGGTATAATCGTAAACGATTGTAAATAGTAGTGTTTTATTTTCAAAACAATGTCTTTCTATAATAAATGGATCTTTATAAACCGGTTTATAAAAGATAAATAAAATGGTATAATCGATATCACAATATATCAAAACGGTTTATTCAAAACCGGTTTATATCATTATAAAATATATGAAAACAATTTATTCAAAACCGGTCTATATCATTATATTATAAGATGTTATGTCTTGATATCATCAAACGATCCATTTATTTGCAACGTCCACTATGTATTAATTGTAGACGTGCATGGCGCAAAAATGATATATTGACTACCTTATTTATATTCCTACGTTAATTAGTTGCACTGATTCGCTTAAATTAAGTTTCAAAAGATTAAATATGAATTGTCGATCACGTATTTACTATTCCAAATTAGGAATGTATAATATTTGAAGATGACACTAATTTGGTTAACACTAATTTGGTTATATGTGTACTCATTAATAACGGACGATTTTGGTAATGGCATTGATAATTCAAATTGAATCACATATCAGAGTTTAAGTAAATGAGTGCTCTGATTTTAACCGAATCACATTTCATATAGAAACTATATTTCCGCTCGAAACTAAATTTACTTCAGGTCAAATTTCAAATGCATATGTAATCATCACTGATTGATTTTCAAATTTAATATGATTGACCATATATCCTCAGTTTGTTTCCTATAATATGGCAAAAAAATCGCATGCCTTAATAACAAGGTAACTAATATATTCAGTATCGACTTAGCATTACGAATTATCATAATGGCGATTTATGATATCGAATATACCCTAAACCTAGGCGCCTTGCATACATTGATGGTTTTTCTCAAATTGTCTTTGAGCCCAATGGTGTTCCAGAAATCGATGCTTTCAGAATGAGATAATACATTTCGTTTACAGATTTTGTAAAATAATGTGTTTAATTTCGCATGGTGATATATATTTTTATTTCGCATAACAGAATTGCAAACGAAGAGTTCTAAAGACAATATTCACGATAGTTGTTTTTTCTCAATTTTTATTTTAATTTTGTTTTCTTATATTTTGTTTCTTATATATTTTATTACTCTATTGCTTATGTTGCATTTATCTTATATTTATAATTTATTATATGAAAACAAATATTCTATTGCCTAGGTTTCGTTTTATCTTTACTTTATAATTTAGTTTATATTAGTATTTGCTTACTCTTATTGATTCACTTCCATGAACTATACTTCAATTAAACAAAACTAATAAACATGTTTAAAATAAAAATTGAAGCTTAATTTATTCACATACTCAATTTCGTTTAAACACTTATTTTATAACATGTAGTATTTTTTTCTATCACTTTACTTTTATAATGTCTATAAATTCAAAGTAATAATCTATTTAAATATACTCACTCCGCGCATGGCGCAGATTATCACCTAGTAACTATTAATTTAAGAAAATGTCTGCGCGTGCGATGCGTTCATCAAAATAACATTAGAAGAATTTATCAGTAATTACAGCGAGTCGGTTCTAATATTTCAAACAAACAATTTTGTACCGGAAACACTGTAATCTACTGGTTAAGGTTTAAAGTCTTCTGCACTCAGGTCTGGGGTTCGAATTCCAAACTATGTAATTTATTGCAGATTACAGAAAATCCAGGTTTAAAGTCTCGGAGAGAGCGATCTATTAAACAATTATGCAGACTACAGAAGAAAAAGTTACAATGGATCTTCAACATGGTGCAAGTAAAATCTGGTCAGACGTGGATCTTTATGAGACAGTTCAGGTGATGCGGTTAGGCGTAGGTCTTCATAAGGCATATAGTATTGTCGGTTGTCGAATCATCTATGTAATCTTTTTCATATCATAATTGTAAGATTATAATAAATCAGCCTTAAAAAATGAAACAAACAATTCTATATAGCTTGATCGATGCTACTGTTAAAAACAATTTATGTTTATTGTTTTCACGATACTAAAAACATGGTAGTCCATTGTTATGATCTGTTGATCAGATCTCTATATATATATATATAGCGAGATTTGTCAATCAAAAAATTGTTTCAAAAAATTGTTTCATAAATTTGTAATGTAAATAATAAAGTCGTAGGCTCTGACTATTGACCATTTGAGGAACACTAGGAACAAATAGAAAATGAGCGAAAAAGAATAAAATAAAAAGAATGAGTGAGAATGATTGTTCTTTCTCAAAAATAATGAAGAATAATTTTGCTTTATGATTCTCTACAAAAAAAAAAAGAATGATAAAAAATAGAAAGAAAAATTAATTCTTTATGAATGATGTAATTTTATGGAAACCATAAGGAATCGAATGTTCCTTCTCATTCCCTTGGTCACAATATAAATAAATTATATCATATTACTGTAAAATTATATGTATCAACAATGTTTCATAAAAATGAATAATGAAGCTTTAAAACAGAGATCTCTTGTTTCCTATGAATCTATAACTAGAAGTCCTCTTGAATCCTTCGAATCTATAACTAGAAATCCGCCAAATCGAACCAAAATTTCCGGAAATCTGCCAAATCGAACCAAAATTTCCGGTTAGGAGTTTCGTTGATTTTTCTAAAATAATTCGGATTTCGGTTCGTTTGGCAATTAGTTACATCAGTTTGCTTTAAAAAAAATTATAATCAAACCATACGAAAACTCCAAACAGAACAGAAATATTCAATTTTTGAACCACAATAACTAACCTAACCGAACTTATCCAAAATTTAAATTAAATTAAATAAAATATAGCCAAAATCAAAACTTCTATAGAACTTTCAAAATTCAAATTAACCAAATACCGAACCAAATTTTATTTCAGGTTAATTCAGTAAAATTTATGTTGAACCGAAGTATCCCAACCGGCAGTAATGGAGAACAAACAAAAACAAAATCATCAAATACATCAGAATCAGACCATGTTTTTTTCACAATTTACAAAATGCTTGAAGATACTCTTTTACAAAAGGAACCACAACAAAGTGTTGATAAATTATTCACAGGCGATTCTAGTCTCAAAGCTGCTCAAGCAAATGGCAAAGGCCTGGAAAGCTGAGATTGGGTATCCATAATCCATAGTGAACATATCTTTCCCAACTTTCCCAAACTGCAGTATTATCCGCTCGTTCTGCCTCTCCGGTGACAACCCCTCGCCACCGCTGCTAGCTGCCGCAGCCACTAGTTGAAAGTTCTTAACTGAAGCCACTGTGACGCGGCCGTGGAAGTTCAAGCACCAGCAACGTAGCTGCTCATGCCACCGTGGTGTCTTGTTGCTCAGCACTAACGGTGTCTCTTTCAGGTGGCTTAAGTCGCCGCTGCTGCTGCTGCGTGAAGGTTTCGATTGAGACCTGGAAAAAGTTGACTGAGAACCACCGAGGTAAGGAAACTCTGATGGCTCTGAAGATGATACTCCTCGAGGTTGCTCCATTGCACTTGTAGGTATTGTATCCATCACGCATTGCATCTTCCTTGGTCCCCTAATTAATACCACCATCACAAGAAAAGATTTAACAAATCAGATTTCTAAAAGTTGCTAAAATTATAGAATCTGAAAACTCATTTACCTGGAGCCTAAGACATTCAACTCGTATGTGATATGAGAGACCGGGAAGCTTCCAAGGGGAACTTTCGCTGAAGCTTTTGCGGGATTATAAGATCGGTTCTTTCTCAGCCTTGCGGGTCCAGTTGACGTTGACGACGGCAGCATGTTTCCGTCGAAGACTGTGAATTTAGTTCCTAGGAAGTTCGATCTGCCACATGTTTAGACAGAGCAACATATCAAAACCAGCGAAGCACCTTTAACGGAACTGTTTTTAGTTTACTAGAACATGTTAAACACTTGTAATCCATCAAAGCGAAGTTTAAAAAGCTAATAATCGGATAAAACTCATAGTAGATTAATGAACATGATCATATATAGACGCACCTGACTTTGCCAACATAAGCTTGGCTTCTCCTCGACATATCATCAGAGCGCAAAGAAATAATATAATCAGTGCAAGTGGTGTGCTTTAACTTACTCGCAGCAAGAAGAAACTTCCCCTCATCAGTTAATGCTGCAAGGACATGCGAATCAAACAACTTCAGAATCCAAGACACGAGGAAAGGAATCAGACTCTCAGAGTAGATATCTTTTGTCCACTCTCTTGTCTGTTGGATTAAGAACAAGTTAAAGAGATGAAGATGCTCACAGTTGGTTAATCCGAGATACAAATGGTATGATTGCGTAGCTCGGTTACGTTTGATGAAGCACTGAACCAGAGACTCCCTTGGACCAGGCTACAAAAAAACAAACACACCAAACAAAGCAACAATCTTTTATCAAACACCAACAAAGCAAACGCAGCCCATAAACTAGGAGCCACTCTGCGTTTCAGAGCAAACGCGCTTTTGCTGACTTTCACTAGAATTTGAAAACCCATCAATAAAAATCGAAACTTTGTTACTAATTCAATCAAAACAGAGATGCTACATAGATAGTGATTGGTGATAAGGAGAGAACCTGCTTGAGGGAGATGGGGAAAGTCAATTTAGAAGAGATCTCAGGGACGCCGACGGTTTCGTTCATAAGCAGCCGCCATCCGCGGCAGACTCCGGCACAAGCCACCACGCTGCGTCGCGACGGCCAATTGCCACCGTCGGCAGCCTCGACCCTGATGAGAATTTCCCTCAAAAGCTCCTCTGGGATGTCTGACCAGCGATTAGATTCAGATGAGGCGGGGGGAGTCGAGTCGGCGGCGGAGGCGAGGTCGTGCACCACACGATGCGACCTCGAGCGCATCTCAAGGATTAAGCTTCGTAAGGTCATGCGACCTCAGGGGTTGGGTTGTATATATATAAAGGGATTGATCTTTGATCCGTTGTGGTGGTTTTGGGTTTATGGATTCGGAGAGAGAATGATTGAGAGAGGTTTTAGGTAGAAGAATGGAGAAGAAGAAAGTGGTGGTGGTGTTGGTGTTGGTGTTGGTGTTGTTGAGAGACACCAAGCTGATTATTTTCATACAATTATTGAGGATTATTTTACTTACTTCGATTTTGGTAATTAGATAATATTATATATGGGTTGGCGAAAAGAAAAAGGGTACATTTACAAAAGAAAAATACAAAAGATCAACTAAAAAATTATATAATTTTGTATTTCTTTTGTGGGCAAATCTCCAAAATATCAACTTTCTAGGTTTATATCACAAAAATAGCCCTTAAAAACTAAAATGACCAAAATAGCATTTTATCTTTTGAAAAATTTAATTTTTTTTATTTTTCAAAATTTGAAATCTTATCTCAAAATCTCACTCCTCGACTCTAAACCCTAAACTCTCCCGAACTCTAAACCCTAAACTCTAAACCCTAAATCTTAAACCCTACCCCTTAACTCTAAATCCTAAACTCTAAACTCTAAATCTTAAACTCCACCCCTTAACTCTAAACCCTAATGTCTAAATTAATTTATCATTGGGGTATAAATGTATATTTATCTCTTTTGATAAAACATTAAGTGTTATTTTTGTTATTTTTATTTTTAAAGGTTATATTTGTGATAAAAAAAATTTAGTGCTATTCTAGTTATTTTTTCTTCTTTTGTTGAGTAATTTTTTATTTTATTTTGTGTTGTTTTATTTATCGATTTTAGATATTTTGACATCGAATTAAACATCAATCATCTTCAGAAATTCATAGGTTGATATAAACAACTTTTGTACTTTTGTTTTACATAGCACCATTCATGCGTTCTGTTAATTTGATCTGTTCCAAACTATTTTCTTATAAAAGAAGTGTAGAAAGCGTGAGTATTTTATCACATTTAAATATTATGCTACCATAAGGAAAAATACAATTTTGGTTGTTAAGAAAATGATAAAACCGATGGTGGCTGAGAAATCGGTGGTTTGGATAAGATTCCGGTTTATTAATATGAGAAATAATAATAATAATAATAAAAATTTCAAATGTCGACAACATTTATAAAATGTTTTTTTTCTTTGTAAATTCAACCAACTACATTTTTTGTCGACATTCAAATAACTACATAATATCTTCAGATGGCATATAACTCGTAACAAAATATTAGTTTATAAACTATATATCTAATAATATCCTTGTAAAATACCATTAAGAAAAAGGGTGTAAACATGTTTTGTATTCAGTTATTACATATTTTAAAGCCAGCGAAGCTTCATGGGCTACACAAAAGAGCATTATATGAGGTATATGGACCCACTCAAAAATATCTAACCATCGCTCTTAATATATAGTAATGGGGCATGCTCTCTATTTCATTTGGTCCCTTTCTATTTATTTACAATCATTTTGTTTCGTTCAAAATAGAATTTTTTAGAAGTAAATTTTTTAAAAAGTCAAAACAAATCGAAGGCTTTTATAGTTCATAGACTGGACTTTTGAATGGAAGATATACGTCGTCTTACCCAACGAATAAGACATTCTTTAAACAAAATTAAGCCAAAACAGAAACTTTTTAGTATAATACCGTATGTTTCTAATACAACATGCATGCATGTATGGATTTATAATTACTATATTCTGAAAATATATTATTACGTATGCGTGCTTTCGTTCTTAGTTGAAAGTATGTTCTAATTACATGTCGAAAGCCAGTTCCAAAAAAAAGTTTTAATCACATGTAACTCGAGATGAAACTATTACATTTGTGTTTCTAAAAAAAACTAGTAGAGTCAGTTAGCTAAAAAACCACATGGAAATTAGGTAAAATACACACATGATGTGAAAAATTGTGTGTCTATCGACAAAAATACCAAGGTGTGAAATTTAGGGTATTGAGTTAACTATAAAAAAAGTTGTGTATATGAGATGCAATTTTACAAACTATTACATTCGTAAAAGCACATATAACCAAGTGTCTTAATTTAGTGGTAAAGGGGTTTCAGCTGAAGCTTCCGTATAGATTCGATTCTCTTTGGCCATCCATAAACGCTTTAAGTGACAAAAAACTCGGATTTCTATGGACCTCTTATTGATTAGTTTTTGGTTTTTTGGATCACACCAAAATTATAAAAAAAAAAAAAGTAAGAGCAGATATACTTTATCATTAATTTATTTATTATATAAACGAAGTTTGGGTGGGCAGTGGCGTAGGTTAGCGTCATGGTTTTGTTCATTCGAATAAACCGGAAGTAGGTACTCTTACATTAATGCTCTATTCCCTTTTGTGTTTTGTCCCTTTCTTCTTTTAAAGCCAAACCTAACTATTTTGTTGACAAAAAAGAAAAAGGCTTTCTGATGCAACATAGTTGTAGATAAGTATGGCTGGATTCTTCATTCGAATAATCTTGTCATGTTCCAACCACAGTATTTCCGCACATTGTATTGTATTTTCAATATCTTTAAAAAAATATTATTTTAGAGATATTTTTGGCCTATTTTATATTTTATAACTTGTATGTAATTTTCAATTAATATATATCGCAGTACAAAGTTTTCCGCTGTCGGTAAACAAAAAATAATGTGTGATGTTTCAAACATATATACCGTTTCAGTTATGTAAAGCCATATCAATAGTAAATAGCTCTTTTACATTATTACATACCTTTTGGACCGACCATGATCTCGTTCACGGCCTCTGTGTAGTTTCACCGTCATCATTGCTTCTATCCATTAGACTTTAGTCATATCTTATCGACAGCAAACAGTAAGTTTTATATGTGAGGTTTGCGATCCACATCTTTCCCTTACTGGATTTGTGAGGTTTTTTCTAGTTTGTTCATTGTGGTCTGATTCTTAACCCAATTTTTATTTGTGGGTTTAAAATAAAGGGTGGTCTTGGGCTTGCGAGATATGGTCAGCACTATAACACATGATTTTTGTTGTGCAGAATAAACATGTGTTAGTTTGCCAACTCGACTTATCTGTACAGTGAGCTTATTGGAATGAGGTGTACTTTATATATTCTGATTTAGATTTAATGTTGTAGATGTATAGATTTTTGATATAAAATTTTGGTTGTAGACGAGAAAATATTTGATTACTTAGGGTATGACTGGTTCAAACGCAGCGATTGCGGTTGTGATTGCGGGAGTTTGTGGATACGGGCGGTTGCGGTTTCTAGCGGTTTTAAGAGATTTGTACGACTGGTACTGCGGTTAAAAATTGGTGCGTTTGCGGGTGACTTATGACTGGTTAACTACCAAATGCGGTAACAGTCAAATAATAAATTAAACAATATTTACATTTAATATAATTATAAAAATATCAAAAATCATAAAATTATAATAAATATAAAATTTATATTTAAAAAGTTATAATTTTAATTTTTGAAAATTTATTGAAATTGTTTTTATTATAAAATTTTATAATATTAATTAAAATATAATAGATATATTTTAATATTTTCATAATTTCAATTTTAAATTTTTTATTAAATATTTTTACTTTTGTATATATATTGTTTTCAAAAAAAGAAAAAAAATTTACCTTCCCGCAACCGCAAACGCTAGCTGGAGCCAGCTTTTGAATTTATGAGATTCGGAACGGTTTAGAGCGATTTGAGTGATTGTTGCAAACCGCTACCAACCGCTACCAACCGTAAAAGCTGCGGTTGCGGGTGGTAGCGGGAAAACCAGTCGCCCCCTTATTTGTAAGTTTTCTAAAGGGATATTATTCAATTAATTATTAAATTTTTACAGTCCAACAAATTTTAAATTTTAATATAGTTTAAGTTCGTGAATTATAAAATCTCTGTAGTACCCTTTGAATTTTTATTTCAGTCATTTATTCATTAAACTCTACATAGAATTATTTG
This sequence comes from Brassica oleracea var. oleracea, assembly GCF_000695525.1. Lineage (NCBI taxonomy): Eukaryota > Viridiplantae > Streptophyta > Magnoliopsida > Brassicales > Brassicaceae > Brassica > Brassica oleracea. The sequence continues at coordinate 46,287,176 of NC_027756.1, read as the reverse complement.
AAATCCACTTAATTTTTTACAAAAAAAGTTAAAATCCTGTAAAATTGAATAACACTAGATATTAAATATTGGATTTAAATAATTTATTAAATAACACCAGCCTTTTAAATAAGATTTATAAATACTATATTCAATAACATTAGATTTTAAAATATAATTTAGAATCACCATTCAAATAACGATAGGATTGGTTGTATTTAGATTTGAACTCCATTAAAATACATAATTTTGAATAACATCTCCCAAAGCTAAGACACAAGTGATGATTGGCAAATGTTTTAAAAGTGACGTAGAATACAACCAATTTTTTTTCCAAAACACAATTATTTGTTTTCATTCTCTTTAGATTTTGAAAGCAAAAAACCTAGAGTACTTAAAATTTATCTTCAGAAAATTTAAAAGTAAATCGCTAAATCTCATTAAATCTACGATCAAAATTCTACACAGAAAATTGATAAAACTACTGCAAAAAAATCAACAATATTAATGCTATGACGAAATATATAATGCTACAACTCATTTCAATCAAGCTCATTAGTGCAATAGGTATTTTGTTTCGTCAAGCCATAAGGAAAAGAAATGAAAGAAAAATATGTAGCTTTTAAAAAAATTCTTTCTAAAGCATGATTGGAAGAAATTTGTGCTTAAAAACTGACTGCACAAATATTCTACAACACTTCTAAGAGCATCTCCAATTGGTTTCATTTTTATCATCAAAATATCACTTTCTTAAAAAAAAATCAAACAACATTCACTTTAATGATTTGTTTAGTTTCTTTTTTTTTGTAAAAAAAATATTCCAAATATATTACATCTCTACTTTATTATTAATTATTAATAAAACTTTATGTTTTTCATATTTGCTATTTTACCTAACTATTTTTCTTTTAAAAATAATCCAACAAAATTATTATTTCATATAAATTAAACATCATCATATAATAAATTTACTACATAATATGAATAAACAAACACAAAACATCATAATTTGTTAAAAAAAAAACACCATATATATGTATAGGGGTTTTCTATGAGTGGTTAACATAACTGTTTCGAAGTAAGATAGAAGATTATTTATCTTTGATTATTTTTAATCGAGTTAAAATTTATTAAAAATAAATATTGATATGCTTTAAATATAAACATTTGATTAGATGAAAATAATAGTCAAAATTTTAAAATTAATTGGATAATATTAACGTATGTAATTTATTTGGTAAAAAATAAAAATAAGTAAAAGTTAAAAATCAATTTACAATTTTAAAAATTCATCCTCAAAAATAAATATGAGAATAATATATCTTCAAATTTGATTTAACACTGTTCATTGTTTCATTTTGAAGTAGAAAGTAAAATAAGACGAGAGGAAAACTTACTTGAAGATGAATCAAAAAGTAGAAAATGAAGTATGTTTAGAGATGGTCTAAAGCACTTCTCAATCATCACCAATACTCTAGAATTAAAATTTTTAATAGCGATCCATACGAACGAGAGGTGATTTGAAACTTAGTTTGTTATCTTGGGCCTGGGAGTTTGTTGCAACTTACAACAAGAAACATAACACGTGTGTATTATATGCCCATGTTCTGTAATGAATCATAACTGTGAAGCCTCCAAAAAGTAGAGTTTTATGAAATTTTAAAATTTTAGGTTAGTGAATTGATGTATTTTGTCATTCATGAGACATATATCATTTAATCACACTGATTGAGATGAACTAGTAAAACCAATCCACGTAAAAATGTTCCAAAACCAAATATTTTACGATTAAAAGCAACCGTAGTAACCAGCTACGTACGGTTAAAGTCATAGTGTTAGCCTCTGGGACTAGTCAGAGGCTAACGCGATCCAGACTCTCATTTCTTATTGACATTACATGTAGAGATTATCACGCTTTAACGAGTATGTGTTTTTTTGGCATACTCATTCATTGCTTATTGACATTACATGTAGATTATCAATGCATATACTTTGGAGCTTGATATTGCTCCTAGTATCCTACTAAGGACAAAGATAGTGGGTACCAACGCAGCATTGTAGTGATCATCATACCATCTGTCACGCACAAATCCTTAAATTATAAAGTCATATATTCATATACACGAAAATAATAGTATTTCTGTGATTTGACAACATAGCAAAATATTTAAGAAAATTAGAAAGTAACTAAAGGTGAGAGACAGGAGAGGAACACTTTTATACTTTAGCAGGATTAGGAGGAACTCACATGCATGTTCTAACCATTTGTCCATTTTAAATAATTCAATTGTTTGATTTTATCTATATAGTATAATACCATATACCATATCTAATCAAGTGGAATTGCATTGATGTATGCAGCGGAGGCAAACTCTGAATACTAGATATATGACCTCAAAATAAACATATCCCTCTCTTTTTTTGGCCAGCATAATATCTTTTCGAATAACTTTACAATAAGTAAACATATCTATACAGGTTCTCACTACTTTTTTTTTAATTACCATATGAACGGTTTCTTAAAACTATCTAGTCTCATTGGACACTCATTACTAGTTGGGTCTTTACATTCGCCAAACATGATTTAAACTTTTTCAAAAGGTGCTTTAACAGGAAAAAGAATAAAGCAGCAGCAGAAACAGACAAATGAAGTCCACCTAATCAGACAGATTCTCCTAACTATAACACACATATAGTTTAATTTATATCGTTATGTAAAAGGTATATATAGCTCATACTAACATATATATAATGCATGTAATAAGTAAGGCTTATTGATTTTATATGAGATGAAATTTCGTTGGTGTATGGTCCTGATATAAAACCATGGTGAACTTTGAGTTCAAATGATAACATCCTTGATATAACTTGTACACACGTCTTAAACAAAAAAAAAAGCTTATATGCATGTTAATCGAAATGTTTAACATTGACTCACAATTTCAGCAGGGGAAGTGAAATGGAAAGATTAAATGTATAATACATAGCTCACAGCGGAAGAAAAATGTTATATATATTTTTTGTTTATTCGAGAATGATATACATTTGGACAAACACGTGAAACCCAAAACGTTCGTCTAATGTATAACTGAAGTGGAACTATAGTAGTGCTATAACGCCACGGAGCCATAGCGAGGCGGATGAGACAATGAGAAAGAGGAGTACAACTCCGGCGAGAGGATGAGACGGTGGAGCAGGAGAAGAAACCGGCGGAGAAGCGAAGGGAGCAAAAGCCGGGTCAGGGTACGAGGAGCCGTCGCTAGTGTCGGGATCAGGAGGGCTTGGAGAAGAAGGGATTGTACCGGCGCCGGCGCCGGAAGGTAAAGCGTCTCCTGGGGAAGGGAGGAGAGGAGCGATCTCCGGCGAAAGCTCTTGGAAGGGAGGAGAAATGGTTGGAGTAGAAGGTAGAGAGGAAGAGAGAGAAGAAAGAGAGGAGAGAGAGATGAAGAGGATGATGATGAGAAGTTTATTGAGAAAAGAGGAAGAAGCCATCTTCTTCTTCATCATCCTTTTTTGGGTTTAAATGATGAAAATCAAAGTTGAGTTTTCTTTTTGTTGGATCTGTCTCTCTCTATTTGCTGATCGGAGTGCATCTTGAGTCGTAATGATGATGTCTCTATATAAAAGAAGCTTTACTCTTTAAAATTATAAAAAAATAATTTTATTTTCTGGAGGGAAAGAGCAAGGTCTTATAACTTTTCTTTGCAAGAAATTGAGTATATTTACATATATATTTATTCATTTCCACTAAAATACTTTAATATTTCTTTTATTTGTTTCTTCATAGTGATCAATCATGATTCACAATATAGAATGAATTTACTATGATGTTCAATCTCTGCATCCCCATATATAAATACTCCAAGCTCCATATTAATCTTTTTTTTGTATGTTTAGTTATAGTTAGCTATTACCTACATTGCGTGCATAGAACATAAATAATCTCTAGTGATTAGATTATTAAAACAATAAAGGATGATTGTATATTAAACTACGCGGAGTCGAAAGGATTGTAAGTATGTTATTGGAGTTGGTTTGGTGGAAGGGAAAGTTTATCTTTCCTTTATCACGTGGATCGATTGAATTGGTTAATGTGTGTGGTAATAATTGAAGACTTTGAAATTTGCTAAAAAGCCAAGGAGTTTCCACAAGGGATGATTCCTTTAGTATAATACGACATCATATGATATTTGATTTGAACTAATTAATCATATGAAACAAAAAAGTGATAACAATAATTTAGCAACATCTATGAAATGGGGTCTGATATTTTACAAAAAATATTTAACCAATAACTTTAATTAGGCTTAAATCAAACTCGTCTCGAACCAGGGGCGGCCCTGAGGAGAAGCATTACAAGCCCCCGTTTCCAGCCCATAAAAAATATTTGCATAAATCCGCCTTTTTTAAAAAAAATTATCTACAAAATTTATAAAAGTGGTCAATTTTTTTAAAATTGCTTGTGGTATTTTTTATTTCAGGACCGGTACTGTCTCGAACATCCAACGATTCTAACCGAAGTAGTTCGTAGGTACCAGCACCACAACTGTAATGGAGAGAACTAGGATTTACATTGAAAGATGAGCTTCAATGTCACATGCTTTTGAGTTTGTTTTATCTCGTACATATTCAGAAAGCTAGAGCTTAACAAAAAGACATGACGAATACTTTGCATTAAACTTCTAAACTAAACAAAGACTCAATCAAACCAACTACTCCTTTATTCTCAGACATGATTTGCTCCAACAACTAGTAGTAACTGTGTATGTTTGATCGGTAAAGAGAGCTTGGAACTTTATGTTTGTTAATTTTAAACTAGAAAACTGTCACAATTTGTTGTATGAGTCAACTTGATATGCAAACATATGTGAGATATAATGATATACATGTGTTTGTTTGGCATTTGTAACTTTAGAATAACATTGTTAATCAAAACAAATTGTGTAGTCACTCAAGAAAATTCATATGCTTCTTCATATGATAGGTTTAGATTTCGAGGTCGTTTTTTTGTGTGTGTCCATAGACAATGCTCTAAGTAATTACTAGTTAATCAAACCTATACAAAACAATATATTAGGTCTAAACATTTTACATGGATCTGAAAATATGAACCAGATGGCCTCAAAATATTCAATTGGAAACCAAACAAACCTTTTATAAGGTTCAAATTTCCTCATTTCGAAAGAATCAGAACAAAAAATAATCGACATGTTTATGAAGTTATAACATGTTTGTTGATAACATGTCAATTAAACATTGTTTTTGCCTAATTTGTTTAAAATATTTATTGTTTCTTTGTTTATGAAATGAAAGATGTGATGATGGGAAGGTTACACATGTCGTGAATAAACATACTTCATAAGTCTAACAATGATAAGAAGATGGATGCTAATGAGAAGGCTACACATTGTTTCGACTTTGTTAAATATTTTATGTAGTCTTATCATTATCTCCTCTTTCACTTCATAAACAGAGAAACAATAAACCTTTTAAACAAATTAGCCAAAACGAAAATAAGCACAAAGATTCTTTGTTCGACAAAATGTCAATTTATGTACAATTATTGTATTGTAACGGGTATAGTTTAGTGCTAAAATGTGATTTGTTACTTTAATTCCTTTTATAGGATTTTGTCCTTTATATTTCAATGAAAAATTCAAGAAAACTATAGATTTTCTTAATTTATATCCAAAGACTAATTAATTGTCAATTTGGATTCTGAAATTTCAAAACATAATGTTTGAATTGGATGACTATTTACAATTCAATAAGTATAACAAAAGAACTCATGGATAAAGCCAAAAAAATATGTCTAATCGTAACTAAATCTCTAATTTTATTTTTTTTGTTTGGTATAGAAAAATTGAAACAAAATACTATTAAATGAGAACTTTGGTTTACTAAAGTTATCGACATATTATATTGTTTTATTTCGGTGGATCCTTTCTGAAACATGAGCTAAAAACAAATCTTTTGTATCTAAACAAAACTGAACCATGCCCGTTTGGAAGTCATTCATAAGTAAAACTTTCCTTAATTTCATTCGAGGTAAAACATTCTAAAGTTTTTTTTTTAAACATTCTAAAGTTTTTTTTGAGAGGGGGGTACTACACAACCCATTTTTCAATGTTCATTTTGAATTAATTAATCATATGAAACAGTAAAATTCACTCATAACCATACTTTTAGCAACATATATGAAAAAGAGTCCGATATTTAATAAAACTGTAACTGAGAGAGAACTACGATATACATTGAAAGATAAGCTTCAATGTCACATGCTTTTGAGTTTGTTTATCTCGTACATATTCAGAAAACCAGGGTTTAACAAATAGATAGGACGAAATTGCAGAAATATTTTCACTAAACAAATAACAAACTCAACGATGAGGCAACCTCTGCAGCTCCACAACAACGAGAGAAGCGACGCTACTAAGACCAGCGACGTCTGAGTTCTTGATCTCAGAGACTATGGCGTTGATCTTATTGACATCGTGTCCTGATATCGACAAAATCATCGCCTGCGATAGATACTGCTTGCACGCATAACCCAAACAATGCAAGATTCTCTTCAGAACCAACAGTTGCATCTCCGTGCTCTTCCCCCTGCCCCATGAGTCCAGAATCGGTGTGATCTTAGGAAGGTTAGTTAAAAACCCTGTCGTGGCTTCTCTCGAAGCAGCTTTAAGTAGCAACACGACGCATTCAGAAGCAATATCTGCTGCTGCGATGCTCGTGTCATCTAGACCCGCGAGGTGCAAGAACAAGCCAATGTTGCTACCAAAATCTGCAATGTCTCTTATACACTCCTGCGGATCGACCTCGAATGTGAAAGATGACTCTGATAAAAGCGTTGGCTCTTTCGAGTAGTTGGAGCTGAGACCTTTCTTGTTCCCAAGTGACCTTAGCAGAAAAGCTCTGCAGAGACTCACAGTAGGCTCAAGGAAATCTTCCATGTCTTTGGCGTTCACGAACTCTAGCAGATTCCCGATTCTTCTCACCACTTTGAGCTGAGAAAGTAGCTTAGTTTCCATCTCTGGAGCTGAAGCCAAGGCAAGACAGAGCTTGACGTTGTTCACATTTGCGCTTGATAAGTCTCCGAGAAGAAACTCGAAGCATTGTGAAACTGTATTCTGATGCAGTATGTTGGAGATTTTTATGTAATCAAACTCAACGAGCATGATGAGGAGCTTTTGTGCGTATGCTGGGATTGGATCTTCGTCTTGGATCAGTGCAGGGTATAGTGGGAGGAAATGAGAGTTGGATACTGATTTCAAATCCTCGGATGTTTGTTGCTCGATGTCCGTGCACTCGGTTAAGAGGATTGTCATTGAATCGAACCAGATCTTCAAACAGAGAAACCGAGCGTCCCCGTCTTTGTTACCATTGTAAATTGCAGCCAGAGATGGGAGAATCTCACGGATGATAATCTCAGCGTTTTGTTTAACCAGAGGAGCATCTTCTGCTATGCATTCTAGAACTTGAAGAAGAGTTATACGGAAGTCATCTCGTCCCTACAAATTGGCAACAAGTCGTCAAAATTTGCATAAATATATCATATCAAGGTTCACTGTGTCATATAGACTATGATAAAGACAAGAGAGCAAACGGAGAATATTCTTAAAACATCTTAGCTCCTAAACATACATCAATAGTTAACACAGGAAAAAAGCTAGTTATGTGATAGTTCCGATTCTAGTTGTATGAAATTTTCAATCCTGTCCTATACGAAATACTAACCATATTATAGCACAGTAGCTATGATAAAGCAAAGAGTTTAAACGTTGACGAGCAACTAACCACAAGTGCAAAATGAGAAAACACAGAGGCATTTCATTTGATTGTAACTACTGACCTGAAATGAAGCTTCCACAAGTTTTGTAAGATTTGCCAACTGGCGTAGAATTTGTTGGGTTACCAATTTGTTCTTAAACGAAGAACTTCCAAGAAGATGAAGAACCACAGGGAACAAGTGTGCATTAGTCTTATGAGCAGCTCGATTGTTGAGGGTAGAGCCAGGTCCATGGCGTCTTCCTGTCATTAGTTGCTGGATATCACTGGTTATCGTATCCAGCAAACCCGGTATTATGGAGGCAATCACATTCACGAATGCCTCAAGACATTGTTGCACATAAGTGTCTTTTTCTTTGGCTAATCTGTCTACCACAGGAAGAAATCTTGTATTGCAGAAGAAATTTGTTAGCCATCGCCTACTGTTTTTGCAGAGAAGTGCAACGGAGAGAACAGCTTTACCCCTCAGAACTTCAGTTCCTTGCTCTATGACGGAAAGCAAACTAGGGAAGAGATTTTTCTCCTCTGCCAATGTCACAAGATGCCTTCCAAAGCTTGGGAATGTGTGACTTCCAATCATAGCCATATTCAGAAGATTTAAGCAGATTTGCTGCTCTCGTGCGCTGCCTTTCACAAAAGCTGAAGCTATTTCCTTCAGTGAAAGCTTTTCTACAACCGTCTGAATGCAAGGAGGGTTAAAACGAGCAAGACGGACCAAACATGATCCAGCAGTCTGCCTCATGCTCTCCTGTTTCCCTACTGCCCTGTAAATATAGCAGAGGTTGCTTATCAAATCTTGGCTAGAGAAACGGGTGGCCCAATAAGCTCCTTGACTGCAGATGTTTTCTATTGTCCTTAACGCGTAGAGCTGAGTCAGGTCATCCTCTCCTTTGCGTAAGGTAGATGTTACCAGAGAGATCAATGCATTTGAAACCTAGCCAAAAAGAAGAAAAAGAATCTGCTTAAATAGGAATCAGTGAAAAGATAGAGTTCACTTATTCAGATTAAGGAATGTACTTTGGTCCATAAGAATTACACCATAAACATAAAAAGCTAAATAATAAGGCAAAGAATCTACAAGTTTCAAAGTAAAAGTCCTGGAAAACTAACCTGCCAACCTGATGCAGACCGGATTTCTTTAGATGGAGATTCTGTTGGTTTAAAATCCGTATGCTCATTTTGAGTCGAGATGTAGAATAGCAATTCACCTAGAGCTGCCATAGAGAACCTTCTCACTTTTTCATGCTTGTCTCTGAGGCCATTGGTAAGAGAGTCTAAAATACCAGAGTTTGCCAGGTCATCCTCAATAGAAGTAGAATGGCGAATTAACAAACCAATTAGTGAAGCAATTTGTACACGAAACGCCGGGGTCTTGGATAATCGCAGAACTTTAACAAGCACAAGCATTATTGGCCCGTTGGTCAAGATGTTGGCTGCATCAGCATTGCCACTCAGTGTCTCGAGGTATCTGATCAAATTCTGTTTCTCTGAGATGCCAGCACTACTCCCACTTACAACCGTTATGATCCTATTGTTAAGCGGTTCTAGTTCTTGCTTTCCCATCTTACCAAAATCAGAAGGCTGTGGTGCTTCGAATGAGAGAGAAGGCACAGCTTCTTTGTCAGATTTTTTGCTGGGCATCACAGGTCTAACAGAAAGATCAGATAAATGCCAAAGGACGTCACTGATGCTATTAGGTGTTTTAGACGAGTCGTGATTAACAGTCAACCCAGAAACTTCTCTTCCTCTGTGAGTTTTAACTAGAGGACTAGCACAAGGTAGCGCAGCTGACACTTCAATGGGTTCTGACTGCTCTTCTTGGCAATCTTTGGCTCCAGCCGAGGTTGGTGTTTCATTTGGAGACGAGCTCTCATCAGGGACATTATTGCTCCTAACTCCTTGTCTTTGGTGACTCTCATTTTGATTCAGAACTCTTTCATCCTTTGCACAAGGGGTGTTCTCATTTCCTTCTGATTCTTCTGGTCCCTCTTCATCATTGTCTTCATCAAAATCAAGTTCCATATCAGTGTTCTCGATCTTAACTTCAGCACAGTTCTCGTTGCTATTAGGTAAGGGTCTCCTGTAGTTTTCCTTCTCGTTTTCCTTTTGGAGATTTGCCTTTGCGATCCTTGACAATCTTAGAATGTTCACCTGCCTGTTAGCACCCGGACGACCTACATGCTTTTCCTCAGTTGGTTTACTAGGAAGCTTCGTTTGAACTTTAGAACCAGCAGGGGTACCCTTTTGTGGCGTCTCATGAGCCCTTGAACCTTGAGTATTGCTCTCACTGTGTCTTGAACCTCCTTTTGGATCTTTCTCCCGAGACTTCGGAGGGGTCTTGTTTGGTCTGTCACCGTTATGCTCGGAAAGACATGGCTTTGGGTGAATGCCAATCATCTTATCAAAAGTAGGCTGAGGAGGCAACTGTACTAAATTTATCTTACTCTTCCAAAATGCATGACCACAGAGATCTGCCCATTGTATTCTTTGAGCTGGGTCTTTGATAAGAAGAGACTCAATAAGATTGACGAATGAACGGCTCGGATTTCCAGGCAGTGGAGGAGTTGGATCTGAATGAATAGATTTCACAAGCTGGGTGAACTCTCTTGCCACAAAAGGAGGTCTCCCTGTGTAACATTCATATAACACACAGCCAAGTGCCCATAGATCAGAAGCAAAAGAATGGACCCCTCCATCTTCATATAGTTCTGGAGCCATATAGTACGGAGTTCCACGTTTTCCCTGATGCAAGTTATCACAGGGGATCAGTATTCACGGAATGAAGCTTCCAATGTAATTTGATATCATATATTCACTAGTACCGTAAACCGCATATATAGAAAAAGGGACAGGCAAAACTGTTTACCGTGGAAGGAGATTTAGAAATATCGTCTAGTTTCCTTGCCAACCCAAAATCGCACAGCTGCAAAACAGAGCAAAATGAGATCATTTAAACCAAATAATCTCCACACCTGCATAAAAAAAAAGACAGCAAGAAGCTTACCTTAATATGTCCATTTTCATCAAGTAAGATGTTTGACGGCTTCAGATCACAATATGTAATTCCTTTCGAATGCAAAAACCTGGAAATTACCGGAAAAAAATGTCCATAAGAGAAAACATTTTATACATGATCCTAGATGTAGTGTCAAACTGGTAATAAAAAAGGGCTTACAGCAGGGCTATGACAAGATCATATGCAAGACCATAGACCGAATCTTCAGGCAGCTTAGTGTCCTGCAGAACAAGTGATCTTGAGAAAAACTGTGATCTACCATCAATAAGAGAGTTGAACTACAAGCAATAATACCTGCTGCAGTAACGTCCTGAGATCACCCCCAACGCAATATTCCAGAACTAACCACATGTGAGCAGAAGTTTCGTACCTGAGACCACAAGAAGCCGATAAATTAGAAACTAATACAACACAGAGCGCCTGATAATTGTTTTCGATATTAGCTAATGAGTTGTTACCAAGCATAGAACTTGAGTACGTTGGGATGATTTAGCGAGTGAAGGATCCTGACCTGAAAAAGGAATTGAATAATCAATTCAGCATTTGGACTCACAAACACCATCCATAAATAGCAACTTAAGATCCCTAATTGACGAATCTAGAGTGAATCCGAGTCCATCATCAAGCATTCAAATCACTAATTCGACAAGGAGGAGACAGATCTGGCGAGAGTACCTCTTGAAGAACCTTGCTCTTGCGCGACTTTTCGACACTCTTGCAGGCAAAATACTCGATCGACTTCTTCTTCCTTCCTTTGTACACAGTCTGGAAAGAGATACAAACCGATTTAGAAACGAAGATTATCGGGGAATGGAAAAGCAGATTAGGAATTACCGAGCATTTGCCATGGCCAATAGCTTCGTATATGTGGTACTGGTTCATCGTCTGAGCTTCAACTCGCCTGAGATCCGATTCGGAATCTTCTCAGCTCAAAAGGAGGATTAATGGCCGTTGTTGGAATCGATCTGAGAAGAGAGAGAAACAGAGGGGGAAAATGGTAGAGAGAGAGAGAAATGGAAGTTTTTCAAAATTCAAACCCTAGTAAGAAGAAGAAGTGGACAAATAAATTATATTTTGAAAATATAAGGAAGCTTACTTACCGGTAACCGGATCATCTTCGTGTTTCCTAAAGAAGGAGCGGAGCAATGCATGTCAAAATTCAAAATGATTAGCTGGGCTTGTTGGGCCTCTAGTGATCGTTAGCCCATTTAGCCTAGTTATTTTCCCGCCAAAATTAATTGGGAATGGAGCTTTTACCGCTGTGAAAAGTGAAAGAGCTATAAAATTAAAACTGTAAAAGAGTGGCAACGACGACGGAACTTCCACACACAGTTCTCTCCGACGTCAGAATCTTAGACATAGTAAGCTCCTTAATCGCTTTTCTTCTTCTTCTTCTTCCTTCTCCGGCGAAACTCACCGCCGATATTTTCGATTTCGTCTTTGTTGTTGCGTAACCCTGATCGAATCTTTCGTCTATTATACTTTGCCAGATTGTATCGCTGCATCTGATTCACTTAGCATTGGGTTTCTCTCTCTTTATAATAGTCCATCGCTAGCGTTTTTAGGGTTTTAGAAATTTATCAAAAGGATTTTTGAAGTTTCTTCCGATTTTGATTTTTTTCTTTCTGTTGTTTACTTCTAATTGTCTTGGCTCTTTGAAAGTTTTACTTCTCCTATATTCTCTGCATTAGATTTTGAATATAAGTCTAAGGAATCAATTGCTTATAGCAGTTCATCTTTGACCTTTGCTTTGTTTTTGATTATTCTATTTGTTTCGTTGTTGTTCATGAGAAGACATGAAACCTGATCAAGTTGAGATCATAATGGATGACCCACTCAAGGCTAAATCTGCGATGGAAAAGACTAACCTTGATGGTTCTCCAGAGCTTGCTCAGCACAATCAGACATTTTCTTCTGCCACAAACACTGGGGAGAAGAGAAAGAGGGAAGGGTTGGAGAGTGGAGAAAGAGGAACTGGATACAGCAGCGAGACTGAAGAAGTTATTATAGTTGGTGACACCAAAGCTATAAAAGATTTTGGTTTTGGTGGAGGAGAGGAGCTTCAAGGGTCTGTGTTTAGCAAGCTACAGGCTTTCAATGGACAAGCAACATAAATCTTAAAGGGTCTTTGGGAAAGAAAGTAGTTAGAGAAGAACCAGAAAGATCAAAGCACGATTCAACTTTTAATGACTTTGATAAGCCGAGGGAAGAAATCAAGTTTGCAGTTGGACAGACATGGGCTCTTTATGATGATAAGGTGGATGGGATGCCTAGATTGTATGCTCAGATCACAAAAGTTTCAGTTCCCGGTTTCTGTCTTAGTGTCACATGGCTTGAGCCTGATCCAGACCCCAAGGAGGAGATACAGGGGTATGAAAAAGGGTTGCCTGTTTCTGTTGGTAGGTTCAAACTCGGAAAAACCGAAGATATAAAAGATCGCGGAAGGTTCTCTCATCTGGTTCAGTGCAAGGAAGGGAGTAGCGCAGGTACATTCAGTGTATACCCAAAAGAAGGAGAGACGTGGGCTATCTTCAAGGCTCACATCACGTCTCTCTCCTCATACCGGAACCATGACTGGTCAGCACATCCTGATTCACACAGTAAATATAACTATGCCTTCGTCAAAATCTGGTCAAAAGATGATGATTATCCTAGAGTACCGATTGGATTCTTGCATAAAGCAAAAGGTTTTTCAGGTGTGTTTTGTCGCTTTAACAAGGAAGTTGATAAGTCTTACATTAAGCGTGGGTTTACAGAACAATTCTCCCATCGTGTTCCATCATTTAAGACGACTGGAATAGAAGCAGAAGGTGTGCCTCGTCGAGGTGCTTATGAGCTGGATCCCGCAGCACTACCAGAAAACATCAAAGAGATTGACGTCCCTTTACATCTACTAGAAGAGCCTAGTCCTACAGTGTCAAACCATGAGGAGGAGGAGGACAGTACACACTCGCAATGTGTTTACTTTGCTAGTAAAGGAATAACTTTTCAAACAGGCCAAGTCTGGTCATTTTGCAGTGGAGATGATGACCTGCCCCGGCAATATGGCAAGATTCAGAAGGTCACGTTTGTTCAGGCGTTTGAGCAGGATCCGGTAGTTAAATTGCACATAGGTCGGCTAAAAGCTACATCTAACAAAGGCGTCATCCAGTGGAGTGACAAGGAAATGCCCATCGGCTGTGGGAATTTCAGGGCAAGAAAAGGTTTTGAGATATTCACTGATCTTGATGTGTTTTCACGCCAGATAAGCCTAGTCTCCTCAGGAGATGGGAATGACTACAGCATCTTGCCCAAGACTGGTGATGTTTGGGCAATATACAGAAACTGGAGTAATGACCTTGAAGCCGTTGATCTGAAGTCCCAGACTTATGACCTTGTGGAAGTTCTTGATGATAAACTGGACTACAAGGTTCTGCTGTTGGCTCCTGATGGTGGCTTTAAATCAGCGGATTCTGCAGGTGTTCGTTCGGTGTATATGGCCGCTACTGGGCATTGGACTGATGGTGCCGATGTGAGATTCACAATCCCAAAATGTGAAATGCTCAGATTCTCGCATCAAGTTACTACTTCGAGAGTAACAAAAGAGGTACATAGAACTTGGCAAGAAGTATATGAACCTGCTATTGAGGCATTGCTTGGTTTGAGCTGTGCGGTTGGTGTTGGTGAGAAGAGAAAGATGAATGAGCATGGTGAAAGTTGCAGTACTGGATATGATGGTCTGAAGTTTAATGACTTTGAGAAACTGAGGAAAGAAGTAAACTTTTCGGTCGGGCAGACTTGAGCTCTTTATGATAAAGTGGATGGAATGCCTAGATTGTATGCCCGGATCCGAAAAGTTTCAACTCCTACCTTTGGCCTTAGGATCACGTACTTAGAGCCAGATCCAGATGATGAGAAACAGATCCAATGGCTTGAAGAAGACTTGCCTGTCTCTGCTGGTCAGTTCAAGCTTGGGAAACATCAGAACACATAAGACCTTTCCCTATTCTCACATGTTGTACACTGCAAGGAAGGAATCAACACTGGCCATCTCATTGTTTCCCCGAGAAAAGGCGAGACTTGGGCTCTATTCAAAAACTGGGATATCAACTGGTCTTCACAGCCAGATTCTCACCGCAGTTACGAGTATGAATTTGTTGAGATTACGCTGACAAAGCTGGTGTTTCTGTTGCATTCTTGCATAAAGCAAAAGGGTACGCAAGTGTCTTCTTTCGGATGGGAACTGGTCATGCAGACATATTTCGCATTTTACCTCACAGATTGTATCGATTCTCCCACAGTGTTCCTTTCTTCAAACTGACTGGAATTGAAGGTGTGCCTAAAGATGCTTATGAGCTGGACAAAGCTGCATTACCTGAAACAATTGAAGATACAATAGTGCCTCACATCTATTAGCAAAGCTTACAACTTCAAACTCTGGGAGTAATAGAAAAGCTAAACCTCAAACCATCTACTTTGCTAGTAAGGGGAAGGTTTTTCAAATAGTCTAGATTTGGTCATTTTGCAGTGGTCATGAGTTTCCTCTGTACTACGGTAAGATACAAAAGATCATTTCACTCGGGTGCTCCATCAGAAGGCAGTCTACAAACTACACGTACGCCGGTTAAAACCTGCTTGTTTTCCTCTGGATGTGATCCAGTATGAAGACAAGAAAATGCCTGTTGGCTGTGGAACTTACTACGCGAGAAATGCTCTAGAAATCATAACTACAGATGATGTTTCACATCAGGTAGTGCCTGAAACCTCCATTGATGGTAATGAATATACGATTCTGCCCAAGATTGGAGAAGTGTGGGTGATATACAGATTCTGGAGTGAATACATGGAGTTTAGGAAAGTTGGTGTGTGCAGCTATGACGTTGTTCAAGTTCTTGATGACACTTTAGGGTATAAGGTCTTATTACTAGAGCGTGAGCCCAGTTGTGATGATGATGAAGAAAGTTTACTCTTTAGGGAAGTTACGGAGTACAAACATAACGAGATTGATGGGTCGGAGCCGATATTTACAATCACGAATTCAGAGAGACTCAGGTTCTCGCATAAGGCTCCTGCTCGGCGTGTGACCAAAGAGATATACGGAGAGCTGAAAGACCTGATTGAAGTTGATTCAGGAGCATTGGCTTTTATCTTGACGCATGAATCTATGTGAAAAGGTTTTTTTTTTTGTGTTATGGTGCATGTATGTATGAACTATGATACAAAACAGCAAGTATGGTGTTAACTATCTATAGCATTTGCTACCATAACGTAGATGTAGCCTTCTCTTCCTGCTGTTTTAGACTTCATTGATCTCTCTGCTGTTTTAGACTCTAATATAATCTTTGGCACTTTGGTAAACTATATAAATCTTAATAGATTTGTTTCCCGCTGTTGGATAAACTTTGATCGAAACGGTTCATGGACTTGATTAACAAGAGGAGATCTTCCAAGTTCTGCTCGAAGAAGCAAAAGATAGTTACCAAGAGGAGATTGTCATTGCGCTACAAAGCAACACCATCGAAGATATCTCTAACAATGTTGCAAGTTTGGCTGGATGGATCACCACATGGCAGCCATGAGAAGTGAGGGTCATCATACTGGAATGTTGATGACAATGCTAAAGCTTCAGCATTTAGTAGTTTCTTTTGATGGGTTCTGTGTGTTGGTCTTGCTTGCAATATGTATACTAATGTTCTGAAAAACAATGCAGCTGTTGCAATCAGCTTACGTATGTTCCCTTTGATACTTATTAAAAGAAAGCTTGTGTTATCCTCCTCATTGTGTTGTAATGTGCAAAGTGAAAACCTAGATGTTCTGATAATTGATGATTGAGAAATATATATAATCTGGATCACACTCAGCCTTCATGGTCATGGACTCATGGGTCAATGCAGTATGGTATTAGTCACTAGTACGTAACTCAGTTTAATCACATCCTGAGCTCAAAAGTCGAATATACTTGAAGAAGCAAAGTCTGTGTCTCTCTCTTCTTGTCGTCATTATTTCTGAGAAATTTGATTATAATAGTAGACTAGACTAGGTAGTAATCCGCGCGCGGAGTGAGATCCTTATTCCAACCTTATAAACAAAATTTTGTGTTAGATAGATTTTTTTTGTTAAAATATAAATTTTTGTCTATTACATAATAGAGATTCCGAAATTTAAATTTGTTTTAGGTAATATTATTGTCATATATTTGTTAGGTGGACATAAATAATAAAATGGGTCATTGTGTTCATCTTCCTTTATAGAGATATATGTCGAACATGCATCCCATTGGTTTCATGGACTTTAAGATTTGAATAGAATGATCTATAATTCAGTTATATATGCGGTATTTAGTTGATGAGAAACATACTGAATTTATATTTGTTTTATGTTAAAAATGAAAACTCATGTTAGAATCAATGAGAACCATTTTAATGGTTACATAGACCACCAGAAACAAAAATACTATTTCCAAAGTCCTATGATTTTCTCCTTTATCTTCCACATTGCTTTTTGAATGGTTTCAAATCTGCAAGAAAGATGAAGCTCGCCATTAGTGAATCTATAATGAACTCGGATACTGATATGTTTGTGAGTGTGAATTATGATGAAGAGATGTACGACTATATATATATCGAGCAAAGAGAATATAAGGTTTTGATGTGAATTTTTTTTTTTAATGTCAAAGATATTTATCCCCATATAAACTTTCCCTTACAGAAATTGGAAAGTAAATTAGTGATTTCTGAAATTAATATGCCTAAATTAGTGAAAGTACGTATACATACTTTCCTTCAAACATATTAAAGTCATTAGACAGGCCACAAGAAGACACAGCAATGTATCACTGTATTAATTCAAATGCTTAAAGTTAGGAATCAACATTATAATAGAGCAGTTACATCACTCCTGATGCGACACGTCAGCAATATGTGGATCCCACTTTTAAAAAGTGTGAAAAAGTGTCAAGTCTGTGATTCGAACCCAGGTTATTAAGATCTAAACAACAATATTTATACCACTGAGTTAAAGGATTCTTTGTACATTAATGGCTGAAACAAATATATATTTATGAAGGTCGGAAACTTTTGCTTCTTCGGTTTTCTCTGTGGAACCCACACTTATTATTTTATCTAATGATTTAATGAATACTTTATAACTCACGTTTTGAAATGAGATTCGTTAAAAAAAAACCCAATAAACCTCTTTGGTCTGTAAGCGTTCTCTTCAATGGAAGTTTAGGGCTTTCAATTTTCAATCATCGGTTCATGACTCATCTAACAAACACAGATTGGCTCTTTGAGTTTCATGAATCAGTTTTTCTTCTTTAGTCTCTACATCTCCCCATCTTTAATAAATTCATCATCGGTTCTTTTATTTTGCTTGATAAATCATGATTGTGTGGTTTTAATTTTCTTTGGTCATCCTTAGCGTGCACCCTTTGATCTAACCAAGAAGAAGAAGAAGACATTTGTCGTTCAGGATGCCATCGAGGACTCAGCTGAGTCACACGGGAGACATACTATATGTTGCCTGATTGTTCAAGAAGAGTTTATGTGCTGTGAAACATATTTGTTTATTTTCATCAGTTGCTTTATTTAATCTTTTTCCTGCAAATAATGATGGCTTTGATAGTTCATTCACGGGAGCCAAGAAGTAAAAGAAGAAGAAGCCAGTGAGTGTTTGACATTTTCTGTCTTCCTGAGTTTTTTTTTCCATTCATTAAACTTGGATTTTGAAGATTATGTGTCTCACATTCTTTTTATTTTGATGGTTGTTAGGTTGAATGAAGATCATTGAATAAAGAAAATGTCGATGCTCCTGAAGATTTGGAGGGTACTTTATATTTCTTTCTCTGATAATTCTAGCGACATAAATTTGAACCTTACA
>NC_027756.1:46242795-46267226 GCF_000695525.1 Brassica oleracea var. oleracea | reverse complement strand
TCTGTTATACTTTCTTCAATCACTACCTCTCTATCCCTCTCGCACTCGTTTGATCGAATATGAACTTAAAGAAACAGTAAAGAAAGACACAGAGAATTTGGTAACCCAGTTCGGGATCCAATGTGGATCCTTTACATCTGGGGCTTGACGGCACAAGCAAAAGGTTTCACTAATCACTCCAAGAGTCTTTACAAAGAAGATGATCAAGAGATGATACAAGAACAGTACTCTCAAGAACGATCTTCTTCCTCTCTCTGATTATGTAACAACCCTCTCTCTCTCAGCTCAATTCAGCTGACTCTAGATCATTGACTTCTCCTTTCTTCTTCTATATATAAAGAAGACCGGTACACTTGAATCATAAGCCGACTCCAATAACCATCCCGGTTATCACCTTCTTATAATCTTGTACCAAGACGCTAATTGAACCAGCTCCGGTTTAGCTCTTCTTATTGTTGAATGTTACCAAAACCATAACAATTTCCACCTTGACATCAACAATATAAGTCAATCCCTTCTGCCGTCAAGCATAGCCATGCTTCTAGCAACTGACTACTCCGAGCTCAGCTAACGCCTGCTCGAACTTCATACTTGGAATCACCTTTGTTAACATATCAGCCGGATTCTTTAATGTGTTCACCTTCTGAACTTCCACCTCTCCGGCTTCAATAATATCTCGCACAAAACTCATTTTCAGAGCGACATGTTTTGAGACTGCAACATGTTTCATTCTGTCGTGAAAAACATTGTTCTTCGCCAAACATATAGCACTCTGAGAATCGCATCCTATACTGACCTCTGACTGATCATACCCCAACTCTTCTGTCAACCCTCTCAACCACAAGCCTTCTTTAATTGCTTCCACAAGTGATATGTACTCAGCCTCGGTTGTTGACAACGCTACTACCTGTTGTAAGCCTGACTTCCAACTCACCGTGTTTCCTCCTACCATGAACACATAACCAGTTGTAGACCGTCTTCGAACTAGGTCTCCTCCAAAATCTGAATCAGAGTAGCCCTTCACTCTGAACTTATCTGCATTCTTCTTGAATACTAACCCAACATCTTGTGCTCCCACCAAATACCTCAAGATCAACTATACAGCTTGCCAGTGTTCTCTACTCGGATTGCTCATAAACCTACTGACAAGACCCACTCCGAATGCCAAATCAGGTCTTGTGCTAACCATAGCGTACATAATACTTCCCACTGCATTAGCATATGGAAACTCATCATCAGAGCTTGCTGAGCCTTGCTCTCCTTCTTCCGAAGCCACCAATTTAAACTAAGCTCCTATAGGCGTAGACACACTTTTCTCTTCATCCATTCTGAAAACTTGAAGAATCTTTTTGATGTATCTTGATTGAGATAACTTCAGAACTCCACCTGCTCTGTCCCTCTCAATATCCATACCAAGTATCCTCTTCGCAGGTCCAAGATTCTTCATGTCGAACTCCTGACATAGCATCTTCTTGATCTTCTTAATGTCAGTCATGTCCTTAGCTACCAGTAGCATATCATCTACATACAGAAGTAGATATATGTACTCATTTTCTTTCAGTTTTTTCAAGTATATGCACAAGTCATATTCACTCTTCGAGAATCCATTCTTGATCATAACCTGATCAAAGCATTTGTTCCATTGACGTGGTGCCTGCTTCAAACCGTAGAGAGACTTCACCAACTTGCAGACTTTATCTCCATGTCCTTCTACTACATACCCCTCTGGTTGCTTCATGTATATATCTTCATCTATAGTGCCGTGTAGAAACGCTGTCTTAACGTCTAACTGTTCCAACTCCAGGTCTTTATCCACCACGATTGATAGCATCAACCGTATAGAAACATGTTTGACTACTGGAGAGAAAATCTCTTGATAGTCCACACCTTCACGCTGTGAGTATCCTTTTGCAACTAATCTCGACTTGTGCCTTGGTTCCTCAACTCCCGGTATGCCGGGTTTTAGTTTATAAATCCACCTACACCCAATAGCCTTCTTGCCTTCTAGTAAATTACTTAGATACCAAGTCTTGTTCTTCTTAAGAGAGTCCATCTCTTCATCCATTCCTGCGTTCCATTTCTTCCAATCTCTGCTCCTCATTGCTTCATCAAAACTTGAAGGTTCTGTTGCTTCAACGACCTCAGCAACAGATAGAGCAAACGCAACCTCTGAATCTTCAGTGAACTTTGCAGGTTTCACAATTTCTCGTCTTATTCGATCTCTAGCAAGTTGATAGTTGCTAAGATCTTTGGTTTCATCAATTGACTCTTCAACCATGGGTTCTGCCTCTGGCTCCGCAGCTCCACCTTCAAACTCACTCCACGATACAGTACCTGACACTTCCCCTATTTCAACTGAACCTTTGACACTGGCCTGACTATCTGGTCCCATCTGCTTTTGCTCTGCATTCTGATCCTTGACAATGTCACGATACAACTTGTCGTCCCTGAACACTGCATTACGGCTGATGATGCATTTCTTCTCCTCAGGAATCCAGACTTTGTACCCTTTTACCCCACTAGGATAACCAACAAACACGCCTCTCAAAGCTCTCGGTTTGAGCTTCCCTTGATCAATGTGAACGTACACCACTGCACCGAACCTTCTCAGATGATTGTAACCAGGTGTTTTCCCAATCCAAAGCTCCTCTGGAATGTTGCAGTCATTAGCTGTTGATGGAGTACGATTGATGACATACACTGAAGTAGTTACTGCCTCTGCCCAAAACTTCTCTTCAAGTCCTGATTCGCTGAGTAGACACCTCACCTTCTTCATGATCGTTTTGTTCATGCGTTCTGCGACTCCATTTTGCTGTGGAGTGTACGTGCAGGTCATGTGCCTCTCAATGCCATGCTGCTTACAAAAGTTATCAAACGCAACATTGCAAAATTCTAATCCATTATCATTCCTAAGGCATTTTACGTTCTTGTTCACCTGATTTTCAACTAACCCTTTCCATTCTCTAAACTTACTAAAAGCCTCATCCTTAGTAGCTAAGAAGTAAACCCAGACTTTTCTCGTATAGTCATCTATGATAGAAAGGAAATATTGCTTTCTAGATAGAGACAAGTGAACATTGGGAGAGCCCCATAGATCAGCGTGAACATACCTTAGAACCGCATCAGAATTGTTCTTACCAACGTTAAAACTTAACCTTTTGTTCTTACCCATGACGCAGCTCTCACAAAACTCTAAATCACTGATCCTTCGTTTATCTAGGATTCCCTTCTCTGCCAACACTTTTAAATTTCTGATGCTGGTGTGAGCTCGCCTACTGTGCCACAATGTTGTGTCGTCTTTTGATACAGCTGCATACGCTGAAGGCTCCAACGTATCTCCGTCTAACAAGTACAAACTCCCACATAGAGTTCCTTAGAGAGTGAGCTTCCCGTTCTTGTAGAAACTCGTCTTCCCTTCTCCACCTTCTTGTCTAAACCCCTGCATATCATGTGAGCTAACAGAGATCGAGTTCCTTTTAAGATTAGGAACATACCTGGCCTTTGTGAGATTCTTTACAGTGCCTCCTTTTGCATTTATCTTGATAGACCCAATTCCTTGTACGGAGACTGCTCTATCATATGCAAGAAGGACTTGACCACCAGCCACTCTCCTGGAAGTCATGTGATACGAGCACCCTGAGTCGATGACCCACTTATCTCTTGGATCCTGATCGGTAACCGCGAGTGCATCCACTTCTAGTAGTTTGTCTACCATCACCACTGCTTCTCCATCTTCCTCATTCTCCATCTTTCTCTTTCTAGCAAAACAGTCACTCTTGACATGCCCTTCTTTCTTGCAGTACCAGCAAGTAACCTTCGTCTTGGATCTTGACCGAGACTTATTATTGAAACCTCTGCCTCTTGAGATTTCTCTTCTCTCTGGTCTACCCCGAGTGACATAAGCCTCTCCAGACCTCTGTGAAAGACTCGAATCTTTCACTTCCTTCAGCTCTATCTCTTTGGACTTCGCAGCATTTGTGACATCCTCGATTGTCAAAGTCTCTCTTCCGTATTTCAATGTTTCCTTCAGTTGATTGTACTGAGCCAGCAGAGAACTCAACAGCAAGATCGCCTGAACCTCTTCTGAAACATAAACATTTACACTGCTTAACCCGAAAACTAACTTCAAGAAATCATCTATGTTCTCATCTATAGATTTAGATTCAACCATCTTAAACGTATAGAACTTATGCTGTAGATGAATTCTATTAGGAAGAGTTTTAGAATTGTACAACCTTTCAAGTGAAAACCAGATTGAAGCCGCCGTTGTACAATCCTCAAGTTTCCTCAACACATGATCTCCAAGGTTTAGGATAATCATGTTCATCGCCTTCTCGGCTTTCTCCGACTTCTCGAGCTCGAGTTTCTTGATACGCTCCTTGAAGTCTTCCTCCTCCTCGCCTTTCTTCATCGTCACCTCAGATCCTGAGGTCGCCGGTGCTTCAGTCAAAGCATCCTTGAGGCCGAGGATCGATAGATGCGCCAGCATGCGCTTCTTCCACATCGAGAAATCCTCTTGACCGTCGAAACACGAAATCTTGATCTTCGCCATCGTTTCCTTCATCGCTGATCGCACTCAACCTGGCTCTGATACCACTTTGTGATGAATCAAATCTCCTAAAGCTTCTCTAAATCGCAACACTCTCACTTTCTGTTATACTTTCTTCAATCACTACCTCTCTATCCCTCTCGCACTCGTTTGATCGAATATGAACTTAAAGAAACAGTAAAGAAAGACACAGAGAATTTGGTAACCCAGTTCGGGATCCAATGTGGATCCTTTACATCTGGAGCTTGACGGCACAAGCAAAAGGTTTCACTAATCACTCGAAGAGTCTTTACAAAGAAGATGATCAAGAGATGATACAAGAACAGTACTCTCAAGAACGATCTTCTTCCTCTCTCTGATTCCGTAACAACCCTCTCTCTCTCAGCTCAATTCAGCTGACTCTAGATCATTGACTTCTCCTTTCTTCTTCTATATATAAAGAAGACCGGTACACTTGAATCATAAGCCGACTCCAATAACCATCCCGGTTATCACCTTCTTATAATCTTGTACCAAGACGCTAATTGAACCAGCTCCGGTTTAGCTCTTCTTATTGTTGAATGTCACCAAAACCATAACAACTACTTACCTTGTATTCAGAAATTGGACATTACTCCAAGTAATCAGTAATTAATAAGATGATCTTAAATCACGTTACGGGTTATTACTATAGTGGACCGAATGAAACTCCTAGGATTATGATTTTTCAAATATTTCATATAGAACTCTATATATAATATATTTACACATAATATAAATTTAACTACATTGTCCGTTTGAATATGTGCTACCTAACTATAGAAACTAAAATAATAATTAATACTTCTAAAAAATAGACCGAATAAAACTCCTAGGTTTATAGTTTTTGAAATATTTCATATAGAACCTATATATAATATACTATATTTACACTTATAAATATACATTTAACCACGTTGTCAGTATGATTATATGTGCTACCTAACTATAGAAGCTAGCATAATAATTAATACATAGTTACCCCAAAAAACATAATAATTAATACTTTTAAAATACTATTGTCTAATTGTGTATAAGAATAATTGCTTTCTCACATATGTTAGAAAGCATTTGAATTTGTGTAGATGAAATGTTAGGAAGAAAAAGTTTAGAGAAACTAAAATTGAATACTTTTAAAACATAGTACTAAGGAATTGTTCATGAGTAGGCTTACTTGAATAAAGAAGATGTGTTTTTTTCACATATGTTAAGAAGCATTTGAATATGTGCAGATGGAATGTTAGAAAGATAAAATTTTAGAGAAACTATTTTTTATTTTAATTTTCATTTTGTAAACAATAACTATTCTTCAAAGTTTGTCTATCAATCAATTATTCTATGTTTTGTTCATTAGTAGGCTGTCTATGGCTCGTATGCAATTCTTCTATGTGTTAGTCATGAATAAGAGGTTGACATTTGAAGGAGCTTTTTATGTTAGATTATATGTTAATGGGGACAGACTATTAGACAAAAAAGTATATTTTAATGGGGATTCTTTAAATAATTTGAATTTTCTGTATTTTAAGAAAAGGTTTACGACAGCGTACATGCCAACCATTAACGAAATTGTATGATTTTATTACTGTCAGACCAAAGTTGGATGAGTAATGGAATTTTATGTGATTAATCTAGTGAAAAAGGGTATCAACTATATTAATTTAGAGTCCTAAATTTTATCTACCATAAAAAAGTTGTTTTTAAATTTTGGACTCTTTTATTTTTATTAGTACACTACATTTGTTTGACCTTCACAAGTTTGTTACAATAAAATTTTACACGCTACCTAAATAATATATCTGAATATTTAAAGTAAACCAAAATCTAATTTACTAAAACCATCGGCAATTAAACTAACTAAACCGGTACGTTATTAACTATTAGAATAATAATACAATAACTCTAATTGAACTTCAAGTTACTATACATGATCGTCTTAGCTTATATTCCAAGCTCCATATACAAGAATAATGCAATAACTCTAATTGGACATCATGTTAGTATAGAAGAATAATACAATAATACTAATTGACGATCATGTTTATATATATTATCGTTCTGCTTCTTCTCAGATCACTACCTATCCACCGAAAGATCAAATTGTTTCATGTTTTGTTCATCTTTAATCGTATGAAACATTACAAAATTAAAAATTCTAAATATGAACACAATATTGTCTGCATATAAGCTTTTAGCCCTGGGAATTCGGGTATTCGGTTCGGTTTAGGGTAGAAACCATTCGGTTCCAGATATATCAGATAAATCATTTGTATACCCAATGGGTACTTATGAGATATCGGTTCGGTCTCGATTCAGTTTCAGTTCGGTTTCGGGTCGGTTATGTATACCTATTTAATATGTGAATCAAAAAAAATAAAATATATATATATATATATATATACAAAATATATTAGTTAACATGTTAATCTAAGTGGTATAGGAAAACATTTGATTGTTATAACAAAAAATAAAAAATAGAAAATGTAATGGCAAATATATCTATTTAAAGGATAACCAAGATCGAAAATTCAATATCCCTATCAAGACCCACGTGCTCGAATTGAATTTGAAATTTTATTTGGTTTTTAATATTGACCGGAAACCAAAAAAACACAATCGAATCAAAATCAAACAAAAAAAAAATATAAACAATATGGAAGCGATTCAGAAATTAATGACCGCGTGTAAATATATTAGTGAACAAATAGACATATTAATATATTTTCAACAAAAATAATCCCGCACGGGTCATATCCTAGTTTTATTTAAGTCTATGGGAATGGATCTAAAGATGACACTTGAGTAAAGGTATTTTAGTTAGTCACACAAGAGGGTAAAGTTATTTAATAAATACTAGATTAGATTCTGACAGGACGGGTATATTTTATGTTTTACATTTTTTTAAAAAAAAATTAATTTTTATATTTGTGTATTTTAGTCACATTTATGTTTTTTTTATATAATATTTCTCTTAAATGATTAATAAAAAATTTTAGTAATTATATTAAAATAATTGGACCACACTTATATCAATAATTCATGTTCTTGTTTTAATAAAATAGATAAACAGTTATATATTGATGTCGTATTATTTAATATTGGACTGAACTTAATATCAACTGGACATGATTGAAATTTGGTTCAATTTATATACACAAATATTAAACCAAAAATTTCAACAATGTAGTATTACGCAGGTATTAAGATTCATCTCACTTTTATTCACGCCACAATAGTTAAACAAGAATATTATGGTTGGTGTTACTATTGAACACGTAAACGGCAAAAAGAGAATAAATGTCATATTGGGTTTAACACATTTAGAAAATGCGGGTATATTATAGTTATCAATGTAGCGCGGGTATTAACCGTAATAAACCTATCTATACACAAATTTGAATCTTTTATACGGCATCTTCCTAAAATTTGGTTTTACTTTTATAATACCTCTCCTTAAAAGTAGAACTTTAGTGGTTATGAAACTGCTTTGTTTCTTATATGTTTAATTAAAAATTATGTAAGCAGTTATATATTGATGTTGTATTATTTTAAATTGGACTGAACTAATATCAACTGGACATGTTCTTAATTTAATAGCATCGATGATGATCCTCGAAAAATATAAAAGCTACTAGTAATATATGATTCCACGTTGTTAGCAATCGGGAAGATAATCTTGCAAAATTTGTATCTTTAGCCCATTTATCTTGGAAGATCTCGAAACGGTTCATGGACTTATTGTTTTCTAAAGGAGGAGCTACCCATGTAAAAAATTCAAAATGATTAGCTGGGTTTCTTTGGCCCACAATGATCGTTAGCCCATTTATCTTGGGTCATTTTCCCGCCAAAAATGAGTTGGGATAGGGTTTTTTACCGCCGTGAAAAGGGGAGAACGGTAAAATAGAGCGGCGAAAACTGTAGAAGAGTAGCAACGACGACGGAACCTTCAGCCACAGTTCTCTCCGACGTCGGACTCTTAAAAAGAGAGAGACAGAGTAAGCTCCTTTCTCGCCTTTTCTTCTTCTTCTGTTTACTTACCCGGCGAAACTCACCTCAAATATTTTTGATTTAGTCTCCGTTGTTGCGTAACCCTGATCGAATCGTTCGTCTAATATAAGTTTTCTGGATTGTATAACTGATTCTCTTAGTATTGGGTTTTGATCTTTGTATCATAGTCCATCGCTAGGGTTGTTTGGGGTTTTAGAAATTTATCAAAAGGATTTTTTGAAGTTTCTCCGATTTTGAAATTTCAGTTGTTTACTTCTTTGATATTCTCTGCGTTGGATTTTGAATATAGGCCTGGACAATCAATTGCTTACAGCAGTTAAGCTTGTGCAAGCTCTTTGACGTTTTGCTTGGTTTTTGATTGCTCTAATTGTTTCATTGTTTGTTCATGAGAAGGCCTCAGACCTGATCTAGTTAATGGAGGAGACAATCAAGGCTAAAGCTGTGATGGAAAAGACTAACCTTGATGGTGCTCCAGAGCTTGCTCATCACAATCAGACATTTTCTTCTGCCACAAACACTGGGGAGAAGAGAAAGAGGGAAGGATTGGCGAGTGGAGAAAGAGGAACTGGATACAGCAGCGGGACTGAAGAAGTTATTATAGTTGGTGACACCAAGGCTATAAAAGATTTTGGTTTTGGTGGAGGAGAGGAGCTTCAAGGGTCTGTGTTTAGCAAGCTACAGGCTTTCAATGGACAAAGCAACATAAATCTTAAAGGGTCTTTGGGAAAGAAAGTAGCTAGAGAAGAACCAGAAAGATCAAAGCACGATTCAACTTTTAATGAGTTTGATAAGCTGAGGGAAGAAAGCAAGTTTGCAGTTGGACAGACATGGGCTCTTTATGATAATAAGGTGGATGGGATGCCTAGATTGTATGCTCAGATCACAAAAGTTTCAGTTCCTGGTTTCTGTCTTAGTGTCAGATGGCTTGAGCCTGATCCAGACCCCAAGGAGGAGATTCAGGGGTATCAAAAAGGGTTGCCTGTTTCTGTTGGTAGGTTCAAACTCGGGAAAACCGAAGATATAAAAGATCGCGGAAGGTTCTCTCATCTGGTTCAGTGCAGTGAAGGGAGTAGCGCAGGAACATTCAGTGTATACCCAAAAGAAGGAGAGACGTGGGCTATCTTCAAGGCTCACATCACGTCTCTCTCCTCGTACCAGAACCATGACTGGTCAGCACATCCTGATTCACACCGTAAATATAATTATGCCTTCGTCGAAATCTTGTCAGAAGATGATGCTCATCCTAGAGTACCTATTGGATTCTTGCATAAAGCAAAAGGTTTTTCAGGTGTGTTTTGTCGCTTTAACAAGGAAGTTGATAAGTCTTACATTAAGCGTGGGTTTACAGAACAATTCTCCCATCGTGTTCCATCATTTAAGACGACTGGAATAGAAGCAGAAGGTGTGCCTCGTCGAGGTGCTTATGAGCTGGATCCCGCAGCACTACCAGAAAACATCAAAGAGATTGACGTCCCTTTACATCTACTAGAAGAGCCTAGTCCTACAGTGTCAAACCATGAGGAGGAGGAGGATAGTACACACTCGCAATGTGTTTACTTTGCTAGTAAAGGAATAACTTTTCAAACAGGCCAAGTCTGGTCATTTTGCAGTGGAGATGATGACCTGCCCCGGCAATATGGCAAGATTCAGAAGGTCACGTTTGTTCAGGCGTTTGAGCAGGATCCGGTAGTTAAATTGCACATAGGTCGGCTAAAAGCTACATCTAACAAAGGCGTCATCCAGTGGAGTGACAAGGAAATGCCCATCGGCTGTGGGAATTTCAGGGCAAGAAAAGGTTTTGAGATATTCACTGATCTTGATGTGTTTTCACGCCAGATAAGCCTAGTCTCCTCAGGAGATGGGAATGACTACAGCATCTTGCCCAAGACTGGTGATGTTTGGGCAATATACAGAAACTGGAGTAATGACCTTGAAGCCGTTGATCTGAAGTCCCAGATGGCCGCTACTGGGCATTGGACTGATGGTGCCGATGTGAGATTCACAATCCCAAAATGTGAAATGCTCAGATTCTCGCATCAAGTTACTACTTCGAGAGTAACAAAAGAGGTACATGGAACTTGGCAAGAAGTATATGAACCTGCTATTGAGGCATTGCCTGGTTTGAGCTGTGCGGTTAGTGTTGGTGAGAAGAGAAAGAGGAATGAGCATGGTGAAAGTTGCAGTACTGGATATGATGGTCTGAAGTTTAATGACTTTGAGAAACTGAGGAAAGAAGTAAACTTTTCGGTCGGGCAGACTTGGGCTCTTTATGATAAAGTGGATGGAATGCCTAGATTGTATGCCCGGATCCGAAAAGTGTCAGCTCCTTCCTTTGGGGTTAGGATCACGTACTTAGAGGCAGATCCAGATGATGAGAAACAGATCCAATGGCTTGAAGAAGACTTGCCTGTTTCTGCTGGTCAGTTCAAGCTTGGGAAACATCACAACACAAAAGACCGTTCGGTATTCTCACATGTTATACACTGCATGGAAGGAAGCAACACTGGCCATCTCAGTATTTCCCCGAGAAAAGGCGAGACTTGGGCTCTATTCAAGAACTGGGATATCAACTGGTCTTCACAGCCAGCTTCTCACCGGAGTTACGAGTATGAGTTTGTTGAGATTTTGTTTGATTACGCTGACAAAGCTGGTGTATCTGTTGCATTCTTGCATAAAGCAAAAGGGTATGCAAGTGTCTTCTTTCGAATGGGAACTTCTCCTGCAGACATATTTCGCATTTTACCTCACAGATTGTATCGATTCTCCCACAGTGTTCCTTCCTTCAAACTGACGGGAATTGAAGGTGTGCCTAAAGATGCTTATGAGCTGGACCAGGATGCGTTACCAGAAACAATCGAAGAGATTATGATGCCCTCAATCTCTGAGACTCAGCCTAAAGCCATCTACTTTGCTAGTGAGGGGAAAGTTTTTCAGACTGGTCAGTTTTGGTCATTTTACAGTGGTGATGATGAGTTGCCTCGGTACTACTGTAAGATTCAGAAGGTCTCTTTTACTCTGGTTCTCAACCGGGAGCCAAGTTTTAAACTACATATAAGTAGGCTAAAAAAGGCTATTCCTTTCCCTGAGGATGTTATCGACTGGAAAGAGGGGAAAATGCCTCGTGGTTGTGGAACTTACTACCCAAGAACAGTTCTTGAAACAATCACTCCAAGTGAGCTTTCACAACAGGTAATGCCTCAAGCCTCTATGGATGGAAAAGAATATATAATTCTCCCCAAGATTGGTGAAGTATGGATCACATATAGATCCTGGAGTGCTGACATTGAGGTTGGTGATGATTTGGATGGTTTGGGTTATGACATTGTAGAAGTTCTTGATGATACATTGGACTATAAGGTTGTATTGTTGGAGCGCCAGTCCGGTAATAAAGAAGATGATGAGTTTGAATATAAATGGTTTAGGGCAGTTACAAAGTCTGAGTATAACGAGCAGCGTGGGTTGGTACCAATGTTTACGATCCCAAAGTCGGAAAGGCTCAGATTCTCGCATAAAGTCCATGCTTCTCGTATAACAAGAGAGATACATGGAGAGTTAAAAGGCCTCTTAAAAGTTGACTCTAGGCCATTACCTTTCTTCCTTTCTGGCGATTGAACAGATGATGAGGGAAACGAAAGGGAAGCTAATGATTCTTTTTTGGTTAGCTTTTGGTGCATGTGGTGAAACAGGGGTTGTTTTTGGTTAAGAATCTTGAAACTTTCTCTATGATGTTGTTTATCTATGATATGAAGTTGGTTTTGAGTTCTGTCACTAAATGTGTGTGTTTCTTTTGGTTCATGCTTGTTTTGCTGAATGAAGATAAATATTAGTTAAAAGTTAGCGGTGACAGTTCATGCCCTAAGTTAAAAATCTTGGTCATGCCATAGCATGTTTGTTCCTTTTCAAGGACATGTATGTATGAACTATGATACGAAATAGCAAGTATGGTGTAAATCTATTGCGTTTGTTGCCATAACGTAGATGTATGTAGCCTTTGATTGTCTGCTGTTTTAGATGAATAATCTTTTGCACTTTTGGTAACTTATACATTTTTTAACGGATTTCTTTCCCGCCAATTTTTACCGCGTGTTATTCTCTCTTTTTAAATCGATAGATAAATTTACACTAATCACTAAATAAAATTACTTTAATTTACGCTTAGTCACTACTCACCAGCAGAAGGGCTCCGCCTCCGACAGTGGTTTGCTTTTGCCGCCTGTAGTTGATCGAATCGGTCAGTGTACTTTGTTCTATATCTGTTTTCTTTGTTCTGTTTCAATTTGATGCGTCTCTATACAGAATTTGAATCTAGGGTTTAGGGTTTCTCGCATTTTCTCCCATTGTGAGATTCGGATTGTTAATCTGTAGTGGGATTTGATTTAGGGTTCGTAATCCTTTCTTTTGATTTTGAAGTTGCTTCAAAGTTTTGACCTTTTCGTTTGCTGAGTGCCTTAAAAATTAACCCTTTTTAGAAAAAAAAAGTTATTGTCTATTAGCGTGTTTGTATTTGCTAATCCTTGTTATAGTTTATGTGTGGAAGTATCTGATGACCTTAACTGTATCCTCTGCAGGAAGTCTAGAGAAAGAAGTGCTTAATTTGTTTGACGATGGACATCACTCTAAATGAGCTAACAACTAGAAGGGAAAAAGCTGGGCAGAATCATCACAGCAGGAGTGATTCAGTTGCATCCACACCAAAAGTACACCAGGAAAAGGTTCAGCCTTTCTCTTATTTGAATTGTTCCGCTGTGAAGGTTGGTGAGAAGAGACAGAGAGACGAGTATGCTGCTGAGATTCGCAATACCGGCGAACAGAACAGTAGAAGAGGTTCCAATGATAATGGATGTGCAGAAAGGGGAGAAGAGTCTGTACAACCAGAGATTTCTGAATGTGCTGATCCAAAGTTTAACGACTTTGAGAAGCTGAGGGCAGATGCAAACTTTGCGGTTGGGCAGACATGGGCTCTTTATGATACAGCGGATGGGATGCCTAGACTGTATGCTCATATCAGAAAAGTTTCAGCTCCTTCCTTTGGGCTTAGGATCACATACTTAGAGCCAGATCCAGATGATGAGAAACAGATCAAATGGTGTGAAGAAGACTTGCCTGTTTCCACTGGTAAGTTCAGGCTCGGAAAAAACGAGAACACAAAAGAAATTTCCAAATTCTCTCATCTTATCCAAAGCCACGAAGGAAACAACACTGGTCGTCACTTCACTATCTCCCCAAGAAAAGGCGAGACTTGGGCCTTGTTCAAGAACTGGGACATCAACTGGTCTTCAGAGCCAGACTCTCACTGCAGTTACGAGTATGAGTTTGTTGAGATCTTGTCAGACTACGCTGACGAAACTGGCGTCTTTGTTTCGTACCTGCATAAAGCAAAAGGGTTTGCAAGTGTCTTCTTTCGAATGGGGACTGATCATGGAGACATCTTCCGTGTCTACAGTCTGTACCGGTTCTCCCACATGGTTCCTTCCTTCAAACTGACTGAAACTGAAGGAAAACGTGTGCCTAAAGATGCTTACGAGCTGGACCAAGCTGCGTTACCAAAAACAATCCAAGAGGTTATGGTGCCTTCAGAGAGTAATAGCAAGCCTAAACGCCAAGACATCTACTTTGTTAGCAAGGGGAAGGTTTTTCAGACTGGTCAAGTTTGGTCATTTTGTAGTCGCTATGATGATTTGCCTCTGTACTACGGTAAGATACAGAAGATAACTTTCACTCAGGCGTTTAAGCAGGAGCCAGTGTTTAAACTACACATTGGTAGGCTAAAGGCAACTACTCCTTTCCCTAAGGATGTTGTCGAATGGAGAGACAGAGGAATGCCTGTTGGTTGTGGAACTTTCTACGCAAGAAAGGCTCTCGAAATCATTACCCCTAGTCAAGTTTCACATCAGGTCATCCCTCAAGTCTCCTTGGATGGAAATGAATACACCATTCTCCCTAAGATTGGCGAAGTTTGGGCGATATACAGATACTGGAGCGTTCATATTGATGTTGAGGATTTGGAGTTTGGTCTTTACGACATTGTGGAAGTTCTTGATGACTCCTTGGAAGACTATAAGGTACAAATGCTGGTGCAAGAATCATTTCTTGATGATGATGAGAATTATAATAGGTATTTTAAGGGAGCAACGGAGTATGTGGATAACGAGGTGGAAGGGTCAGAACCTATATTTACAATCCCAAAGTCAGAAAGGATCAGATTCTCGAACAAGGTTCATGCTTTGCGTGTAACCAAAGAGATACATGGGGAGTTAAATGACCTTTTTTGTATGGAGTTTAATGCGGTGCCTATAAATATTCTACTCCATTGAACAAAGGAAGTGAGGAGAATGATGATTCCTTCTATATTTTTTGGGGTTTAGAATCTTAAGACTTTCTCTATGATGTAATTCTTATTTATCATATGAAACATCAAGTATTTGCTGGTTGTGGCTACAGTTTTATCTATATCTCAAAAGTAGTTTAACTATTTCTACAATGTCATAACTACAATACTCCAAATCCTAACCTCAATTAGACATGCCAATTAGGACCGCGGTCCGCCTAGCCTTAAAAATTACCGGGCTTAGGCTTTGTTTAATAAATCCAAAAAATTGGATCTTTCGTGCTAAGTCCATTTGGACTTTGGATTGAATATTTTGGGCCTAAGACTTTTTTGGCTAGGACCGGTCCAAAAACCCAAAATTATTTTTTATTATAAATATTATCATTTTTGCAATCAAAACCATTATTAATATTATTATATTATTTTAATATTTTTGATCCAAACTCTATAAAGCAAATATGAAAGTTGTTAATGCACCTTGTTATTTGATCATTACAAGTGGCACACTTTAAATTTTGCAAATGTACTTTCTCCTTTTATGTACAAAATGGTTTTTTCTTCAAAATACAAAGTATGGAACGTTTGATCATGTTTATCATAAATTTTGTTCTCTAATATATTTATTTTTAATTTATCTTTTGATTATTTGAATTTATTAAATTTGGTTTGTTTATAATATGTTTTTAAAACATACGAAAAAGTAAAACATTTTTTACAAAGAAGAAAAGTTTAAACTCACTTTATATTTTAAACAAAAAAATTGAAACTGATTTTTTTATGAAAATTCACATATATTAAAATGATAGAAGTGACAAGAGCAAATTATTTTTTGAAAAGTAAAAAAATCAAAAATCCCAAAAACCTCTATTAGGACCGAGCCGAGCATTAAATTCTAGGTCAAAAATATTTTCGGGCCAGACCGAACCGGATTCAAAAATTTATGGGATTAGCGGGTTTGGGACGGGCGAGCCTAAATTTTGACACCTCTAACCTCAATGTTATGACTCCAGTACGTATATGACCCACATGATATCTTCATGAGACTTGGTCTTCTATTTGCATGCGGATGCTCTAAAGCTGCAGTTTGAAAAATATAATCTAACAAGACCTAGCTACCTTAGTTCATATAATCTAACAAGACCTAGCTACCTTAGTTCTTAGATCTAATTTGATGTCAAATTCAACACTAAAGTCTCATTAATCGAGTTTCCAATTGTTTGGATCAATTTATTTGGTGATCTATCTCTAGTTCATGTCAACATGTGTTACTGTTTTTTGTTTTTGTTTTTGAAGGAGAACAACCACGTAGAGTAGTCAATTCTAATGCATTGGTCTAAGGTTAAAAATTCTATTCGAAATTCTTTTAAATTACTTTAGGAGGTGTTATTGGCATATATATTTTAAATGATTTAGAAATTCACATAGTATTTACAAATTCAATGAAAATATACAAATTTTCAAATCTAATATATAAATCATTTAGTTATTTGAGAAACATTACAACCTTTAAACTATACCACATGTTATAATTAGAATGATTCTTAGAATCTTAGAAAATCAAGTTAGTACACTTAAACATATATTATACTTTTCATCAAACAAATTCAACACTTAAGTCTCATTAATCGAGTTTTCAACTGTGTAGACCAGGTTATGTGGTGATCCATTTCTGGTTCATTTGTTAGTGTTTTTAGGAAGGAGAACAACCAAATTGAAACCACATAGAAATATAGAATGGTCAATGTTGACTTATTAATCTAAAGTTTTAACTTGACCATATTTTTAATTCTAATTTAAATTATATTTTACGCTTTGAAAATTTAAATTTGTATACCAATATAAAAAAATATTTAATTAATTTTTATATAATATTTATATAATATGTCTTAATTTAATAAATTATTAACTTGAAAGATAAAATTTTTCTACTTTGATGTGATTTTAGTTTATAAAAAATATTCAAAAAACATATTTTAGATTGTACTATTGCTGTCAACAAAAAAAAAAAGATTGTACTATAAATTTTCTTGTTTTATTTATTTATTTTATTTTATTTATGAAAATTAGTCTATATTGTTCAAAATCCTAAACCTAATATTTTCATGTTGAGACAAAGAATTTTACATCCAACTTTTATAGCCAACAAAAGGTTTGAATGAGAATATAAAAGTCTCTCCAAAAAGGAGGAAAAGTGACAAAATTACCCAATTCTGCACAAATTAGTACTAATTTAGCTAAACTTAAAGGACTTATATGCAAATAAACAAGAGTACAAAATTCAATTGACCTCAAAGTTGTTGAAAATTACAGAGAAGGCATATAAACCGTGGGAGAGGTGTTTCCCCCACAATCGAAGAGGACGACAGGTTTCAGTCAAACGAGTCTGTTTCCCATTGACGTAACCATTTGACTGCTCCCTTTCCCTTTCTCTTTCTCTAGACCGTTCGTCTCTCTTTCCTCCGGTGAGTTTTCCGACACTATATTCTCACTCAGTAGCTCGTCTCTTGTTTCGAAATCGTTTCTTCCGTCGATGTGTGTTTTTTAAAAAAACCCCTCTTTTTTTTGCGTCGTTTGGTTCGCATGTCTGAATGTCTGAGTTAGATTTTGTAGAAAGCTGTTATCTTTGTTGTTTCCTGCTTTTGATCTACTCTCTGAACTCGAATTTTGTCTGTTGTAGTGTCACTATGAGCAACAAAGACGAGGCTCTTAGAGCCAAAGGGCTAGCAGAAGACTGGATGAGTAAATCAGACTTCCCCACTGCTCGTAGAGTCGCTGTCAAGGCTCAGAAGATGGACGAGACGCTTGAGAACATCGCTCACATGATAATGGTCTGCGATGTTCACTGCGCGGCGCAGGAGAAGTCAGGTGACGAGACTGACTGGTACAAGATTCTTCAGGTTGAGTACAACGCAGACGACAACGCCATCAAGAAACAGTACAGGAAGTTCGCGCTTCACCTCCATCCTGACAAGAACAAGCTCCCGGGCGCCGAAGCTGCTTTCAAGATGATTGGGGAAGCTCAGAGGGTTCTCTTGGATAAAGACAAGAGGAGGCTTCATGACATGAAACGCAAACCTTTTAAGAGGCATGCACCAGGAGTACCTTCTTATCAACCACAGCCACAACAACACGCTCCTCCGCCTAGGCCTTTTTACACTGCGCCTGTCTTTAATGCGGCGAGGAGCAGCTTCACGAAACAGGCGAAACCTCAAGCTCAGGCTCCTCAACCGGCTGGTTTTAGCGAAAGCAGGACCTTTTGGGCCTGTTGCGCCTTCTGTCACATAAAGCATGAGTGTGTGAAGGAGTTTCTACACAAGCAAGTGATTTGTCCGAGCTGTGGCAAGCTGTCCGTTGCTTTTCAAACCGCTTTTCAGGCTCCACCGGCTCAGCCGACTTTCTCCTTCTACCAACAGAGCAAGGCTCCAGCTCAAGAGGCAGCAGCGCATAAGCAGCAGCCGGAGAGCTCTGTCAGAGTCGCCCCAAGGAAAGAGGCTTCTAAAGCAAAAAGCTCTGGAAGTTCTGCTGAGCACATCAATGGAAACGGAAAGAGGAAGAAGATAGTTGAATCTGATGACAGCGAGGGTAGCTTTGAGTGTGAAGA
Source organism: Brassica oleracea var. oleracea (assembly GCF_000695525.1). NCBI lineage: Eukaryota > Viridiplantae > Streptophyta > Magnoliopsida > Brassicales > Brassicaceae > Brassica > Brassica oleracea. The sequence goes on along the minus strand of NC_027756.1, from coordinate 46,248,725 downwards.
AGTTGCAGCAACTGGTGGACAGCGTTCTGGGAGGTCTGTCCGTAGCAAGCAGAAGGTTTTATATGAAGAGACCTTGCCCAATGGGAGAAACAGGAAGGAGAAGGCTAAAGATGACCAAGTGGGAAGCTCAAGGGGATCTCGTGCCTCTTCAGGGATGGCATCAGACATGGAGATTCTCCAGTGTGCTGATCCTGACTTCACAAACTTCGACAAGTTAAGAGAAGAGAGCTGTTTCAAAGCTGGTCAAATATGGGCAATGTACGATGACAAGGATAAAATGCCTCGTTACTATGCCAACATCAGGAAAGTCATAAGGAAACCTAACTTCACGCTCAAGATAACGTGGCTAGAGCACAAACCAGATGACGAGAGAGCAAAAGGGTGGGCTCGCAGAAAGTTACCTGTATCCGTTGGTAAGTACCAGCTCGTCGGAGATGACAACGCAAGCGAAACTCCATCCTTCTCTCACCTGATCAGTCCCACAGTAAGAGGCAGCAAAGACATTGTCTGTGTGTATCCAAGGATCGGAGAAACGTGGGCTCTGTTTAAGAAGTGGGGCATCAACTGGCCCTCCTCTGGTGGCCGGGGTCATGAGTATAAGTACGAGTTCGTTGAGGTCTTGTCGGAATATTCCGAAGGGTTGCCTATAACGGTTGCGTTTCTGCGTAAAGTAAAAGGCTTTGCAAGTGTCTTTCATCGAGTTGCTGCGGCTGCGTTTCAGATTCCTCCTCATGAGTTGCTTAGATTCTCTCACAGCATCCCTTCGACTAAACTGACGGGGAGAGAAAGTAGCGGTGTTCCCGTTGGTTCTTATGAGCTTGATACAGCTGCGTTACCACAAATGATAGAAGAAGGTGGAGAAGAAGCTGTTCCTGTGGTGAGATCAAACCAAGCTCGCCATCATCGCTCTCCTCCGGCTTCACCAGAGCCTGACTGTGTCGTCATTCCCAACTTCGAGTTCCATGACTTCACCGCGGAGAGATCAGAGGGGAAGTTCACAGCTGGTCAGATATGGTCGTTGAACTGCAAAGAGGAAGGCTTGCCTAAGTACTACGCCAAGATTCAGAAGGTGGAGTGGAGGCCAGTGTTTAAGCTTCAGATCAACAAGCTAGAGCTGGAGTCACTCCCTGAGAATGTTACACAGTGGAGAGACGAGAGAATGCCAGTTACTTGTGGGAGATTTACCTTGAAGGAAAACCAGAGAGAGATGCTCACTAAGGTGAATGGCTTTTCGCATCAGATAAAGGCACAACAAGAGAGTAGTAACAAAAACATGTACACTATCCTCCCCAAGACTGGTGATATTTGGGCGATGTACAAGAACTGGAGCGATGCAATCAAAGTGACGAGCTTGAAGAAGTGTGGTTACGAGGTTGTTGAAGTTCTTGACGACGATGAGAGCCACATCGAGGTTATGATGCTGGAACGGGTGGATGGGTTTACTTCGGTGTTCAAGGAGAAAGTGGAAGGAGGAGTGGATGTGAGGAGAACGATCCCGAGGTGTGAGCTGTTGAGGTTTTCGCACTACGTTCCTGCGTTTAGGCTGACTGGTGAAAGAGGTGGAGCGGTAAGAGGGTATGTGGAGCTGGATTGTAGTGCTTTGTCTCGTAACTTGCTCAGATCTTAGACTATGTTAAGTCGTTTGGTAGTAGTAGTAGTAGTGGTAATGGACTTTGCGTTTTGTGCAAGAGTGGCTTAGCTTTTAATGTTTTAGATTCAGACGTTAACTTGCATCGGATCTGTCTTTTGACTAGAGCTTTAGTCGATCTGGTGAAATATCCTTTTAGCGTATTTGTTCTTCTTGCTGTCTTTATTTTTCACAACATCTCATCCACCTTGACGTTTGTCTTAATTTGTTTCTCAATTTCGTAATGCTACAATCATACAACAAGGGCGTTTGGTCTAGTGGTATGATTCTCGCTTTGGGTGCGAGAGGTCCCGAGTTCGATTCTCGGAACGCCCCTTTTTTACACATATTTTGATACGCCTATTGACATTTTGATCAAGTCAGAAGAAAAAAACAGAACATTAACTTGCAAAAAAATTGTAAGACTCCATCTTCATTCCACAGAACTTTGGTCTGTTCATACAAAACGTACAAAGAATCCATATATATACAAGTTTTACCCTTTCAGGTACAAGCTTTTAAGGGAAACAGAAAGAACTAAAAGAGGACGAGACTCTGTTTTAAATCTATTGATTAAGCAACTTGACTGATTTTATACTTTCTGGAGAATTTAACCAACACTGAAGAAGATTTTTCTACGTTTGAATTGGCTTTGCCGGAGAAGACATTGAAACGATTCTTTAACATCAAGATGTTGATGCACTCTGCTGCATTGCTGAACTTGGATCAAATATAAAAGTCTTGGGCTTTTTATACACCCCAAAGTACTAAATGTAATGATTAAAAATTATTGGTTTAACAAAATGAAAACCATGATTTGAGTGAGGTCTTATACTTTCTCTGATCCTCAAACTGAAAATTACAAACAAAGTCTAAATCCCAACTTAACAGTTCTTTGATTCATTAGAGAGATTAAAGCAATGGAACCACCACTAGAAAAAAAAAAAAAAAGGGTCACTTCATCTTCTGCTCGGTGAAGAGGACATGGCGGTTGACGCGAGGGTCGTACTTGCGGAACTCAAGCTTCTCAAGAAGGCCCTTGCTGCTCTTCCTCTTCACATAGAAGAACCCTGTTCCAGCCGCTGAGACCAGACGGATGAACATGAACGTCTTCTTCCTCTTGTCCCCCATTTTCTTTTCTCACTTCAATCAAATACACCAAACCAAAGAGAAACATCACAAATCTCAATTCCATATTCGCATCATCAGGCCACCTAAAAACCTAAAGATCAAAGTGTAATCACGAACACCTTTCCTAATTTATATAATACATTTTGATAAACTCTAGCTCATTCAATGCGTCGATGAGATGTGCTAATCGTAAAATGAAACATTGAGTGAAATCCACAGACTAAAAATTCAACAGAAAAGCAATTACATGAGATCAAACCACAGAGGTGGAGCAGCAGAAACTTACAAATGGCAGACGGCGACGAGACGGCGGTGATACGACGGCTGAGACGAATCGGGAGCTGATAAAAGCTTTATAAAGAGAGAGAGGCGACACACACTCAGACTCAGCTATTTTTTTATTCGGCCCATTCAAAAAATGTTACATCGATCTAAAAGCCCAATGTGGCCCATTGTTTTCTCAGCTACTCTCTCACCTGGTTCTGTTCTCTCTCTCTCGCGTTTGTAACTCAGTGGAGAAGAAAGATCCAAACCGATCCGTTTGAGAAGGTATGACGATGATCTCCGTCTGCTCATTCGTTTCGTTATCATGTTATATTGTAGATTCTTTAATTTTTGATTTTGCTTACTGTTCTCTCTATCGGGTATTGCGATTAGATTGGGATTGATTTTGTTATCTCCCTTTTAGGGATTTGGAAATATCTGAGCTATGTCGAGTGCGGTGGACGCAACTGGGAACCCGATCCCTACATCCGCGGTGTTGACTGCGTCGGCGAAGCATATAGGATTAAGATGTTTGCCTGAGAACGTTGCCTTCCTCAAGTGCAAAAAGAACGATCCCAACCCCGAGAAATGTCTCGACAAGGGCCGTGACGTCACTCGCTGTGTCATTGGCTTGTACGTTTCTTTAAAACCTCTTTTAGGCCTTCTTTGGTTGATTGCGTTTATAGTTGAGCGATGACATGATATGATTAACTACAGTTAGTTTTGATGCTTAGAAGTTTGTTTACTCTTATAACAATGATACAATGCCTATTATTATATCAATCATGCCGTGTTTCGTTAATTGCGACGTTATATGGCATTTTCCTGGGTAAAGAATTAGTTTTTTTTTGTTGTTGATGCAGGCTGAAGGATCTTCACCAGAAGTGCCAAAAGGAGATGGATGACTATGTTGGGTGTATGTATTACTACACCAACGAGTTTGATCTCTGCAGGAAAGAGCAAGAAGCCTTCGAGAAAGTGTGCCCCCTGAAATGAATGATTAAATCTGTGATCTCTTAATAAAGCGACAAGCTTTACTCTCTTCTCTTTGTTGTTTTCATCAAAGCAATTTTACTCTCAAAACACTTTTGTTATCAAAGACAACCAAATGACTCAGTTTTCATTGTTCGATGGTTCTTTAGTGAGCACAGGATGGATATTCCGGATGAACAATATGTTTTATGAGCTTAATCTGTTACCATACTCAGACAGTTGACACTAGTCTTTATAAGTTTCATCATTCAGTGTAATTGAACAATTTGATTGGGATCTCTTTGTGGAAGCACTTCTCTTAGTCTTATACTCTTATATAATTAAGACATAATAAGCACAGAGATGATACACACATCCATAGCAAAACTTGAGAATCTTTTCTCCCACTCCACTTGAATCGGAAGATCAGCTACTGCAAGGAAACACCACACCAAACCACACTTTACTAGATAGAAATCTTGAACCAGAGACAATAACAATGCTAGCTGCATATTTACCTGATGGACCGAGAACGTGACCTTGGCAGACTTCGAGACCTGTGCCCGAGTCAAAAAGGAAATAAACACTCTTATACAGTGAGACAATTAACTTTTTTCCTCAGCAAATGATATTTTGAATGTTAACATGCTACTAGTGTTCTTAGATGGTTTTTGTGGCCAGTGACGCTTCTTAAGCTTCATTGCCTTAGCTGCATCTTCAGCATAACGGTACTTAACAAATCCAAACCCTCTCGGCTCTCTAAACAACAAAATCATCATCAAAATCGCAGTTAAAAGGTGGGTGTCTGCTCAAATCACATTGACTTGCGCAACACCACAAGTTCCCAATAAAAAAAAACTATCTCTATCTGGCTGTGTTCTATGAAAGATACTTGATAATATTCTTCTGAATATTCTCTAGTTTGTTATACGATTGTTACGTAACTGATGGGAAGATCCCTAACTTGTAGTTATCCCTTTGTACTTTAAATATTGACGTGAATACAACTCAAAGATTCAAGGGAAACTCATACTCTTTCATGGTATCAGAGGGTTATCGATACCTCTAACCCAATCTTCCGTTTCTTCTTCCTCTCCCCTTACTCTTCTACTTCTTCTCTTCTGCGCATCAATGGCCGCAGTACAAGCTTTTCTTGACCCGGCCTATGGCGTAACAAATATCAAATCCCACATTCCCATTCTCCTTGACATCAACGACCACAATTACGATGCGTGGCGTGAACTCTTTCTTCTCCATTGTCAAAGCTTCGATGTCTCAGGCCACCTTGATGGTACTCTGCTCCCACAGAATGACAATGATGCTGCTTGGCAGAAGAAGGATGGTCTCGTTAAGCTTTGGCTCTACGGGACTCTATCTAAGAATCTGTTCCGGAGCACGTTCCAAACTGGTGGAACATCTCGTGAAGCTTGGATCCGAATCGAAAACTTCTTCAGGAACAACAAAGAAGCTCGAGCTATTCAACTCGACAACAAACTTCGCACCAAGGAACAAGGCGATCTCTCAATCCACGATTACTGTCAAGAAATGAAACAAATCTCGGATTTGCTCAGGAACGTTGATGCTGCAGTGACTGAACGTACTTTGGTAACCTACATGCTGAATGGTCTCTCTCACAAATACGATCACATCATCAATGTCATCATTCACAGGCAGCCCTTCCCCTCGTTCAATGAGGCTAGGAACATGCTAATGCTGGAGGAAGATCGTTTGAACCGCGGCAACAAACAATCACTCCACCACAAAGATTCAGCATCATCAGACAAGATACTCACCGCCTCAGAAACGACCACTGACCGCAAAAGCTCTCCACATCAACATCAGCATCACAACAACAACCGCTCAACTCAGAACAGAGGACGTGGCAGAAACAATCACAGAGGTCGTGGCAGAGGATTCAACAATCAGCCTCGCCCTC
>NC_027756.1:46239948-46242520 GCF_000695525.1 Brassica oleracea var. oleracea | reverse complement strand
CAACTGTTGATTTCGCGACAGCATTCAACACAATGACACTGGTGGATCCTAGCGACGCGCAATGGTACATGGATTCTGGTGCAACTGCACATTTGTCCAACTCGACAGGTAATCTCAAGTCCACTTTTGATCTTAGCACTGGAAAGTCCGTAACGGTTGCAAATGGTTCGAGCATTCCTATACAAAAAGCCGGTTCAATTTCTTTTTCAACTCACACTCGTCCTCTCTCTCTCTCAAACGTGTTGGTTACTCCATCTATTATCAAAAACCTAATTTCTGTAAGACAATTTACTCGTGATAACTCTTGCTCGATTGAATTTGATCCATGTGGTTTCTCTGTGAAGGATCTAATGAGCAAGGAGATGATTCTCCGCAGTGACAGTACTGGTGATCTATATCCCTTAGTCCCTTCTCTCAATAAAGCTACAGGCCAGCATTCAGCCCTTTCGGCAACTACCTCCACCATCTGGCACTGTCGTCTTGCTCACCCGAGCACCCACATTTTAAATTCTCTTCTCTCAAACTCTACTTTACCTTGTAATAAAAGAGACCTCACAAATCTCTGCAACTCTTGTCAGCTTGGAAAGCAAATAAAACTTCCCTTTTCAACTTCTACTTCTACTGTCACTGCACCTTTTGATGTTATTCATTCAGACTTATGGACATCACCTGTCCAAAGCTTAAGCGGAATTAACTATTATATTCTGTTTTTGGATGAATTCTCACATTTCTTATGGGTTTATCCTCTCAGATCAAAGTCGGAAGCCTTCTCTAAGTTCCTGCATTTTGTTGCATATGTTCAAACTCAATTCAACAGAGGAATCAAATCCTTCCAATGTGACAACGGCAAAGAATATGACAATGCCAAGTTCCATGATTACTTTGCCGCTCATGGCATTCAATTTCGCTTCTCTTGTCCCTATACATCCCAACAAAACGGCCGATCTGAGAGGATGATCCGCACTATTAACAACGGTATCCGAAGCCTCCTGTTCCAAGCTCAACTACCACCTACTTTCTGGGTTGAAGCTATGCATACCGTTGTTCATATCTTAAATATCCTTCCCTCAAAAGCTATCAAAAACAAAACACCTTATACCAAACTTTTCTCCAAAACTCCCTCCTACACTCACCTTCGCACGTTTGGGTGTCTTTGCTACCCTAACATAAACCATTCCCATACACCAAAATTATCACCTCGATCCTCTCCTTGCATCTTCCTCGGTTACCCCCTTAACCAAAAAGGGTACCGTTGCTTCGATCTTACTACCAAAAAGATCATCATCTCCAGACACGTTAACTTTGATGAAACGTGCTTCCCTTATCCTTCTTCCAAAACCGAGAAGTCGCCAGCTTATGACTTCCTCGACAAAGACACGGGACCCTCTCCTCTGTTCCGTGCAATTCTTCAAAATCAATTCTCCACTACTACTCCTACTCCAGCTGTGATACCCACTGTATCACCGCAGCCAACTCAAGATGTACCACCAACTAATGAGGCTCCAAGGCACACCATGACAACAAGATCAAAACATGGTATTAAAAAGCCTAAACAGATTGTCTCCCTCTTATCAGAAACCAAATCACCCCTACCAAAAAGCTATCTTGATGCTCTCAAAGATCCAAATTGGAACCCGTCTATGAATGACGAGTACGATGCTATTATTAAAAGTGATACTTTTGATCTTGTTCCGAGACCACCTAACACTAACATCGTGCGTTTAATGTGGCTACATAAGCATAAATACAATGCAGATGGCACTTTTAAGAAACACAAATCGAGGCTGGTTGCAAATGGGAAATCACAGGAAGAGGGCATCGATTTCACTGAGACTTACAGCCCCGTCGTCAAACCTGCCACGATCCGTCTGGTGCTACATCTCGCACTAGCTAACTCTTGGCCAATCAACCAACTTGACGTCCAGAATGCTTTTCTTCATGGCAACCTTGACGAGACCGTCTACATGTTTCAACCCCCCGGTTTTGTTGATGCAACAAAGCCGAAACATGTCTGCAGACTTAAGCGATCCATATATGGTTTCAAACAGGCGCCAAGAGCTTGGAATGCTCGGTTTGTTGCTTTTATAACTCAACATGGGTTTAACCAATCTAAAAGCGACACAAGCTTGTTCATCTACCGGAAAGGAGCAGATCGCGCATATCTCTTGCTATATGTCGACGACATCATCGTGACAGCATCCTCACGAACACTTCGAGAGAGAATCATAGACGCGCTTAAAAATGAGTTCCCGATGACAGACTTGGGACAAATCAGCTCCTTCCTCGGCGTCTCAGCAATCTTCAATGACAAAGGTCTATTTCTGAATCAATCCAGATATGCTGAAGAAATCATAGAACGTGCAGGTATGAAAGACTGCAAGCCCTGCACCACACCAGTAGATATGCAATCAAAACTCTCGGATAAAGAAGGCTCACCGATGTCTAATCCAACAGAGTATAGAAGCTTGGCTGGATCTCTCCAATACCTCACATTCACCAGGCCTGATATATCTTACGCGGTACAGCAGATTTGCCTCTTTATGCACGACCCTCGAGAGCCTCATATGAAAGC
>NC_027756.1:46226143-46239848 GCF_000695525.1 Brassica oleracea var. oleracea | reverse complement strand
AGTAGATGTTACGGTGGTTATAAGTCGCGGTTTATATAATGACTAGGTGGGTGTCCACTCTTCGCGCGGAATATTGTTTTATTGTTCTTAAATATGATTTTTGGATGATATGATTATGTGGTCAGTATTTTGTGAAAGGGTGATAATTAAGGGATCTAAAATACAAAAAAAATAGTGGTTACAGCAATATTTATGTCGAAGAGAACTAAGAAGATGATGTAATGGTTATGGTTTGATGTGAGGAAAATAAGAAGTAGATGTTACGGTGGTTATAAGTCGCGGTTTATATAATGATTTAAAGTGTTTTGTAAAAGGGTGCTAATTAAGTGATCTAAATTTCAAAATAGCGGTTACATCAAAATATATTTCCAAGCTTTGTCTTCACAATTTTTTATTTATGCAATTAATTATAACCAAAAAAACTTCACGGAAATTCTGACCACAAAAGATTAATAAAAAATGTAGTTTGTCTCGGATAAAATATGCAACAAAATTAAAAAAATCAATAGTGAAAATTTTATTTTGAGATATGCATGGTAGAGACTATTTATAGATTTTAAAAATTTATTTGAATAGTCACAACTCTTCAATTTGAATAGTCGCATTCTCCCAATTTAAAGGTAGTTATTTTTAAAAGATACTTATAAGAATAGTCACAATTTTTCACTTTTAAAAGATACTTATATGAATAGTCACAACTTATGAATTTTTTCTTTTACAACAGCAAAAAATGACACAACATAATTCATTACACTAACATATACACATCTCATAAAACAAAGAATTGTACAAAGACATTTTTGAGTATTTACATCATAAGAAAAAAAACACAACTATTTAAACAATTTTTAGAAAAGACACAACCTTTCAACATTGAACTTTTATAAAAGACACAACTTTTGACATCTTTTAGAAAGGACACAACTTTTCAACATAAGTGAGACTCACAACCTTTGGAATTAAATGAGATTGCTATTATTAGTAGATGAATGAATGTTGTGCATATAAGAGATTTTATTTATAAAAAGAAGTCTTGAAACTTATAAGAAAAATTCTACAACTAATCCTTTTCGTGAAATAATTACATTTGACATATCAATTTCTTGAAATTTAGCATTCGTTAATACAATTAAAGAACAACAATGACATCAAACTAACCTATAATCTACTAAGTGCACATGATCAGATCATTTCATTACTCTGATAACTAGACTTTGTGTGATATATGTAAGTGATTGATACGACAACATATTAAAACCACAAGTCACTAGAGAAAAATAGAAATAGATGATTGTATTTTAGATATAGATTACAAGCTGAAAAAAATTGATGGAGTCTTTCATCTTCTCATGTTCATGCTTGATGATCTACACTCTAGATGTCATTTCTTCAAACTCTAACAACTCCTTATATGTGAATGATGTATTGTAGAATAGTTGACCAAATAATTGTATCATATGTAACCATTATCCAACATATTTGTGTCAAACAAGTTTATAATCAATATACCATTGATAAAGCCTATTAAATGATAAAATAATTTTAGCATTTGTGGTATATAATGTGATATAATTGTGAGTGTAACTTTGTGATACAAATTCACTACAATTTTAAATTTGTGACAAATGATATATGAATAAGTTGGGCAAAAAATGAGAAAAGAATATGTGATTAAGTAAGTATGATTGTCTCTGTTATTTAGTTCAACAATTTCAATCTCATTTCATATAAAATTAGATTTAGATAATTTACTTTATATATGCCTTACAAATTACAAAAAAACAAATAAATTTATTTAGTTTTTTGTAAAAGCATTTTTTCATATTTACTTGAGTGATAATACCCGGTGATATCGTTACATAACAAAATATTCTTTGCATTCATCTTCAACTTTCTTTTACAGAGGAAACATTGGATCGTACGATGACATTTTATTCTTTTCAAAATATTCTCTGCCTTAATATTCTCAATATCAAATATAACCTCTACATCTTTTGTAGAATATAGTTATGTGGGCTTACCATCTATAGGACAAATGATGTTTGAACTGTCAACAAGATCAGCATATAAAAGAACCCCAAACCCACTGGCTGCATGCTTAACAAGGGGAAAGAGCAACCCAACCTCTGAAAAAATGAAAGGATAAGAAGTGAAATTATCTTGATAATGATCCTTACGGCTAAATTGTTTTATTAGATTATTGTATATTATGTGTTATTTTAGAGTTTGATCTACCGTGTACATACTACATACATGTAAATACTTAGACCATGTGCAATGAAGGTGTTGAAAAAAATATTCAACAGTTGAATGAGTGCAATGAGAATGTTGAAAGTGAAAAAAAGTGACGTGGCTACATTGTGTTGAATTATTTCAACGGGTTGAAACAAAGAAAAATGGGGACCATATTTGGTGACATGGATAATTATAAGTATTTTATTGGTTGATGAAATCTGCCAACTTTTTTCATTTCTAACTTATTATTTTAGATCAATTATTTTATAAAAACAAAGTTTTTAGAAAATATAAATTATACCAAAATTTATTATTTTTTATGCTCCATAATTAGAAATTTGGTTCATTTGATATGGTCACAGAAAAAAATTATATTTTGTTATATTTGTTAAATACTTGTTTATTTAAATAAACTTTTTTTTTTGTTTTCCAGCATTCGAAATTTTATTAATTATTAAATTTTGAACACTTATCAATTTTAACATTTTAAAAATAATTTAAATTTTTTAAAGATTGATTAAAAATCTATTTTAAATTAGTTAATATTATTTATTGAAAATTTAATAAAAAAATGAAAGGGTAGGGTGTTGAATTTTATTAAACAAAACCATTGAAGAGCTTAAAAATAAAATGAGTGTTGAAAAACTAGGTGAAAAATATATGTTTATTGGAAATGACTCTTGAATAGCTTGTTCTTCTGTCATAGTAGAAGCAACTTCTAAAATGTAAAGAGATAAGTACAATATAACATTCTTCAAGATAGAGTAATTCGGAAATGATGTTAGATCTTAGGTTAGAGTTACAAGACGGCTTAAAATCCTACAAGCGTCTGACTATTTCAACCCCCTCATTTAATAATGACACATAAAAGTTTGCTTTGTCAACAGAAGCATCTTCAAATATAAAGTCACACTGTTTAAAATGAAATGAATTCATAGATGGTGTTGTCGAGAAATTTTTGTAAATCTTGGATTGTATGATTACCAAACCACGATTTTCACTTGATGATACTTTATTCGTAATCTCAAATGAGGAAATGTTTTGACTCATTTTGTAAGGAGGAGTGAATCTGAAAAATTCCAAAGACAAACTTTGGTTAAAAAAATTGTTATATACTAAATTGGAAAAACCAAGACGTTTTATTAGAGGCATGATTCATAAAAGAAATTCATTACTAATTATTAAACAATATTAACGTAAATATAACATAAACAATCAGTGGTGTACAGAAATGAGAAGAATATTCTAATTTTTCGACAATCACTATTTTTAAAATACGATTAAAGAATTAGTGAGAAAAGTATGTAAAGAAGAAGAATAATTTCATACCATAAAATGCCAAAAGCTTGAGCGGTGGAAAACAATTGAGTCTGTGAAGTAGAGAAGAAGTAGCAGTTATGGTTTCATTTGAGGAATAAAAGAAGATGATGTTACGGTGGTTAAAAGTCACGGTTTATATATTGATTTAAAAGGTGTTTTGTGAAAGGGTGATAATTAAGGGATTTAAAATACAAAAAAATAGCGGTTACAACAATATTTATTTCGAAGAAAACTAAGAAGATGATGTAATGGTTATGGTTTGATGTGAGGAAAATAAGAAATAGATGTTACGGTGGTTATAAGTCGCGGTTTATATAATGACTAGGAGGGTGTCCACGCTTCGCGCGGAATATTGTTTTATTGTTCTTAAATATTATTTTTGGATGATATGATTATGTGGTTAGTATTTATTGTGAATATGATTATTTGATGTTTTATTATGGTATGTAGTAGCAGCTAATAAGTTAAAATATTATGTGTTTGTCTCTTTAACAATGTGTTGTTGTATGTATAATACTACTTGTTAGTGGTGAAATGAGTTTCTGATGTAAAACATACTGAATTTCAATAACTTTGTCTTTAAGCATTTGTTGATTCTAAGATTAAGAGCGTCAAATTGTATTTCAGTTTTTCACATTTTTGAACATTTCTCTTTCTAGATGATTTTTGCACTTTCCCCCATATTTTGACCTTGAGCCGTCACCATCTATCTATTTCGTTTACCTCTTCGGTGTGCAGTGCTTCTTACCATCACTGGGAAAAGGTTCACCACTGTGCTCTTGTTTTCCTCACCTTCTTTTTCTGTGAGATTATCTGGTATTTGCTATAGATCATGCATATTAGTTCCATGTTGTGTGGTTGTTTCTTACGGCGTTGTATGTTATTTCGGTCAATATTGACCGTTTTTTTCTTTCGATTTTGGCTAAGGTTAGAAACTACATCTCGTTGGGTTGGGTCAGAGTTTAGTTGTCATTTATGTTGTTTTCCTCGTCGCTGGTTTGCCATCGATAGTCTCTGCTCGTCTTGGTTTTTAAGATCTGGTTTTTGGTGATCTAACTTCTATGTACTTTTTTCATAGCTCGAGAATGGCTCCACGGTTCGTTGATTTAGTTTTGTCTCTTTTTATCTCTTTGTTCTCTCATCTTGTTGCACCTTTCATCGCTGATCACGTCTCTGGTGGCTCTCCCTTTCGCCATATTTGCTACTCCAGGTTTGGATAGTATTTTTCTCTGTGTATGCTTTGTGCGCTTGGAAGGTTGTTTATAGTCTCAAGCTTAAGCTTTGGTTTCTCGGTGGTTGGCTTCCATTCTCCAACAATCATGTTGTTTATATTCTTCTCATGCTTCCATTGGTGTAGGTGTGCGGAGCTAGTCTTTTGCAGCTTTAGTTTCTTCTATTCAGAGTTTTGTGGTTCTTTGCTGTCATGGGCGTCTTGTATGTACTTGTTTAGTTTGTGAGGTGCTTCTTATCTATTAGCTGGTGGTTGTGATGTCGGTGCTTCAGACATGCGTCTTTTTGTTTTGTGGTGACTTTGTTCTTCCGATGATTATTCTTTCTCTGGCCCGCTTTTTTGGTTTTTTTGCGCAGGTGCTTGATCGCGATCCTTTGTGTTCCAAGGATTGTTTTATCTCATATTTTATATTTATACCTTTATTCTGACATCTGCTTGTTCTTGCCAAGACATTCTATGGTAAGATGAGATAGATTAGTTGTCTTTGTTGATATTTTTTCAACTCCAAACTTTTATTGAGTTAGTATTACTATGGAATTTTGTTTTTTCTTTGTGATTGTGGAAGTTTTATGTTTAGATTATGTATTGCATTCTAATTGTTTTTACTAGTTTGGTAATTTTATATTTTTAATAGTTAAATAAATATATAATTTGTAAATTAAATAGTCGAAAATGGTAAAAAATTAAAACAATTGACAAAAATTATGTTATTTTTAGTTATGAATAAATTAAATATGTAAAATTTATTTCTATTATTTTATTTATATATTTGTTCATATTGAATTTTAGTAAACAATAAAATAGATTATCAAACTTCGTACGATAATAGTTATGTTATTTTTAATTATGAATAAATTAAATATGTAAAATTTATTTCTATTATTTTATTTATTTATTTATTCATAATGAATTTTTGTAAACAATAAAATAGATTATCAAACTTCATACGATAATAGTCAGTGCAAAAAGGATTAGATAGTGCACAATTAGAAAGTATTTGGCCAAATTGCAATAATCTAAAAGAATAAGGACCTAAAATGGAAAAAATACGTGGATGACACGTGTCGCAAAAGCCCCCGTCACTTTTCAGAAGAAGGTAAAAAGTCAACTTTATATATATAGATTTAAAAGGTGTTTTGTAAAAGGGTGCTAATTAAGTGATCTAAATTTCATAATAGCGGTAACATCAAAATATATTTCCAAGCTTTGTCTTCACAATTTTTTTTTGTGCAATTAATTATAACCAAAAAAATTCACGGAAATTTTGACCACAAAAGATTAATAAGAAATGTAATTTGTCTCGGATAAAATATGCAACGAAAATTAAAAATCAATAGTGAAAATTTTATTTTGAGAAATGCATGGCACATACTATTTATAGATTTTAAAAATCTATTTGAATAGTCATAACTCTTCAATTTGAATAGTCGCATTCTCCCAATTTAAAGGTATTTGTTTTAAAAAGATACTTATAAGAATAGTCACAACTTTTCATTTTTAAAAGATACTTATATGAATAGTCACAACTTATGATTTTTTTCTTTTACAACAGCAAAAAATGACACAACATAATTCATTACCCTAACATACACAGATCTCATAAAACAAAGAATTGTACAAAGACATTTTTGAGTATTTACATCATAAGAAAAAAAACACAACTATTTAAACAATTTTTAGAAAAGACACAATCTTTCAACATTGAACTTTTATAAAAAACACAATTTTGACATCTTTTAGAAAGGACACAACTTTTCAACATAAGTGAGACTCACAACCTTTGGAATTAAATGAGATTGCTATTATTAGTAGATGAATGAATGTTGTGCATATAAGAGATTTTATTTATAAAAAGAAGTCTTGAAACTTATAAGAAAAATTCTACAACTAATCCTTTTCGTGAAATAATTACAGTTGACATATCAATTTCTTGAAATTTAGCACTCGTTAATACAATTAAAGAAAAACAATGACATCAAACTAACATATAATCTACTAAGTACACCTGATCAAATCATTTCATTACTCTGCTCACTAGACTTTGTGTGATATATGTAAGTGATTGATACGATCAACATATTAAAACCACAAGTCACTAGAGAAAAATAGAAATAGATGATTGTATTTTAGATATAGATTACAAGCTGAAAAAAATTGATGGAGTCTTTCATCTTCTCATGTTCATGCTTGATGATCTACACTCTAGATGTCATTTCTTCAAACTCTAACAACTCCTTATATGTGAATGATGTATTGTAGAATAGTTGACCAAATAATTGTATCATATGTAACCATTATCCAACATATTTGTGTCAAACAAGTTTATAATTGATATACCATTGAGAAAGCCTATTAAATGATAAAAATAATTTTGGCATTTGTGGTATATAATGTGATATAATTGTGAGTGTAACTTTGTGGTACAAATTTACTACAATCTTAAATTTGTGGCAAAAGATATATGAATAAGTTGGACAAAAAAATGAGAAAAGAATATGTGATTAAGTAAGTATGATTGTCTCTGTTATTTAGTTCAACAAGTTCAATCTCATTTCATATAAGATTAGATTTAGATAATTTACTTTATATATGCCTTACAAATTACAAAACAAACAAATAAATTTATTTAGTTTTTTGTAAAAGCATTTTTTCATATTTACTTGAGTGATAATACCCAGTGATATCGTTACATAAAAAAATATTCTTTGCATTCATCTTCAACTTTTTTTTACAGAGGAAACATTGGATCATACGGTAACATTTTCTTCTTTTCAAAATATTCTATGCCTTAATATTCTCTATATCAAATATAACTTCTACATCTGTTGTAGAATATAGTTATGTGGGCTTACCATCCATAGGACAAATGGTGTTTGAACTGTCAACAAGATCACCATATAAAGGAACACCAAACCCATTGGCTGCATGCTTAACGAGGGGAAAGAGCAGCTCAACCTCTGAAAAAATGAAAGGGTAGGAAGTGAAATTATCTTGATAATGGTCCTTACGGCTAAATTGTTTTATTAGATTATTGTATATTAGGTGTCATTTTAGAGTTCGATCTACCGTGTACATACTACATACATGTAAACACTTAGACCATGTGCAATGAAGGTGTTGAAAAAATTATTCAACAGTTGAATGAGTGAGGATGTTGAAAGTGAAAAGTGATGTGACTTACATTGTTTTGAATTATTTCAACGGGTTGAAACAAAGAAAAATGGGGACCACATTTGGTGAAATGGATGATTATAAGCATTTTATTGGTTGATGAAATCTGTCAATTTTTTTCATTTCTAACTTATTATTTTAGATCAATTACTTTATAAAAACAAAGTTTTTAGAAAATATAAATTATACCAAAATTTATTATTTTTATGCTCCATAATTAGAAATTTGGTTCATTTGATTTGGACACAGAAAAAAATTATATTTTTTTGTTATATTTGTTAAATACTTGTTTATTTAAATAAACTTTTTTTTGTTTTTCAGCATTCGAAATTTTATTAATTATTAAATTTTCAACACTTATCAATTTTAACATTTTAAAAATAATTTAAATTTGTTTAAGATTGATTAAAAATTTATTTTAAATTAGTTAATATTATCTATTGAAAATTTAATAAAAAATGAAAGGGTAGGGTGTTGAATTTTATTAAACAAAACCATTGAGGAGCTTAAAAATAAAATGGGTGTTGAATAACTAGGTGGAAGAGAGAGATGATGATGTGGATGTTAAAAAGAGAAAATTAGGGTATTGAAACACCTCAACCATTGTAGATACTCTTATACAGATTTGAATATTTAATTTTTATTGTGGTTATGGTTGTGATACCGGTCAAACTTTAATGTTGTGTGAGTTGTATATTGGTATACTAACATTGCCCAAGAATCCATAAGATCATTACAGCTTTATGCAACTTATAGATTTCTTTCAATTCAGATTTCAATAATCAAATTCTCAATAGAAAGAAAAAATGGAAAAAATATAATTTAACTGAAGATAAAAAGATAAATTGTTTTAAGGACTATGCAAAAAATAAATAAATAATGAGGTGAAAACAAAAGGAAGTTTACTCACTTTCTCTAGCTGAAGAGAGGGTATGCAGTAAAGCTATCGTAGCACTATGGATTACATTTAACAGCTTCTTCTTCATTTACTGTCTGGTTGAGTTGAGTCTGCGCTTTATGAGCTATACGATAACCAAGGTTGCCTCTGTAAAAAGAAAAAAAATTGTCGATAGAAGTAAAGAAACGAGCAACAAGTCTGTTCTCACACGTCTTTACCTTCTTTTATTATTTTAAAAGTAATGATTGATGAATTAAAATGTAAAGAATCATTGTTTTAACAACACAAAAGTTTAATAAAATTACTAAATCTGGAAATGCTCATTTTTTGAATAATAAAAGATTTTAATGAATTACAATATCTGCACACCAGATGCCTAAGAATTTAAGGAAAATTATAAATTATCACACTAACAACAAAAGATTTGATAACAAATTTGAGAATCACTAAACCAATAACAATAGAATCTTTAGGTTTTTCAAATCTTTAAATTTTACTCTTTCACTAACTCCCTAAGAAAAGAGATTATTAGTTCTAGTAATTTAATGGATTTATAAATCCTACTTAGATTTTGAAATCTTCCATAAAATCCAATGATTTTCAAATCAAACAAGTGTGGATTTGAGAATCATTGATATGAATTTCAAAAATAAAAATAAATGTATTGCTATAAATCAATCAAATGGATTTGTAAGTAGACCAAAGATCTAATACGAGTTTAGGAAAGAAGATGCTTGGGTCCGGAGAACTTGTTATAAAGCTATTAACGAGTTAGGCATTGAGTTAGCACCATGAATTAGCTAGATTTTATCGGGTATCTTCCTAAGCCTATTCATATATTAGCCAAGTATAATTTAACATAGGTCAAGATGTTGACCGAATAGATATCTCTATAAGATATTGACAAATTGAAAAGTTATCATGCACATGTTTATTATAGCAAATCGAACCAGCATTATTATTATTTTGTTATTTATGAATTCAAATTCCAAGTTCAACACCTTGTGAAAGAGATACAAAAATGAGAAATAAAATGCGACCAACACTGCTTAAAGCGACCAAGAGAGAAAGACCCGTCTTGTATGTAATAGATAGCAAACTCATAACCTCCAGCAACCTTCACAAATTAATTTGAAGCTGAAGCTTCTTGTAAGATGTGATTTGCTAGCCATGATGTGCCCTTGTTTGCAACATATCCAATTCGATACAGTGATCCCTCCTATAACTTTCTGCAATATCTCGGCTACAGTATTACATTCCATAGGTACCCAACTTAGGGAAGTGACCTGCAACAAATTCAAGATATTACACGTTCTCAAAATCCAGTTATGCAGAACTGAAGCCTTGTCACGTAGATTGAGAAGATCCCAAAGTACAGGCGTTGAGCATTCCATTATTACACCCTTCATCTTCAAATCTAAGGAGGTGCTATTCATTGATAGATTTGAATAGAGTTGAAATATAAGGACAATCTAGTGTTATTCATTAGTTGATTTTAATTCTTTTTATAAATCTAGTGTTATGTATTCTTGTATTTAAAATATTTTCATTCCAAGAATTTAAATCTAGTGTTATTGGTTCTTGTATTTATAATATTAACATTAAAAGAGTTTAAATCTATTTTTATTCAATGTACGACTTGAAATGATAAGTTAAAATCTAGTGTTATTCATAGATGGATTGAATTTCTTTGTAAAAGGAGTTGTAAATATATTGAATGATTTTGATATTATTTTTGTGAGTAAATTTTGGTAATCAAAATCCAAGCTTTACCCAAAGATTTTCAGTTGAAAAATCAACTCTCAAAATTATCAACTCACATTTACGTGTGTTTTCTTTACTCAAACTTTGATATTGTTTTATGCTTTCTTTCACAATTTCTTCTTCTTCTAAAAAAAATTGTGAGTATTCTCATGGTGAAGAATTTTTTTTCATTTCTCTATTAACCAGAATTCCTTTGTTATTTCTTGACTTTTTTTTCATTTTCTCATAGTTGTATTTTTCATCCTCTAGTTTTCTCCTGCAACAGGAAAATGTATGTATTCATCAGATTTCAACATTTTATATACTTTATAAATATATTGCTATATATATTCAAATCAGTAGTAAATCATTCTAATATCTGACATACTTGAATTGATAAATCAAAAATAAATAATTTAAATCTTATCTGCTTTTAAATCGTTGGTATTGATTGTAACAAAAAAAATTAGAAATCATTAATGGATCATTTAAAATATTGCATATTTTAAATCTGTTGTGTTAGAATTTAATATCTATAATGAATAACACCACCTAACATCGCCTCTGCTGCCCAAGAAAACGTCATAAGAGATGCTTGTTGTTCCGTGATAAAGCTTAAAATTTGTCCAAACGTAAGAACTGAAAATGATAATAATACAAACCCAATCAAAATAACATGGTTTAGCACAAGATTTGTTCCTTTGTATTTTTTCCTTAAGAACACTAAAAATCTACTCAAATCCATAAGAAAATCTTTACTATTGAATAACCTTTGATTTTAAAATATGTTTATAAATCATGGAATCAATAACAGTGGATTTGAATATAAATTCTAAAACCCTAGAGCCAACAACACTGAATTTGGCTTAGATGTTCAAATCCACTAAAATACATAAACCAATAACACCTTCTAAAAGATGACATTATAACACATCTAAATGATAAAATCCATGTCTTTCAAAAAGCTAATACCATAGAAATTGTTTTACTGACATATCTCACCGTTAGCGTTTACATATACTTTCCAACACATCATTCACATTCTAGTTATATAAAAAATTTCTAGAATAATTAATGTTCTTATACAATTACTTTACATAGACATTAACAAAAAAAAATAACATGAAACTATGAAAATCCATGACAATCTATAAAAATTATACGGATTCTATAAATATGGATGGGCATATTTGTCAAAGTCCAAGAAAAACTTTCCAATTCTTAAAAAGATCTATCAGCTTAAAAATATAATTGTAGTATTGATTAGACTGATGTTATTCATTTATATATTACTAGGGTCGGACCCGCCCTACGGGTGGGTAAGCAAATAAACGAAATAATATAATTATATTTAAAAATTAAATGAAAATTTTAAATTATTTTAAATTATAATTTTTACTATTTTTACAATAAATTTTACTATTTCCTTTTTTCTAGAAATTATATATTAGTTTATGTATTAAAACAACTCATAACAATATAAATATTTTACTTTGTTCATAATATTTGCTTTTCTTGAATTTAATAGGTTTTTAATACATGTCTTCTTAAATCTTATAATTTAAACAATTCTAAAAAGAAAAGCCAATTTATTATTATTTTTAAATAAGCAAGTAGTATAAAAATGATTTAATTGTTACTGTTTAATATTTATAAATTACATGTTAGGTTATATATTTTGTATTATTATATTTGAGAAAATATATTTATGTTTTTTTTTATGTTTCTTAAAACTTAAACTCATATCAAATTTGTTTTCCAAAATAATGAATTCCGCAACTGTTATCCTTTTCAAATAATGAATTCCGCAACTGTTTTCCTTTTTTAACCACCAAAATTTAGACTAAACAAAAAAAAAATAACATAAAACCATACCATTTGATGTATTATTAGCTATAGAGATAATTTATGAAGCATTTGATGTATTGTCAATATATATGGTTAAAAAGTTAAAAGTGTGAATTTATTGTAATGAAAATTATAAAATATCTTAAATTGTTTGAAAATATAATTTTATTATCAATTAAAATAACATTAAGTTTAATTATTATTTTTTATTATTAATAAAATAAATATACGAAAAATGCTAATGGCTACATTTGATTGTTTTTAATATTTGTTTTACTTGGCTGAAACAGTAAGTAATTGGGTTGTTAGTTATTTTTGTTATTTTTTGTGAATACTAATTATTGCACATTAATGTTTATATTATAAGTTAAAGTGTTGGAGTGGCTAATTGTAAAAAAGCTCTTATGGACTGAGGTGGGTCTTTTTTGCTTGTACTTGGACACGGTGGATGTCGTTTTGTAGTATTTTTAATAACGGTGTAGATTTGCGATTTCTTAAACATTGTAGTGACCATGCGGGCCGTGTAATATACATGATAGATCAAAAGCGAATAAACTCTCTTTTAGCTATTGCATCAGGGACTTGAACACCAGAGTAAGAAAAGTCCTGATCGTATTGTTGTTCCCAGAACCATTTGATTTCACCCACATTGAAAAAGAGACTAAATACGAGAGAGTGAAACAACAAAACCTAGAAAGTTATATTATAAGAAGATATAACTGCTCTTTAAATGAACAAAGCGTTAGTGTGTTAAGAACACCTGATCTTTAAATGATATGTTCAATGTGATGGTGTACATGTAACCACATCTTCAAAGAAAGAGAGATCGGGCATATTACTAATCTTAAAAAGTAACCGCAAAGTATAACAAACAGTGTTCTTATTCAACCTAAAGACTTTTAAGGCCAAATAAAAATTTGTTTGGTCGGACTCCAGCACATGAAAATCCTTTTAAGGCCAAATAAAAATTTGTTTGGTCCGACTCCAGCACATGAAAATCTCGACCTGGTTCCTTGTTAAAATGTCATCTTCCTGCGGTATCAGAAAGGACTGTGTAAGGTAAGGTGTGGACATCAGCTTCTGGTTCCTTTGTTTTCTTCAGTAATATCCTGCAGATTGCTTAAAATTATCATACAATAATCTACTTTTAAAACAAAAATATTGTTGTAAACTAAATCGACTCAAGCAAAAATCTTACCTATGAGATTTGATTCAAATGGTATAACATATGAGCTTTACCTGTCCCCACTTTAGACTCT
>NC_027756.1:46221321-46226043 GCF_000695525.1 Brassica oleracea var. oleracea | reverse complement strand
GAAGAGGTTTAATGAGACGAATCTGTAACTGAGCATTTTGGTTGATGGAATAGAAGATCAGAAGACGCGATCGAAACCCCACGAACAGATTCATCACCGACTTCAGCAACCCAATCACTCAAACGGCGGAGAACAGGCGTAAAAAAAGAAAATTAGGGTTAACTGGGTCTCTTCGTCCAAACATAAGCCCAAAAACATAATAAAACCCACATTAATTGCATATTGATTTAATTGAAACGGTGTGTTTTGACGGAGGAGACACGTGTCAGCTCCTCGACGCACGACTTATCTACGTGGCTACTGACTTGGCACGCCTAGAAAAGATGAAAGTGTACTTTATAATAGACTAGTGGTTTGTCCGCGATTCGCGCGGAATTTTTACCATCTAATAGTTTTTTGTTGTGATTTTTTGTCGTTATATATCATTTTTTTGTTGTTCTTAGAATTTCCTGCCAAAGAGTTGAATTATATTGTTTAATAACGTGTGATTGCATTGTTCATATCATGAAATGTAATTTAGTTGCATGTTTGAATAATAGTAGACAGACAATATATTTTATTTGCTGTTTACATAAACGGCATGGCTTATTATAGTTGCATGTCTCAATATAACAAGTAGTAAGATGTGCTTCAAATGAAATGAAGAAGACAAAAAAAATTATTTGCTTAAAAAGTAGCATAGCTTCATTAGAAACCATTTCTGCTGTTTTGCTAGTTATCTTTTGGCCTACAGCAGTGTTTTGAAAAAAAAAGAAAACAATAGTCAATAGGTGAGTAAGTAGTAGGTCGATGGTGTGGTGAGTTGAGATTTTTTAGAAATGATAACTCGCCTCTTGATTGCGTGAAAGTTGATTAGCTTTTCCTAAATGCCTGCTCATATAGTGGGCTAACTTGACCTTACCTTTGGGGATTGTTTCCATTGGCGTGCCGATGCTGGTAACTTTGGGGTCATGTAACCATGGCCGGCTTCACACACCGGCTGCCTTGGCGTTATGTTGTTTACAGATTTTACAAATCAATTTCAAAAAGAACAAAACCCCGAATGTTTAGCTATGTGGGATGGAGACGTGTTGTTGTTAGACGATCCCCTCACCACTCTTTTATTTCTCTAGCAATAGTTTTGAATTTTATAAGCTACTCTTGTTTGTAAAATTAATATCTATGATTTGTGGGCATGTGAAATCACTTTATTAAAGAATTGATGATGGCAGACGTATAATGATTTAAATGATGAGCTACAAAGGCATCTTAAATATTTTGCACAACATTGGCTTACCTTCAAGAAGTGGAGTAAGAAAAGATAAATACAACTCCGGAGATAAGGTTCGGGCAATAAGCAGCAAAAGAGAAAATATTGTACCTTAATACCAATAGCAAGGAAGCACTGCGAGCAGTGAGGCTGGTCCAAAGGAAGGTATTTAAAGCAACACAAAAAGACACGTTTAAGATATATCATGTCTTTCCAAAGTGTCTATAATGCTGTCAAAGCCTTGGTCAATGCACTGGTCTTGATGTATGTGTGAAAGCCTTGTAGCTTGTGAGTGTTTGTTTTAATCTAATGTACTTGGGAACCTTAATGTGCATATTCAAGTAATAGAAGTACATTTTTACTCTACTCAGGACTCAAAATTAGTCAAAGCTAAAAACTTTTCATTACTTAACCCTGTTACAAATTGATATATAAGCCAAGCTGTGTTTCAGTTCAGCATACCACAATAAGTGATGCATCCAACATTACAACACCAGAAGCAAACTTCACAATGTGAGCTCCTCAAATCCTCGTTCAGGGAAAAGCAAAAGGCTAGTTTCAGTATAAGAAAGAGGGAAGATTATATTACAATTCAGAAAGCATCTTCTAGAAATGAAACAACATACTCTTCAATGTAAGCAATATGTGAAGTAGAATAGCAGATAATGGGTCCTTTGTTCAGAGCAGAGCCAAATCGATGGTCATCAAAGCATCTTACGTTTTCACCTCATTGGCGGGCTGTTACAGGTGAAGAAACTGTAGTCCGGCTGATCGACTTGCACACGCTCAAACCATTTATCGGCAGCTTGTTACAAAGAAGAGATCTTTTGGCACTCTTGAGCTCTGTTTTGGTTCTACAGAGATACTTTTACCTTAGAAGATGCGAGTCCAAAAGTAGGCAACATTAGCTTTATGGATGGTTCTGCCCCTCTACAACCCAGAGCCTGCTTGAGCAATCATGAATACATATTATCTTGTTGACATCAAAATCATCGGTTACTATTTACCTTGCGGAGATGTTGCTGAGAGAGAGTGGAAAGGTAGAAAGCAGGCATCAGCTTTTGCAGTGTTGGACCAACAGGTATTGGATACCTACATACCAACAAATTAAAAGATCACAGTTTCAAGTCCACACATGTATATATTCCATAGATAACAACCTCAAGCCCCAAGAAAAGGTTCATGAAACATACCATGACAGTGACTAAAGGCACCATCCAAGACGACCGGTTTAGTCCTTCCTGTTTTAAGCCAGCTCACATCCCCAAAATCATCGTCGTGAATCTTTCTACGCTTTCGAGTTCTTGTGTTGTAAGTTTTGATAGTTCTATGAAAAAGTGGGACACAGACTGTGTTACACAGTCCCATTGTGCGTAACGCTTAGAATTTTTTAAAAAATTTGATTAAGATAATAAACTTAGCAGAACTCGTCCATCACTGAAATGGCTAGCCTGCTAAGTTCTAAGCATGTGTGTAACAGATTACATCATCTTGATTGACAGCTGAGATGAACTCATTAGTGAAAGGGTGGGAGCTTAAACCTGACAATCCAGATTTTGCAAGCAAATGGCAGATGATCTCTGGATCAGAGGGATCGAATTTCACGCCTCTTGGCAAGCCTGGCCAGTCATCAACTTCCTGGAAAAAGTACAAAACTCTGTGTTGGCAAATACATTATACAGAGAAATATAATATCAAGAGAATAGACATGAAAAGAAAGTGAAGAAAGAGAAAACCGTACGTAACTATTGTCAATGACGTGATGACAGTTGGGACAGTGTCTTGTAGGATTGCTGTTCCACACCACTTGGTGCCGATGCATTCTTTATTTTGGTTGCAATGCGGTTACTATCAACCAACCATGATCGTCTGTAAGAAAAAGACAGTAATTCATAGACACAACTATGGAAAAAGATGATACCAAAACTAAAGGTTCTAATGAAAGAGCTGAACAATATCTTATCCAACCAGTACCATTTCCAATATAGACATAAAAACAAATCTAAATGAGAAACATTTAGCTCGCAGAATACTTATATCTTTGGAACAAAGAGGATATAGAGTATGATCCATCACCCCACCGTAACAGACCATGAATATCTACTTGGAGAAAGTGCAAAGACCTAGATTAGAGATGAAAATATTTGAGCAAATTAAAGACTATACCTTTTAGCTCTCTTAGGATCAACGACCCAAAGCTCAGCGACTTTATCAAGAGCCATGGCTTTCTTAGCCTCTATTGATTCCAAATTCGAAGACCCATCAAAGTAGATGTTGTACCCGTGTCTAGGTCTCGAATTCTCAGCCTAGGAAAATGGGTTCTCAGACTTAGGAGCAGATGGTCCAGCCTTGTCGGATCCGGATCCGAGTTTCTCAATGTCCATGTATGAGCAGAAGAATGTTACAGGGAGATCTAGATCTTCAGGTAGACGGAACTGAACCTCTGAAAGCGTTACAGGAAGTTCAATGGAGGAGGCGTCATCGTCATCGAGATGACAACGACGGCAATATTATTATCTGTTGAGCTTCATTTTGTCTCAAACCCATGAAAGATTGGGCCTGAACAAAAAACATGATATAAGCCCAAATAAAAGACACGACAAAAGTTTGTTTCGCCGAATGTTTTTAGGTGACACGTGTATTTTTTCCCCCCAAAGAGTGAAAAAATAGGCAACTTTATTGTTTTATACGCTACGCGCCGGGTTCGTACGTTTTGTTGTCTAATAAGTTGTTAAAGATTTGGTTGAGTCATTTGGTATTGGTTAGTGATAGTAATATATTAGTCTCTTTTGAAGTCGTTCGTGGAAAAGATGAATATTGTAGTTTGCTGGAGATTGAAGTGAAGGTAATTCTTAGATCTGTTGGAGCTTGGGTTGAAAGTTATTGTTTTATAAGGACGTGGGATCAGAGGATATTGCATGGGAAAAGAAAGAGAAGGGTTAATAAGTATAATATATTATTGATTAATTGTAGTTTTGTTTGGGCACTTTATAAAGGATAGAAACAAAGCATAGAGGTACAAAGTGAAGATCAAAAGAAATCTAGAATTCGGTAGCATTGTTTGAGATAAAGTGAAGATACGATGTCATTGTTTGAGAGCTTAACTTGGTACTTGGTACATGCTGAATATACCAAGATGGATTTTATGGCATTGGTGATTTTATATTTGTGGTATGTAAATTTGAGTTTCTGATTTGGAAACGGAGTGGTTTAATAAATATAGAAATTTGTAATTTTGAGAAAGTAAAATATCTAAATGGTGTGAAAGGGATAGAAAAATAATAAAAAGAAAATATCTTATTGAGGACAATAATGACAGAAGTCATATTGTAAATGAGAACCCAATAAAGCATTTTATTTTATTTTTATTAGCCAGACATCGTATAATAGTGGAAAGCCTATAGTATCAGATGTTATGTTGCGTTTTGTTTTTCGCTTTTTAGCGGATAGAGCCGGTGTTGTTCTAAACATTG
>NC_027756.1:46195072-46221087 GCF_000695525.1 Brassica oleracea var. oleracea | reverse complement strand
GAACCGAGTTTTGTACCCCACGTTTCTCCATGGGGAAGTGAAGAATAACAGCATCAGAATGAGGAACAAAAGAGGTCCCTGGGAGAGATACCTTGCCAAGGAAGGAACGTCCATTAGTAGGTCTGTTTTGACTATAAGCCTGACCTTCAAGAGTGAGATAGTGAATCCCAATTTAATGACGGATTAAAGAATCCAGAAGACGTTACGGCTCGAGAAGGGGGTGGTGTTTCGTTGGTGTGTGGGTTCGGCGAAGAATCAGCCGGAAGAAGAAGAACGATGAAAATCCCTAATTAAAGTGGGCCACAAATAGGAAACATGCTCAATTTTTTTTAAAAAGAAGCGAGGTCCAATTCTAACACAGCATTTCACCGCAACAGAACGGATCGCGCATGAACGGTAGGGATATCAACGCGTGAGAAACACCAATATCACAGAATGTCGACACGTGTCCCGAAATGCACCACTCTCCATGATGACGTGGCGCAAGGAAGAGAGAGTATAGTCTACTTTATTGTATAAGATAGATAGATAAGACTTCTAACACTAATTATCGATCAGACTCTTTAACAAGGTAAATAGATTTCATATCTCTACAAATTAAAACAAAAAAATCTGGAATCGGCCATCAGATTCAGTTGAAATATAACACATGGACATGCTTTCGGAACACCAATCTATTATTATTTTTTGAAAGAAAACACCAATCTATTTTGAAGTCACCTCCATGAAACGTCATTAGTAACAACATGATATTCTTTTTCTTTTTGTATTTGAGTACTTGCATTCTGTGACACATGTGTTTGGTCAGTTACCAATATTCTTTTTTGTGAAAACTTCGGTGGGAGCCACAGGCAGCACAAGAGAGAACCTCCGGTGTCCCTTCCTCTCCAGCCGCCACAAACTCGCCGCAAACATCCACCCAGCTGCCGCCAGTTTGAGGCGCATGGTTCTTTACGCATTCTCCCGTAGTTAACTATCGCAGCTGATCTACCGTGACTGTAGAATTTACTATAAGTGAAAGATACACAGACAATTCAATAACCTATTAAGGCTTGTATCTATATGTAAATTTTAACTAGAAAAGAGGTTATAAACCCTTTTTTTTATAACCCACCATATCCAATCGACTAGTCTCTGGTGTACTGATGGACAGACCCTGGTTGCTCATAATGGAAATTAGATATCACATTGTATAATCACACAAACGGATAAATCTAAGGTTATAAATATTTGTAGTTCATTATTTTTTCATATATGTGACATGAGGTTTCTCAAACGTATCCCACTACTATAAAGTACTACTTCTTCAAGTTTGATTTGTTCTAAACCAAACAAACACTAATATTAACCATTGTGATTATGATCGCAAATGATTAAATATCTGAAAACCAGTTAAATATAATGTATCGACCAATACCTTTTCAACTTCTTTCTCATGAAAACAAAGATGGCAACCGCAGCTACGGCAGAAGAAAGCCTCCGGCGTTCTCCGCCGGCCAAAAAGTGGGAACAGTAATCTTTTTGTACTCCATGAATCTTATTGACGCACTTTCCATAAGTAATACTAGTTTCTTTCCACTTACTCATTTTCGTCAATTTTTTTCTTTGTTTCTTAAGTTCTCTCTATGATCGATTGAGGATCTTGTCTCAATTGTTTTCTCTTAGGAAAGAATCTTTATTCATATTTTAATTGTATAATAATAAAGTCTTTATTCATAGATTAATAGGTTGACATATTCATTTATTTCAAGTCAGTAAATGCATAATTTTTTTTTTGTATAGTTGGTTCAAAAAATAAATCGTGACTACTACTCGAGGCTCTCGGCCCTGTCGGCCTCGACCAAGTATTTTGAAATTATTTATATTACTCGATGTTTTCAGTAGATTTTGTCCAATTTGAAATCTTCGCTCAGAAAAATGGTATATGCATGTTTTTGTTCTTATACCCAAAACATGTGTTCGAATTACAAAAAAAAATTTGAAAAAAAAAATAAAAATTCAGATTTTTTTTTAAAAAAAAGGTTTTTATAAAAAAGTTCGAATTTGAAAACATATAATCTAAAACTATAAAAAAAATAAATTTTTTTTAATTTTTAATTTTTTTTTAATTTTTTATATATCTAGAGTATTAGGATCCTTTTACTTATTAAATGAAATATTTTGGTCATTTTCCTCCTTGTGATCTATTTTTGTGATCAAAACTTGAAAATAGTATATTTACGAGAATTGCTCTTTATATAATGGAGAAATCTGGTTTATGCTCGGAGAAGTCAAGTCACAAAATCGCAGATGAATCGTATAATTGATTTTTCAATTTTCTTCCAGTATTAAAAAACCTATATTTTATGTAATAGGTTAATCCATTATGCAATTGGATTGGCTCAACTTGCCCATGGACAAATTTGGTGTTCAACCCAACTAGACCATGAAATATATAGGCTTACCCATTACCCGCTCAGCACCGTTTGGATTGGGCGACACCCATAGCCACCCAACCAATTGACGGCCTCGGTACACGTGTAGAATTAGAATCCATCGTAGAAAATAACCTTTGGAACAACAAATAGATAGATTATCATGAATCACTCGTATATTATTCAAAGACGTAACAATCCTCGTTATTGTTTTTTTTTACATCGTATTAAGCAACTGCACCATTTCTCGTTTGTGTTGAATTGTCAGAACACATGGTGCCCTTTCCCTGTGTATTGCATTGCGATCAAAGAGTACATGAGCTCAATCTTCATTAGTGAGAGAATATACACATTCCTAACGTAATGAGCATACCATCGACATTCCTAATCTATCAAACTGTGCATTAAGTTCATTACTTCGTTTTCATACTAGAAAAAGAAAGAAAAAAAATCGCATAGGAAATAGGATGGGATATGGTTGAGGTTGAATCTAATCCGCATACAGTTTCAACTTTATGTAATTTAGGATGGGATATATTCAGTTGTTCATAATGTCGTCATTTGTTCTTGGGCCCAGGCAGGCCCATTTGAGAACTAAAGTATCCTATCATCCCTTACTTTAACCATCCGAGAAGTGAGTCTATTATTGCTACATACAGAACGAGACACGTGTCTATATTCTGATGGTGATCGACTTGGAAACAGGAGACTAAGCTCTACCGTTATTATTGGAGAGAGAGAGGACACTTTTGGTAGCTCGCGTCCCAAGTAACACTGATCTGACGTCGATTTCCGATTAAGATTGATCAGCCTTTGGTGGTTTCCATCAAACACGCGTAGCTTGCACGCGATACTTTGCTAGGTTATGAAGAGCGTGCTTGTCACGCCCAGACACACGGCTGGGCTCGCACACTCCTTCCCTTTCACCTCAATCAAAGTTTAAACCGGCGCACCGAATATATTTGTCCCTTGAATTTTCTCTCTTGTTGCATTTTTAGTATTCATAACATTGTATTTTTCTGCAGGAATACTTTCTTTTTTTACAGAATACAGTATATAATAACTTTGTCATATACTCATAATATTCTATCACTCTTTTTATTTCCAGATAGAAAAATATTTTGTATTACAGAACTTATATATTCTATCACTTACGTCTGTGAATGATGTAAGTTAAATAGTTGACCGAAATAATCCTAGTATTTTACCATATGTAACCATTATCCACGTATTTGTGTTGATCATGGACAAGTTTATAATTGGGATATCAATGAAAAGCCTATTAAATGATAAAATTAGTTTATCCTATCAGATATCACATTCCTTGAATAACCACAGACTTTCCTAATTGAGTTTTTGGGAAAAGAATGTTTTGAAACTATGTAATTAAATTTTGATTAAAAAAAACTATGTCATTAAATATGTCATCTAATTGTGTGCCTATTACAATCATAGCTTTTGTGATAAATAATAAGTACGTAAATAAGTAACAAAAAAAAGAGAGAGAAAAGAATATGTGAATAAACTATTTATAGCACGATTAAATAAGTAAATCATTGATTGGGCTTATTATTTAGTTCAATGAGTTCATATCATAAAAATGTTAAAGACTATTTTAGACCTTTTTTTTTTTTTTGTTGGCATTTTATATGTCTTAAAATTGTTTAAGTTTTTTTGGTTCATATTATTCCCAGATTTGTGATGACTTGGCAGCAATTACCTAAAACCTTCAACCAAAATCACCAACTTCCTTAACAACCCACCGATGGGTCCTTTACCAATTCCTCTGAATTTAATTTTATGATTGGATTTGAAGAAGACTCAGCAGATGTCTTCTCTGTCGCAATCTCCATCGCCGCCGGAGATGGAAATCCAACCGCCGGCATTGCTGGACGATGATCCTTCCACTTATTCCTCCTCCGCTCTGTGGGATTGGGGCGATCTCCTTGACTTCGCCGCGGACGAGCGTCTCCTCGTCTCCTTGGACTCTGATCAAACCCCCTTCTCTCCCGTTCCTCCTCCTCCGATGATTCCGACGCAATCTGAAACGTATCCTTCGCCGGATGAATCTGGAGGCTCTGGCTCCGATCGGGTTAGGAAGCGTGACCCGAGGCTGCTTTGTTCGAATTTCGTGGAAGGTTTGCTTCCGTGCTCGTGTCCGGAGCTCGATCAGAAGCTTGAGGAGGCTGAGCTGCCGAAGAAGAAGCGGGTTCGAGGCGGGTCGGGCGTGGCTCGATGTCAGGTTCCGGGTTGCGAAGTTGATATAAGCGAGCTTAAAGGTTATCATAGGAGGCATAGGGTTTGCCTACGGTGTGCGAACGCTAGCTTTGTTGTGATTGATGGAGAGGATAAGAGATACTGCCAACAGTGTGGAAAGTAATGTTCTTTTTCACTTTTTTTTTCTTTGTAGTTTTGCAATCCTAGCTTTGAGGATTGATCACGAATTATAAAACTGGTTTTGATAGCTCGTGGTTGACTTTGATTATCCACAGATTCGTTAGAAATGTGTTACTATCTTCACTAAAGTTGATTTTCAACACGAAATCTTCAAGATCTGGATTGATTTCTGTTGTCTTTATGGTAGGATTAGAAACTGTTGAATGTATCATTAGGAAATTGGATAACTTGGGGAGAGATGATTCATCTGTAATCTGTTTTAATGATTCCACAGATTATACATTAGCTAAGCTCTCTTTGTTCAGCATAAGCTGAGCTGAACCGGTTC
Source organism: Brassica oleracea var. oleracea (assembly GCF_000695525.1). Classification (NCBI taxonomy): domain Eukaryota; kingdom Viridiplantae; phylum Streptophyta; class Magnoliopsida; order Brassicales; family Brassicaceae; genus Brassica; species Brassica oleracea. The sequence continues at coordinate 46,215,948 of NC_027756.1, read as the reverse complement.
ACCTTTATCAACTATCAAGTAGTTAGAATTATTAACGGGAGTCTTTTTGGTCCCATCGGTGTTGTTTCTATTCTTAGAGTGAGTCACCATGTGGCAGGTTCCACGTGCTCCCGGACTTTGACGAGGGAAAACGCAGCTGTCGGAGAAAGCTAGAGCGTCACAACAACAGAAGGAAAAGGAAACCTGTAGATAAAGGAGGAGTTGCTTCAGAACAACAACAAGTGTTATCACAGAATGATAACAGTGTCATTGATGTTGATGATGGAAAAGGTACAAGTGAACGCTCAACAGCACAAATCATATCACCATGTGGTTTCTTTGCATGTTCTTCTAGTTGCCAGTGATTGATTTCTCTTGAAAATAGCTAATTCCACTTGCCCATGTTATTAACCTGAAGCAGATAATACATGCTCCAGTGACCAAAGAGTGGAACAAGAGGTTTCATTGAATTTTGAAGATCGGCATATCCCCACTCAGGGTTCTGTACCATTTACCCATAGCATCAATGCAGACAACTTTGTCTCTGGTACATGTTCGGGTGAAGCTCAACCAGATGAAGGAATTAATGACACAAAGTTTGAACTTTCACCTTCCGGTGGTGACAACAAAAGTGCTTACTCAACTATGGTGGGTTTTCTCTTCAGTCACTCTTACATCAAAAATTATTTGTGCGTTATTAACTAATTTTTTCATTACATTGTAGTGTCCCACAGGTCGGATCTCTTTCAAACTCTACGATTGGAATCCAGCGGAGTTCCCACGTAGACTTCGTCATCAAGTAAGAATTTTACATTACAGTTTAGGGTTCAGAGACTATGTTTAACCTTTTCAGAATCACAAAGAACTCATTTTTGCGAGATCAATTGAAATTTGCAGATATTCCAATGGTTGGCCACCATGCCTGTTGAGTTGGAGGGATATATCCGTCCCGGATGTACAATTTTGACCGTCTTCATAGCAATGCCCGAGATTACGTGGGCGAAGGTACATTCTGTGATCTTTTACTCATCATTTTCATGTTCTTGATGCCACAACACACCACAAATATTGTTTTTTTCAGTAGGGTGTCTATTTCCGAAAGGTTGTTCTATGTCTCTATGCACATTTCCTCTTACCATATACACATTAAGGCTCTTACGAATTTGTTTGTCGTGGAGTTCTTTTGTTTCTGAAAATTGTGCAATGTTTTTCGAAACTTGTATCCTGGAGAGAGAGAGAGGAAATAGAACTTTAATATCTCTTAGTCTTTCCTGCGAGCCCTCTTTTTGACTTTGCTCTTTAATAAACGTTTCCTATTTGTTCTATTAAGCAGTTGTCTAAAGATCCTGTGGCATATCTGGATGAATTTATTCTTAAACCTGGGAAGATGCTATTTGGAAGAGGCTCTATGACTGTCTATTTGAACAACATGATTTTCCGTCTTATCAAAGGCAAGACAATCATCTTAACTTTTTTCCCTGTTTTATATTCCCCAATCGTACTAAGCCTAATTTTGTGTATTAAAAGATATTTTAAGTGTAAGTTTATTCTTATTTCTTTTGGTTTACAGGTGGAACAACTTTACGAAGAGTAGATGTAAAACTAGAGTCACCAAAACTTCAGTTTGTGTATCCAACATGTTTTGAAGCTGGCAAACCAATTGAACTCGTTGTTTGTGGACTTAACCTTGTGCAACCCAAATGCCGGTATGTGCTTCGGGCTTTTCTCGCATATTTTAGTTCTTTCATATTGCCCTATGATGAAACTATATTTCAAGAACCTTCACTTCAAAATGTTGCACTGGGACTACTACTCATCACGTGTTGGTTTGGTATCATGTTCTTGAGAGTTGGGACCCCTGAGATGTTCTGAATAGGACAAAAATAACATGATAATGGTTTCATTGCAGGTTTCTTGTGTCTTTTTCTGGGAAGTACTTACCACATAACTATTCTGTTGTACCTGCACTAGGCCAGGATGGGAAGCGTTCTTGTAATAACAAGTTGTACAGAATAAAGATTGTGAATTCTGAGCCTAATCTATTTGGCCCTGCATTTGTCGAGGTATCCATTTGTTGAAGACATACGTTCTGACAAGTAGCTCCGTTCATGCAAATAATGTGATCTTCCTCTAATCCTTTTGCAGGTTGAAAATGAATCTGGCCTATCAAATTTCATACCTCTAATAATTGGGGATAAAGCCATCTGTTCTGAAATGAAAGTAATAGAGCAGAAGTTCAATGCTACACTCTTTCCAGAGGAACAAGACATTACCGCCTGCTGTTCTATGACTTGCTGTTGCAAGGATTTCAAAGAGAGGCAAAGCACCTTTACTGGGCTCTTGTTAGATATTGCATGGTCAGTGAAAGTGCCCGCTTCAGAATGCACTGAGCAAACCGTGAACCGATGTCAGATAAAGAGATACAACAGAGTGTTGAATTATCTGATACATAGTAACTCGCCCTCAATCTTAGGAAACGTACTGCACAATCTGGAAACTTTGGTGAAGAAAATGGAGCCAGACAGTTTCGTTCACTGTACATGTGACTGCGACGTGAGGCTTCTACATGAAAATATGAATACAGCCAGAAAACAGCAAAGCCATGTAGATTCAAAGGTGAATCCAGTAACATCAGTGTGCTGTTGTGAGAGCAGTTTCCAGAAGGACATCTCATCAAGAGTACCAAACTTCAATCAGGTTTCTTTTTGCTAATATCAGCACACAAACTTCACTTGTCTTACACATTTGATTTCATGTCTCATGATAAATTTGGGACATTATGACGATATTAATGGATTAATCTTGCATCTTTTTATTGGTTTTTTGCATTCTGTTATTAAGATTCCCCTTTTGTTCTATTTACAGGAACCAGAAGCAGGTGTAGGTTGTGACGAGAGGATACAAGCAGCTTCACCAGATACTGGAAGAAAAGAAACCGATCCTCTGTTAAACAAAGAGGTTGTCATGACCGTTAATGACATAGGTGACTGGCCAAGGAAGTCTTGTATACCAATACAGTCTGCCCAAACATTCAGGTCTCGTCAGACTGTTCTCTTTATCGCTACAATTGCTGTCTGTTTTGCGGTCTGTGCGGTTCTCTACCACCCAAACAAGGTCACGCAGCTTGCAGTGTCTATCCGGACGAGATTGGCACACAAACTATGAATAAAAAGTCCAATGGCAGAGACTCTCATTTTAACCGGTGAAGGTGTGTTCATTTAAAGAAGCTTGAAGGGAGCTGTACAAAAAAGCTAGTCTCAGCTTTCAACAGAGCTCAGGTACAGCTTCTCGGATAGATTACCTTGAGAAAGAGACAAAATGATTAATGATCAGATGCGTTTACTTGCTCTTTCTCTGTGTTCTTCGTCCTAATTTCTTATAGACTTGGCGGTGATACTGCAACTGTAATAACAGGAAATGATCTGGTCACTGACATGATTATCCCTCATCGACCAGTGTTATATATGTAGATTAGGGTTTGCTTTCGCTCACTGTAACATGTTTTTTTTTCTTGGTCTTGAAAACGATTCTTGGACAAATCCTAATCGTAACTTAGTATTATACATTTTTCTGCTTCAAGGTATGGTCTTGGCTCTTGAGATGTCTCTAAACCTATTTGCTCAACACTAGGATCAAGTTTCAAACTTTGCCCTTTCGATTATTGTCATGTCCATCCAATTGACTAACAAGTAACAACACTCTCTGGCTTTACCCAATCCGTTAAACCATCTTCGACCGTACTAATAATTCCACTTATGTATGTTAAAAGATTGTGTCTGTTCAACAATTAAAAGTTGTGTTTTTTCACTTAAAAATAACTATTTATATTGAAAGAATGTGACCATTTATATTGAAAAATTGTGATTCTTCATATAAGTATTATTACAGAAAAATAACCTTTTAATTCAAAAGATGTGACTCTTCAAACAAATTTTTAAAAATCTATAAATAGTCCAATGTCCATGACTTCTCAAAGCATAATTTTCACTAATCAAATAAAATGATGAAGAAAAAAACAATTAATAATAGCAAATCCAAACAATGTTGAAAAGTTATGTGTTTTATAGGAATTTTATTTCTTGTTAAAAGTTGTGTCTTTTCATCATATATTAAGATATGTCATTTCATTATTTGTTTCAAGAGTTGTGTATTAGTTAGTATTTAAATTAAAAAAAACATAATTATTCAAATGAAAAATTGTGACTATTCATATATGTATGATTTCAAAATAACTACTTTTAAATTGAAAAGATGTGACTATTTAAATTGAAAAGTTGTGACTATTCATATAAGGATCATTTCAAAATAATCACCTTTAAACTGGAAAAAATGTTACTATTCATCTATATGAAAGTTGCTTCTCTTAATTTTTTATATGTAAAGTTGTATTTATTAGTATTGAGATGAAAAAATATGTCTTTTCGTTTTTATTTTGCTCATATCTATTATTAACATTTCATAAATATTTGCAATTGTTTTATTTTTAAAAATCAGTGTATTGATTAATATGAAAATTTGAATCTCTTAAGTTTTATACATAAAAGTTGCATCTCTTAAATGTTTTACATGAAAAACCCAAAAAATGTTGAAAAGTTGTGTATTTTTTATAAGAATTTTATTTCTTAAAGTTGTGTCCTTCCGTTATTTGTTTCAAGAGTTGTGCATTAGTTATAATTTAATTTTAAAATATGTAATTATTTAAATGAAAAGTTGTGACTATTCTTATTTCTATCATTTCAAAATAATTACATTTAAATTTGAAAAGATGTGACTATTTAAATTGAAAAGTTGTGACTATTCATATAAGTATCATTTCAAAATAACCACCTTTAAGTTAAAAGACGTGACTATTCATATATACGAATAAAATAAAAACAAAAGACATAAATTGTCATTTCGATACTAATAAAAATAATTTTTCATAAAAAAAACTTAAGAGACACAATTTTCATATTAAAAATGATTAAAAAATGATAAATATTTACGTGGTGTCATCAACGTAGAGGTACAAATGTGTTGTGATTTAAGAGATATGAACGTATCATAATCTAAGAGATATGAACGTGTTGTGATCCAAGAGGTACAAACATATCATGATCCAAGGAGTATGAACGTTTTGTGACTGAAAGGATGCGAATGAATTATGACCGAAAATATACAAAACGACAGTGACCGAAAGGATGATCATAAACGAAAATGTGCGAATGGATCATGACCGAAAGGGTGTGAAATTAATCTTGATTGAAAGGGTGGGAACAAATCTTTACCATGACCAAAAGGGTGCAAATGGGTTATGACCGAAAGGGTGCAAATGACCGTGACCGAAAGGTTGCGAATGGATGGTGACCGAAAAATTGCAAACAGGTCGTGACCAAAGGGTGCAAATGGTCGTGATCCAAAGGTTGCGAATGGGTTGTGATCGAAAAAGTGTAAACGGGTCATGACCAAAAAAGGGTGTGAACGGATCATAATCAAAAGGGTGTGAACGATTTGTTACCGAAAGAGTGTGAATGGGTCTTGACTGGAAGGATGCGAATGAGTCGTAATCAAAGGTGTGTCACTGTCAATGAATCATGACCAAAGAGGTAAGAATGAATTGTTACTGAAAATGTGCGAACGAAACATCACTGAGAGAATGCTAAAGGTCAACCATGATATTGGTGATATAAGAGTATGATATTTTCTGGCCAACATAATAAAACAACTACAAATATTTATAAAGTATTAATATATAGATATGAGTAAAGTAAAAACAAAAAAGACATAATTTTTTTATCTCAATACTAATAAATACAAAAAAAAATTCATATAAGTTTACTTTTCATATTAACACTGATTAAAATTATAAATATTTATATAGTGTCATCAACAGAAAGGTATAAATGTGTTGTAATTTAAGAGATATGAACGCGTCATAATCTAAGAGGTACAAACATGATATGATCCAAGAGGTACAAACGTATCATGAGTCAAGGGGTGCGAAAGTGTTGTGACTGAAAGGGTGTGAATGTATTATGACCGAAATGTACAAAAGGATCGTGATCGAAAGGCTGTGAATTATCATAAACGAAAGGGTGCGAACGGTTCTTGAGCGAAAGAATGTGAAGTTAATCATGAGCAAAAGGATGTGAATGGATCTTGACCATGACAAAAAGGGTACAAATGGGTTATGATCGAAAGCGTGCAAATGGGTTATGACCGAAGCGTGCAAATGAGTTATGACCGAAAGCGTGCAAATGGGTTATGATCGAAAAGGTACAAATGGTCGTGTTTGAAAGATTGCAAATGGTCGTGACCGAAAGGTTGCGAATGGATCGTGACCGAAAAATTGCAAACGGGTCGTGACCAAAGGGTGCAAATGGTCGTGACCGGAAGATTGCAAATGGATTGTGATAAAAAAGTGCAAACGTGTCGTGACCAAAAGGAGTAAACAGATCATAACCGAATGAGTGTGAACGGATCGTGAATAAAAGGGTGCAAACGAGTCGTATACAAAGGAGTGCCAATGAATCATGACCGAATAGGTAAGAATGGATTGTGACTGAAAAAGTGTGAACGAGACATCACTGAGAGAATGTTAAAGGTCAACCCTGGTGCTGGTGATATAAGAGTATGACCTTTTCTCGACAACATAAGAAGTCTATCCAAATTATAATCTATCATTTTCTTAATATTTCTTAGATTTTGTCTGTTTTTATCCATCCTGAAACTTTTTTTGTCTTATGGATCCCAATTTCAATTCCTCCCTTTCGGTCATGACACATTCATACCTTCGGTCAAGACACATTCGTCCACCCCTTGGAACAAGTTATACCTCTTGAATCACATCATGTTTGTATCCCTTAGTTTACGACGTGTTCATACACCTCTTAGGTTATGAGTCGTTCCTACTTTTTCGTTAACGACACAACGTAAACGATACATTTTTCATTTAAAAAGATTTTTATGCTTAATAAGAGATTTTATTTATTTATTATAAATTGATATAATTTAAAATTTTAGATTAACTTGCCTAAATTAAAAAAATGTATAATTTTATTAGTATTGATGTATTTGTATTTTACTTGTAATTTAAACTTATAGAATATACATTTTTAATATTATCTATAAATAAATATAAACATATATGTTCTACGTTTTGACATGAGAATTCTTTTGAAAATAAAATTATTTTTTATATAATATATAAATTATAATATGATATATTTATTTATAAAAATGAGTTTCCAGGCGATATCGCGTGTATTTCTTACCTAGTATTTATAATAATAGAATAATGATAATTCGAGTCTGAATAGCTATGGTGCTGTCTATTCTTATTATAATCTTATTTACTTAAAAACTAAGATACTTGTATATACACCCCTGGGATATACACAAATGAAATAAGATGGTAATAATAAACAGTTTGATAAGTTTAGTAAATAGATTTCTGTAAAAATGTAGCCTGCGAAGCTATTATTACGTATTTAAAATGTGATGTGGACTGGAGATTGATTGCATCATAGAACGCAAATGGGTAGAAAGAGACAAAAGATATGAGATTTGGAAACAATGAAGAATTACAGTCATGACCACGGCAGATGCTGTACAACCAAAGCAACACGGCAGATGTTCGTTTTATAAACGCCGGGATTGGCGGCAGCGTCTCAGAATTACAGTCATGACCACGGCAGATGCTGTACAACCAAAGCAACACGGATCTGTTTATTCAGCCGCAGCGTCAAGTTCAACCCATCAAATACGACGCTGAAAATTTTGGCGGCAGCGGCCACCCCGTTTTCATGCCTCCAATTGTCCATTGCGACTACTTTTAATTAGAACACCAAAGAATTTGTTTCTGCCCTGGTTGTATTTTTTTTGACGCTGCCGCTGATCGCAGCGTCCGAGAAAAGAACATAGGTAAACGCGTCACTTCTGAGTCATTCCTTGTAGTAAACGACAACATCTTAAACATTTAATTAAATTAAATAAACTGGCTAAGAGTTTGATACAGGTTTCTCCATACGTTTCTAAGTTCTAACAAACGCTAGATTTAACATGCTACTAATCTTTTGCCTCGAGGAGTTTGCTTAACCTTTGAAAGTGAATAAGTTCACATGTTGGATCGTTGGACGTATACTAGATACAATCTCAAACAAAGATGTGTGTAGATGTATAAGTTCATCGGGTAAGTTGGAACTTATTTTAGTTATACGCGACGCAGTGGATGCGTTTATTCAACATAACGTCAACAAAATTCACGTACGTCGGTCTCGCTGGAGATATTTTATAAGTTCATTCCAGGTTTTGTGATTAGTTTTCGTAAGTTCATAAAATTCCACAGATATTTGTTGTTGGTTTAGGATAATAAATATCTGCTGAAGCCGAATTATTATGAGATTTTTTCTTATTCCGAACAATTGAGAAGCTTGGAAGGTGACAAGAGTTAGCTATATATTAGTCAACTAAAATATACAAAAAATTACATAAAGCTTGAAAAAGTAACCAATAAACACCAGCACAGCTAAGATAAGAAATACATCATATAAGAACATATGGACAAATATAGATGCACGTTGTCGTTATCACAATGGGTAGTTTAGACTAGTGAGACCCTCAAACCCCACCCACATGGTAAGCTATCAATATAAAATCCGAAATTATGATAACTGAACATTAAAAATTGTATTATGAATGTATAAACAAAATTACTCTTTCCACAATTCATAAAATGTTCTTTTTGCTCACGAAATTAATGTTATAAGATTTTAGTTTTGCTTTGTATAAGTTCATATCGTTTTAGAATCTTACGTTTGTTATATGATAACGAATGACTTGCAAGTTACAACTTGAGATAACCATCTTTATGTGTTGTTATTCAATGTATAAGGTTTCAGATGAATCTCACAAGAAAGTAAAAATCGTCGTACTATGAGATTGCATTACTTAAACGATTAAACATAATTAGTAAATTAGCAATTTGAAAGGAAAAAACCCCTAAATAGTAAAAAATAAAAAGGAGTGGAGATGATTGGATATATAGGTCAGTGACAGCTTTATCCCACATGAGAACTATGTTTGTCAGTATTAACCTCAATCATTAAATCTAATATTTCTTTATTTTATTTTGCCGCCAAGGACAAATATCTTAAATATCTTCGTTCCAACGTCTAGACTTTACTTGCATCTATTTCCTATAAATACCCATCTCACGAACCATACTCTTCACACCCCTCTCTGTTTCTTTGAACACTCTCTCAAAGAATTATACAGAGATATTAGAGAGAATGGCAGTTCCAGAAATTAAAGATGTGGAGAGGGGTGAAATTGTAAGTAGAGTGGAGGGTCTAGGGAATCCATTGTTGAAGAAGGTGGCTGATCAAGATGATGTTGAAGAGAGTGAGATTAATGAATCTTACTTTATGGCTCTCTTCAGCACTTTTGTTGCTGTCTGTGGCTCTTTTGAGTTCGGATCTTGTGTAAGTTTTAGCCAAAAAGAGATACTCTATACCAATAGGAGGTTTCCTTTATAAGGCAAAACCTCTGTCCTAATACAAAACTAATTTCTGTAAAAACGAAATTATTTATTGATGAAGGTTGGATACTCAGCTCCTACTCAGTCATCTATAAGACGAGACCTCAATCTCTCCCTTGCTGAGGTTTGTGTCTATACTCTGAGCCAGAGCCTTTCCATCTTCTTTTTCTGTCAAATAGTATATTAGTTTAATTATGTTAATTAAGCTAAAGTGTTCTTTGTTACAAAATGATTTTTTTTTGTGTATGGAAATATGCAGTTCTCTATGTTTGGATCAATATTAACAATCGGTGCAATGCTTGGTGCTGTTATGAGTGGGCATATTTCAGATTTGACTGGCCGTAAAGGGGTATATATATCTTTCTCAATCCCAAACTTAAGTTCCTAAAAATTAAAATTTCAATCCGAATATATATGTTTATACTAACTCATTTCAGGCGATGAGAACTTCAACTTGCTTCTGCATCACTGGTTGGCTCGCTGTCTTCTTCTCCAAGGTACTTAAAAGTTTGCAAGGTCAAAGCTACGTTATGAGATTAGTCTGGAGTTCTGTCTAATAGATCCAGTGATTGAATTTGAATAAAACCAACATTAGATTCTAATATGATGTTCAACGTGGTGCAGAGTGCTTTGTTACTCGATGTGGGAAGGTTCTTTACAGGATATGGCATTGGAGTTTTTTCTTATGTGGTAATTAATCCTTCAAATCACTTCTTTTTTTATCTACTAGTCAAAGACTAATTGGTCTAATTTAAAAATTTACTATCTTTTTTGAAAAATTGTGTTTTGTTTTTGCTTAAATTTATGTTATATTTGTGAACCAATGTTTATGAAAACTCTCAGGTGCCTGTGTACATTGCTGAGATATCCCCCAAGAATCTACGAGGTGCACTCACAACATTGAACCAACTCATGATTGTGATCGGCTCATCTGTTTCTTTCTTGATCGGATCTCTCATTTCCTGGAAAATCCTTGCCCTTACCGGTAAATCCATCAGAGTTTCTTGATAAATCCTTAAAGAAAACTCCCTTAGAAAAGTGATTATTAATATACATATGTTTTTTTTGGTCTTAAAAAGGACTTGCTCCCTGCATTGTTTTGCTGTTTGGCTTGTGCTTCATACCCGAGTCTCCCCGTTGGCTGGTAACTCTCTCTACTAAGATTCATGATCCTATGGATATAAGCTTCTTGACATGATCTAAAATCTCTCATGCTCATGCTTCCAGGCAAAAGCAGGACGTGAGAAAGAGTTTCGAGTAGCGCTACAAAAGCTGAGAGGAAGAGATACAGATATCACAAATGAAGCTGAAGACATTCAAGCATCCATTCAAGCTCTTGAGATTCTTCCAAAAGCAAGAATCCAAGATCTTATCTCCAAGAAATACAGTCGGTCTGTCATCGTAAGTGTTTACCTCAGAACCAATAGCACAAACTTTTCAATCTTTCAGAATTTTAAATGTATTATTAACTTGTGATCAAATATTCTTCAGATTGGTGTTTCCCTTATGGTATTCCAACAATTTGTGGGAATCAACGGGATTGGATTCTACGCAAGCGAAACGTTTGTAAAAGCAGGTATATATACGATAAACCTAAATATCTTGCCTTGTGTCACAAGTCAGAACCAAACTCGTGTGTGATTCTAACGTGTCTTTTAAATAACTTGCAGGACTTTCGTCTGGTAAACTCGGAACAATTGCTATCGCTTGTGTTCAGGTCAATAATACTCTTTGCTATATTTTTCTCTATAATGATTCATATTTCAAAATATTGATATGGGATGATTTTTAAATAGGTGCCAATAACTGTTCTTGGAACAGTCTTGATAGATAAATGTGGAAGAAGGCCACTTATAATGGTAAAATATTTCAATCCACAGAAAGCGTTTTACGATTCGAATGTTCAACTTATATATATATATATATATATACACAAATGTTGCTGCAGATTTCATCTGGTGGTATCTTCTTAGGATGTATACTCACAGGAACATCTTTCTTCCTCAAGGTGAATATCATTAACCCTGTATTCACATTTGAAATCTATTTATTTTTTTTAAATCGAATCTGTTATTTTATGGATTCAGGGACAAAGCTTGTTACTTGAATGGGTTCCTTTCTTAGCCGTGGGAGGTGTACTTGTAAGTGAAACTTAACCTAATACCAAAAACAGAACTCAAGAGCAGAGTTCTTCAAATAAACATATGTGATAATAATTCATGTCTCGTTTTTTTCACAAATCAGATATATATAGCTGCTTTCTCCATCGGAATGGGACCTGTTCCTTGGGTGATAATGTCTGAGGTATGTATCGTTTATTGTTTAAAAACAGAGCTATGACTTGTGAAGCAAGCAACGTTGTTCATAAACACAGTCATTGCTTTTATAAGAGCATAAAACTAAAGTCTTGCTCTGTTTGGTGTTGAAACAAACGCAGATATTTCCAATAAACGTAAAGGGAATCGCAGGAAGCTTAGTGGTACTGGTGAATTGGTTTGGTGCTTGGGCTGTTTCTTACACTTTCAACTTCGTCATGAGCTGGAGCTCTCCAGGTACACTCTCTCAAAGGTGTTTGAACCGCAAGAAACCACGATTCTAAAACAAAGCTAAACTGAGACGAAGCTATGTTTTTTGTTTGTGTAGGAACATTCTACATGTACTCTGCTTTTGCTGCGATGACGATTATCTTTGTGGCGAAGATGGTGCCTGAGACGAAAGGGAAGACACTCGAAGAGATCCAAGCTTCTATCCGAAGAGAGACATAAGCCGAAAGATGCAATCAGAAGACGAGCTTCTTCGGGTGGGTGATGAGCTCAAGGGTGGAGTAGAAAAGTAGCATGAGGATTTTGTTTCAGTGTTATGAAAATAGGTTTATTCTGTCACGTTTAGGTTTCCATCAGTTAGGTTTTGATTGCTATGTATGGTGCGAAATTATATGAAAAAATTAATGGAATGGACTTGTTTCGAAAATCAATAGCATTTAAAACAAGTGATCCTTTAAAACAATACACTGAATCAGGGGTCAAGCTACGTTAAAGCTTTATGGGTGCAAGTGCACCCAGTCTTATTTAAAAGTTTTACTCAGTCTGTTCCTCGACTAAGATTTTCTAAAGCATTCACGCTTATTAAAAATTCAATAAATGTTTATAATTTACTTTCTTTTTTACTTTATTATACACTTTTCAATAATTTTTGAAATTTAACCAATTCAAATATTTTCATTTAATGTTTTTTAAAAGTATAAAAAAATACCTTAAACATATAGAAAATCTATTTTTGTGGAACAAATAAAAAATCTAAAACATTTTACTTTTGGAAACGGAGGGAGTATTTTTTATAGTGGACATATGAGTTAGCAACCAATTAATAATATACAAATCAATTAAAATTAGTGTCATAAAAATAGGGTTAGCCATTTTCTAAGAAGTAAAGTGATTCTTAGAATCTTAACATCCTACCCAAAAAAAGTGATACTTAGAAAAAGTGTTCTTTCATATATGTTATTTTGATACATTAGAGTTTATTTTGTAGTTTATATCTTACTTACGTATTTGCCACAACCCTCTTTATTCATGCCATCATGGTAAAATGTTCACATTAAGCCATTAATGTTTTATGTTAATTCGAGTATAATTTGATACGTTTAGATGTTCGTCACAAGTCCCATTAACTCAGGCCATCATGGTTAAATGGACGGACAAGAATAGTTCACCCACCACCACCACCTTGTCATTGTTCAAGATTTATTGTTTGTGTACATTTTCAGGATAGTTTAGAGCTCTTCATAATGATGTAGTCTCGTAGAGGTTGTAAATATATGTCTTAAAACAAACAATCTTCATCAATGGCGTCTCCAACATCAACGAGACTCTGGCTCCGTATAGTGATCTTGTTCACTTTAATGGTGCTTCTCTTCTATGTCTGCCGTCCTCTCTACTGGAAGCTCTCTGCCACCATCCACGATATCAACCACAACAAGAAATCCGTCAGAGAAACTACATTCTACAAGCTTCTTTTCGCTGGAGCTCGGTGAGGAATTTCTCAGCTGCTTTACTTCGAAATAAATTTGTAGTAACTGTGTCTGTTGTCTGTGTATGTTTGATCGGTAAGCACATTTTGAAGTTTGGTATATCTACGAGATTACAGATCTATATGATGTTCTTATTAGGGTCAAATTATTTTCTATGAAATGATAAAGAAAGATTGAGATTTTCTGTTTGTATAAGTTTTTGCTTGAAAACTGTAACAACTTATTGTATGAGTCTACTTGATAAGCAAACATATTTTGATGCTTACTGTGTGAGATATATGTGATTGTTTGACATTTGTAACTTTAGAATAACATTTGTTAGATCGATCAAAACAAAGTTGTGAGCCACTTAAGAAAATGCATATGCTTCTTGTAAGTTGTTTGTTTTGATGTGCTTAATTTGTTTTTGTTTGATCAAACGGGCTGTAACATCACAATTTTTTTTATCAATGTCGTGAAAAATCTAACGAGCTGTAACATCACAAAAACAAAAGCAACGAGTCCAGGAATCATATAACACTTTAGGAGTAAATCCAGAAAGATGTCTGTCATGAAACTCATAAAATTTATTTTGACTCCAAAAACCCAAACCCATACCATACCCATTTACCGGGGTAGTCCAATATATTAAACTCTGGTGGCTCGAAATCATAGGTAAACTTTTTAGAATTTTTTATTATTATTTCTTTTTTGTAAAAATTTTTTTAAAACGAAATCAATAGCGGGTTGGCACGTGTCGTGGGACCTGTGAATAGTGTAAAAATTGACTAACAATCAATCCTTAATTAAGGGTTTGCTAAAGATTTTTAACAAAATGTGAACTATTCCAAATATCTTAATATTATTTTGCTAAAAATTCTACTCTACAATCTTCCTTTGGAAATGCTCTTAGGCTATCAATATCTTAGTGAATCCTTATCCTTAAGATTACAGGAGGAAATACAAAACAAATAATATAAGCACAAAATGATAGATGTTTATTAATCATTTTCGTCCTGGTGGAGACAGATTGAATTTGTTTAGTGCTATTAGCTTAAGCACTTGACTAATCAAGTACTTAATTCTTTCCATTAATCAACTAAGGTCAAGAAGAATCTTTTATGATATATGCTATACACTTTCTATCAATATGGGCCAAAAACTCAAGTGGGTTTTGACCAAACTGAATCATCAAACTCCAATAAAACAAAGGACGTTACCTTTTGGTGCGCACGAATAATTTTATTTAGTTTTATCACTTTTTCTTCCATTTTTATTTTATAATTATAAAAACTCCATAATGAGTTTGTGTGCCAAAGATTTACGACACTTGCGTTTTTATTTAGTTTTCCTCATAAATATGATTCTAGAAGTCTACTTAAAAAGTTAAGATATTTCCCTAAACATTTTGTATTATTTTCGAAAAAACTATAATGAATTTGTTTCCCGAAATTTACACTCATATTTTTAAGTTTTTTTCATCATAAACCTGATTCTAGCAGTCTACCTAATAAAATTAAGAAATCTTCCTAAATTCTTTGTAATATTCATTCTGCATTTATATATAGCTATATACTGGTGAGTTAGTGGCCAAAATAGTTTATACTCGCATAGTAAATATGTGTTAGTTTTGCAGTTTGTTTACTACAAATATTTTTTATCCTAAACATTTTTATATATAGTACTAATTTCATAAAAATCATATAAGTTGCAGCCTACGATTAACAGTTAAACCAGAATTTTAAAATCTCTGGTTCGACAGCATGTACCTGACCTCTAGATTACATCATTTAACTATTCAAACCGATGAAAAAAAAACTAGTCAAGCCCAAATTTTTGAATATATAAGTACATCTGAGAATTGAGAGGATTCTTAAACCAAACATATTTCATATTACTATTAATTTATCAAACTAGGAAATTGAGCTAATTAATTTGACCATTTTTATGTCAGCACCACTTTCTAGTTTCTAGTGATGCGAAGCATGCATAGTTATGCCCAACTCGCAATTTATATATTACTACCTTTTAAATCAACTATCCATTATTGAATGACTGAAAGAGATAACGTGGGGGACCTTCCTTTCGACCTAGAAAGAGTAATTGTCTAATTGATACAGTTCTCTTTATCTTTAAATAAGTTTTTTTTTGTCAAGGAAATAAGTTTTGTATATCTTTTCTCAGCGGATTAATTAATTTTGTTCTGAAATGGGATGTTTATAGTCTCAAATATTGTTGTACCAATAGCACAAATATATCGTTTCATTGACAGATAAATAGTGAAAATCCTATAATTTATTTATTTTGCAACAAGATCAATTAATCCGCTGAGAAAAGATATATTCTCTCTGTTCCTTAAAATTACATATTCTAGAAAAAAAATTTGTTTCAAAAAGATCCAGCTTTTATATTTTCAATGCATGTTTTATTAAATACTTGCAAACTTCAAAAAACTTAATTGTATTACTTAAATTTTTTATTGGCTTAAAATTATGTAAAAAGATAAACAGAAAAAACTATGCAAATTAAATGTGTTTTATTAAGATGTGTGAAAAATCTAGAATATACTCCCTCTGTTTCCGAAAGTTAGATTTTCTAAAGTTTTCACGCTTATTAAGAATTCAATAAATATTTATAATTTAATTTTTCTTTTATTTTATTATACAGTTTCCAATAACTTTTCACCAATGAAATTTAATCAACTCAAATATTTTCATTTAACGTTTCTTAAAAGTATAAAAAAATACTTTAAACATACAGAAAATCTATCTTTGTGGAACACGTAAAAAATTTAAAACATTTTATTTTCAGGAACAGAATGAATATAACTTTAAGGAACGGAAGGAGTACCTAGCTTATTTAAAGATAAAGAGAACTGTATCAATTACTATAAAATTAAATCTTCCAATTTTGGCTTATCTATTTTTCTTTTAATTTATTTGCGACGAGTTTTCTTCCTTTTTTCTGTCACTTTCTAATTACTTCTCTTTTAAAATAAAGGTCGAATCTTCCTTCGTTCTACTATGGTTGGTTTATACGCCAGGAATATGTAGATTATCATTCACGAAACCATTTAGTTTTTTTTTATTGGCCATGATAGGTTGGTTGTCCAGGCGTTCACAGTGTTTATACCAAATTGCTAAAAACCTGTTATAATCTCGGGGTGTAATACTGAAAATTTGTACAGTTACACTATATTTAGACATAAAAACGTAAAGAAGAACTAAATTTGTCTACCAATAACTATATATGCAAACCCGGACTCGATAGTCCAGTGGTATCTGTCCCTTCGAGAGGTCAGCTGTTCGATTCGCAGGGCGGGGAGGCGTGCCCAGGACCCTAACCGATACATGCAAAAGTTGGCTTCGGGCCTAGGTGGTGGGTTGGCCGAAGGTTGGCCAACACCTGGTTAAACAAAAAAAAAAATAAATAACTATATATGCAAACATGGATAACAATTTTATTGACGATAAAGATAATTCAATAATCAAAGCTCGAATGTAGACCATGGAAATGGTCCATGTTCAATAAGCTAGTGCTTGGCACGCATGGGTTTTCAATAGTCATTGTTATCAAATTCATTAATGTGAATGGTCCCTTCGCAGTTCAAAAACCTTGACTAAATTACATAGTATGATCCATATAAAACGGGGTTCGCTAGTTAACTTTATACTATTACATAGAATAAGAAGGTCAAGTGAGAACAAAATAAATAAAAAGATTTTCTCAAAAAGATAAAAATAAATAAATAAATAAAAAGATGGAAAATACAATATAAGTTCAATACCTAAATTACACACTGCTTTGGACAGCCGGCCATCGAGGGGCTCTCGAGATAAATAACAACCAATAAGAACTGATCACGTCACGTGATCTATACGTTTGTGTTTTCCACGTGAAATATATTGAAGTCAACACTTTTATCGGGTCATATCTGTTTTCTTTCTACAAACTACAGTGTTTAGAGCAACTATAGTCAAAACAAAACCATGTCGGAGTAATCTCTCAAGTCTTAACCTACTAAAACACACACAAACACACAATAAGTTTCACTGTAATTAAAAATTTCTCTAGATAATCTTTTAATAACAAGTTGTAACTTTTTTTATTTTAGTTTGCTGGCCTGTCAACATCTTTAGTGACGGATCGGATCGGCACCGTTTCGTTTGACTTAAGAGAGAATATCTAGAAAAGGAATGCGATCACCCCAGTTGCTTAATCAAAAAAATTTTAAGTGATTCCCGATCTCTCTGTAACAAAATCAATTTACATCTCTAAAAAGTAAAGTTTTTTTTTTGTTTGGGGAGGGGGGGAGAAATTGTGCACCACAAATCGAAATACATTATCAACCTTTTTCGTTCACTATTATTCAATGTTTGGAAAACCGGACCGGACATTGATTCGGCATTGTAACTGGGTCAATGGCCGGACCAGTCTAACCGGTTCAACCGGATTTTAAATTATAATCAAATTTAAATAATTAAATATATATATATATACAATTATTTTTATATAAATTTATATCATTTCTAGAATCTAACTAAAATTGATACATAA
Organism: Brassica oleracea var. oleracea; assembly: GCF_000695525.1. Taxonomy (NCBI): domain Eukaryota; kingdom Viridiplantae; phylum Streptophyta; class Magnoliopsida; order Brassicales; family Brassicaceae; genus Brassica; species Brassica oleracea. The sequence continues at coordinate 46,197,886 of NC_027756.1, read as the reverse complement.
ATATATAAAACTTAAAATATATAAAAATATAATGAAAACTAATTTATTTGGAAATATACTTTTAAAAATATGATTTTAAATGAAATATTTATAAATTTGCAATTTTTTAATTTTTTAAAAAAATTTAATTGAGAAAACCGGATTTTAATATTGAACCGGATCATCGGTTTTACCGAATTTGGCCAGTTTTTTACCGGGTTTGCCGGTTTAATTCAAATCCGATTTTTAGTACAACTCGGAATCGGTTAGAATAATGAGTCACGGTCCGACCAGTTCGACCGGCCGGTCCGATCCAGTTTTCAAAACACTGCTATTATTGAACTTCAAAACAAAAACAAAGCTGTCATCTGTCCTACGATATTAAGTATCTTTACCCTCTATCTGTCGGCTGCAATAGGCATGTCTGAGATTCATATTTGATGCCAAAAACGTATATAAAATTTAATTTTGGGAAAATGTTGAACTTTATGATGAACTCATGCTATGAAATAATTTCCTCAAGAAGAAATTAAATTTAAATTCCTGCCACAGTAGTACTATATATACATTTTTTTTTGATATCCAAGTGTCCTGGTCCCACCTTGGTGGTCCAGACTAGAGACCGAACCTTTTAACGGCGCGGACGCACATCCGAAAGTGGATCATGGCCAGACAACGGTCTTCGGTCTCGGACGCCAGAGCAAGTCCGCATGTAAATTCTCCGGTGGCCAGTACTATATATACATCGAACATGTTTGTAGATGTTTATTTTAAAGAGTTTTGTCTCAATATGTAAATCAACCACGGACAGCTAAGAAATAAGTATATAATACAAACATGTTTCCCACGTATCTATAACACAATTTTTTATAATCTATAAATATATACACACATGCTTACATCATATATACATATTTATTTATACATCGAAAATGTCTACGGATGTTCTTTTTTTTTTGTCTCGCTTAATTCGTTAACTAATCACGGCCAGCTAAGAATTATATAATGCAAACATGTTTCCCTCGTATCTATAAAAGGAATTTATAATCTATCAATATATACACACATATTTAGTTTTAAAAAAAGACACGGGCACGTATCTTGTTGTCACCAGTATAAACCTTTTTTTAAACCGGTTATGTCAATTAAAATAATTTTCAATATCTTAAGTAGAGCTGGCAAAAAATCGGAACTGAAAAACCAAATCAAAATATCCAAAATTAGAACTGGACTGAATCCTTGAATGACCTAATGGTTCTTATATTTTTATATCCGAAATAAATGAACCCAATGGTAACTGAACCAAAAATTGAATAGATGCCTAAATATATAAAAATATTAATTATGTATATATATAACATAGCTAAATATATATTTTTAATTTAAAAATCTATTAAAGTGTCCAAAAGCTATGAAAAAAATATTATGAAGTATCCAAACTATTCGAAAATATCCCAAAAATTGTCCTAAATATCCAAAATAATTTGAAATTTTCAAGATTTTTATTTGAATCATCGTAATAACATGAATTATCCAAAAATCTGAAATAACCAAAACGAACGAGAATCAAATTTATTCTCAGAGATTTTTCGGTGTACTATCCGAACCGAACGAACCCAAACTGAATCCAACAGAAAAAAACTAGATAGCAAATGGATTCTCTAGATTTTTACCCGATACCAAAAGTTTTTGAACCGATATCTGAAACGCCGAGGACTAATCTTAAGGGAACGTTCAAGATGCATTGCGAAGGAAGTTGACTAATAGTTTTCCGTATTTTTAAAGTCACATTCCATATTTAGATGCTAATAGCCTTTTCAATATCGATTCTCGTCCCTCCTTTTTTTTTCTTCTTGTGGCCTCTTCTCCCTCTCTCTCTCTGCACGTCTGTACAATTTTTTCCTTTTATTTTATTTTTTCCTTTTTTTTGCCAGACTTATCACACAGTGTTAATATAGGCCAAGGATTTTTTTAAGCTGTTACTCTGCTCATAAGAAACAAAGTTCTGAAGTAGAAGAAGACGTTAAGAAAAACAAAACTGTGAAGACACCTTAGAAATCTTATCTTTTGCATTTTTGAGTTTTATTTTCCTATCCATTTTGTTTAAACAGAACAAAGGCTTGATGTAACAGTCTCCTTTAAGCTGATTCCTCATAGCATCCACATACATAGGAACCAACTTTCTCATTCTTATTACCTTTTCTTTCATATCGCTTTTATATATTATAGGTTACTTGATCTGATATCTTTTGGGTCTCGCCCATTTGGAGAAACAGGTCTTGTTTTAGATCAAACAAGAAAGATATTCCTCAACTCTCAGTCATCTTTTAGCAAAAAAAAAAAAAAACTCTCATTCATCTTCATCCTCTGTTTCACTGTAGTCATCTTTGTGCTTCTTCTTCTCCTTCTAAAAGATGTCGATGAGTCCATCTTGCAAGAGTTTATGGTTCTTCCTCATCATCGTCGGATTCTTAGGACAAAATCTCCACTGTGTTCTGTCTAGCCCACACCGTATTCTAGTGGACACAGATGTCGACACAGACGATCTCTTTGGCCTACTCTACCTCTTGAAACTAAACAAATCAGAATTCGATCTCGTCGTAAGCCTTTCTTTCTTTATTAGTCATCTCTATGTGTTGGGAAAATTATCCAATATCGATGAGATGAAGATGGTATTAGACAACTAGAAAATTTAAGAAGAAGACTCTTAATATTTAGGAAAGGGTTTACTACAAAGATTTTGTTTTTGGAAACTCTCTCTTACAAATATTTTCTCTCTTTGTTTTTCTTGATTCTTGGATGATTACAAATGGTGCTAAGCACCCCTATTTATAC
>NC_027756.1:46185560-46193721 GCF_000695525.1 Brassica oleracea var. oleracea | reverse complement strand
TTCTACACACTTCATCTTCTACACACTTCATCTTCTACACACTTCATCTTCTACACACTTCATCTTCTACACACTTCATCTTCTACACACTTCATCTTCTACACACTTCATCTTCTACACACTTCATCTTCTACACACTTCATCTTCTACACACTTCATCTTCTACACACTTCATCTTCTACACACTTCATCTTCTACACACTTCATCTTCTACACACTTCATCTTCTACACACTTCATCTTCTACACACTTCATCTTCTACACACTTCATCTTCTACACACTTCCTTTTCTACACACTTCTTCATCCTTCTCCATTTTTCTCTAGATATTTCTTCTTCTTCTTGGGCTTCTTGGGTCTTGGGCTAATGAGGGAAAAACCCAACACTATGTTCTCTCTCTCACCTTTCTTTTCTTTTTATTAATAATTGCTCTGTTTTTCGTAACAGGGGATTACAATAAGTGCAAATGCGTGGACCAACGCAGGTCACGGAGTGAATCAAGTGTACGATTTATTGCACATGATGGGTCGTGACGATGTCGCCGTAGGTGTCGGCGGTGAAGGTGGGATTCTCGACGACGGTACTATACTCTCCGACGTCGGTGGCTATTTTCCGATCATCGAACAGGTTCTCTTCTTCCTTTATTTCTTATTGATATGTTTGTTGAATCTTTGTATTAATTTTGTGTTAAAATGAAAAACGTGTGTGTTAGGGGATGAAAACAACGGGAGAATGTAGATACAGACAAGCAATTCCTAAAGGCTCCGGAGGCCTACTCGACATTGACTCCAATTATGGTTTTCGTAAACAGTTTCTTCCTCAGGTAATTAACATGGAAAGTTTTGTAGAAATAGACACTTTCTTCACGGTTCAAAAAACAAACCCTATATTATAAAATATATAACTCTCTTTTTGGGACAAAGGTCCAAAAATATTCGACCTTATTAAAACTTTCCTATTTCATATTCTAAGAGATAATTCTTTTATGAAAAATAAATAAATATCTTTGGTGCTTTAATTTTAGAGTTAAAGTATATGACAATCTCTAAATAACTTAAATCTCTCTTTCTGGGCAGAATATAATAATCTTTTTTTTTTTTTGTCAGTAACTACAAAAAATAACTGTGAAATAATAATATTTTGACTGCATCATCTACAAGACCATCACTTATATATATATTTCTATATATAAATGACAATTCTCTCAAATAACATATTTTAAGTTTTTTGTCACAAAAATAGTCTCAAAAAAAAAATAGTAGTTTAAAAAAAAACTAAAATAACTCATTTTTTTATTTTGAAATTTTTAATATTCCTTTTTTGTTTTTTTTTTTTAATTTAAAACCCTATCTCCAAAACTCCACCCCTTAACTCTAAACTCTAAGTCTATATTAGTTAATTCAAGGATAAAAATGTATTTTTACCCTTTAATAAAATTTATTTTGGTCATTTTTTTCATTGAATGATATTTTGTGACAAAAAATTAAAAATAGTTATTCTAGAGAATTTTTCTTTTTTAAAATAGAAAATTTTATTATAAATACTTATATTAGAGCAAATTAATTCCTATAACAGATTTTTATTTTATTTTAGAAAAAATTATAGAAATATATATAAATGTGAGTTTTTAACTTTTTATCACAAAAAAGGGTGAGGTGGGGATGATCTAAATATATATCATTAATACAATATACCAAATAATAGTGCTGGTTTGGTTTATCTAGAAAACTATAATAGCGTGAGTTATATATATCCTATCGCATCGCACCAACTAAGCTACTTTAGTCGACTCGCAACCACCATTTAGAATCTTATAAATTGTCAAACTTTGTGGAGGGTGTTGTTGCTGTGACACTTGTGTTGTTGGTATCTCTCGTCCGCCACACGTCGGTAGAACCATGGTAATATGGTGGTTCGTATAGAAGTAATCTGACTTTTACATCTGTCGGCTACTAGTAGATTCAAGTCTAGTTGTGAATATATCATAGTATATAATTGTAGGTTTTGGGGTCGGCAGATCCGATCTCCATAGCATTAGATAGAAGAAGCCATGGTTTCAGACTTTAATATTTTAATGTGAATGGCACATTTTTCATTTATCTAATCCGATACTGTTTGACCGAAAAAATTGTTATCTTTTTTCATAAGAAAAATAGTAACCTATAACATAAGAGTGTAGTTAGCTATCTTTGTATATTCTTATTATTATATGATTTATATCAAAAAAAAAAAATCCATTGGAAACCTTAATACACAGTCTTATCAAAATACAACAAAACAAAATAAAAATATAACACATAACTTTAACGGCAAATTTCCAAAATAACACATTTCTAAGTTTATATCACAAAAATAACACTCAAAAACTAAAATGACCAAAATAGCACATTTCTAAGTTTATCCTTTGAAAATTTTAATTTTTTTATTTTTCAAAATATCCCCAAAATATAAACCCTAAACCCTAAACCATAAACCCTAAACCCTAAACCATAAACCCTAAACCCTAAACCATAAACCCTAAACCCTAAACCCTAAATCCTAAACCCTAAACCCTAAACCCTAAACCCTAAAATCTAAACCCTAAACCCTAAACACTAAATCCTAAACCCCACCCTTTAACTTTAAACCCCAAGTTTGTGACTTTTGCTATTTTTGTGATTTTTGACATTGAATGCTAGTTTGGGAACATAAACTTGATTTAGTGCTATTTTTGTCTTTTTCTCTTTATTTAAGGCTTTTACAACAACAAAATAAACACATAATTTTAAGAAACAGAGGACGGATAATTTGTTTTCTTTTAAATGTTCTTGTGGGTTCACTTGGTTATGTCTTTGTTGGGAAAACAGGGGAACAGAAGATACACTCCTATACGGCAACCAACGGCACAGAAAGTAATCACGGAAAAAGTTTCCGAAGGTCCAATCACAGTGATCCTCATCGGTTCTCACACGAATTTCGCTCTCTTCTTGATGTCAAACCCTCACCTTAAACACAACATCCAACACATATACGTCATGGGCGGTGGTGTACGGTCTCGAAATCCTACCGGTTGCTGTCCGGCGAATTCCACGGCGGAGCAATGTCAACCTCGACAATGTGGCAACCGTGGGAACTTGTTCACAGACTATACAAGTAATCCTTACGCAGAGTTCAACATGTTCCTTGATCCTTTCGCTGCTTATCAGGTTCATTCTTGTCCTTCTTCAATATATATGAAGCGCAAAGCAATAACCGTTAGTTGTTTAGGAAAATAATCAAGAAAACAAATATTACAGGTGTTTCACTCAGGTGTTCCAGTGACTCTTGTTCCTCTAGATGCAACTAACACAATACCTATCAACAAGCAATTTTTTGAGACATTTGAAAACAACCAGAGGACATATGAAGCTCAATATGTTTTCTTATCTTTGAAAATTGCTAGAGACACTTGGTTCGACGCTGAGTTTTACCAGGTATGTATGGAGTCCATTTCTCAAACTAAAATGCTGTAGAGAAGGGTTTTCTGTAACATTAAATATTGTTATTTAAACTATATTTAGGGTTTTTTTCACTACTGGTTTCAGTATATATATGGTGCACTTGTTAATAATATAACTAAAAAAAATTTATTCAGTAATCTACCAATATAAGTTTCAAAGGTTTGCAATTCTCCAACATAAATTTGTTCATCTCAAATGTTTTCTAAATTTTATTATTTCATTATTCCATCATCTCAATATATAATCATTGACATCTAACATATGAGACTATCACCATTGTGAAATTCTCCAGAGCTATTTCATGTGGGATTCTTTCACGGCTGGTGTTGCAGTCTCAATCATGAGAAACTCCGTTAAAAATAACAACACCAATGGTGAGAATGATTTTGCGGAGATGGAGTACATGAACATAACCGTTGTTACTTCAAACAAACCTTATGGAAAATCCGATGGCTCAAATCCTTTCTTTGATAAAAGAAAAACTCCAAAGTTTAACCTAACCCTTGGAGGAGTTCACAGTGGTCATGTTCAGAATGGTTTGCGTGATCCAATCTGCATACCTAAAAGTGGGAAAGGAATGTGTAAGGTTTGTGTGTTCCTTCAGTCACCCTTCTTGAGTTTCTGATTTAGTTACATTTTAATCCTTTTTAATGGCTAACACTATTAGGATGGTTATACACAAGAGACTTCTGGACCTGATTCAGTTCGTGTTCTTGTCGCGAAACGAGCTAAACCGAACGTAAACATCGAAAGCAAACTTGACAGAGAGTTCTATGTTGATTTCTTGGAAGTAAGTTGTTATATCCTCAGAAAAATTATCCTGATAAAGGTTACAGATAGGCGTTTTATTACTTGATTGATATAACATAGTTGTTTACATTCCTTTCTTTTTTTTTGAACACTAACAGAGTTGTTTACATAATAAAACAGGTTTTGAATAAACCTGGAGAAACAGGGAGGTTTAACTTTTCATCTCAGTTTCCATACTACAAAGAAGAATTGTTTAGACCAGATCTTAGCAAAACGCATCTTGGAAAGCCTGTCGTTTTCGATATGGACATGAGCGCCGGAGATTTCCTCTCTCTCTTCTATCTCCTTAAAGTTCAAGTGGAGAAAATCGATTTGAAGGTATCTATAATCCAAGATATAACTGCTTCTTGTTAGTTGTTACACAATTAAATAGATAATTTGGGGGTGTTAGTGGGAATTAGATTTATGATGATTGTTAGAATTTATATAATCTAGTGTTATTGGTTTACACATTCTCACATTCCATTAAAATCTAGAGTTAGGGTTTCATGATTTAGTAATTCTATACACAATCTTTTGTTATTCAAAAAGTCTAAATTTTAATGATTCTTTAAATCTATTAAAGTTGGTGTTATTGGGAATTTGTAACTATGTTTATTGTTACCATAGCGACAACTATGTGACTAAAGGCTATGACTCCGTTTATGAAGATATATAAACTAAATGTTCGTGATGGATGCATTGAAAAGGATAACAAATAAAAAATGTCGTAACTTTTCAAGCGCAAAATTATTTGGGTGATCTTGCAAGGTTTATTTATGTAGCTCAAGTTTTAACAATGGTTTATCCTGGGTTTTAAAAAGAAACCATTGTTTATCATTTTTCGGTTGAATATGAAAATTTTCTATACACTAAACACTAAATTTAAATGTACATACAAAACAATTAATTTGATCTTTTTAAAATTTAGAAATTAATTCTTAAACTTTCAATTCAAATATATATTTTTAAAATTTAAACCAATATACTCCAAACACTTAATCTCAAATCCCCTAAGTTAAGTCCAAATCTCAAATCTAAACCCTAAACTACACCAAACCCTATATCATAAATTTAAACTTCAAATATAATAGTTTAAACTTAAAATCTAAATCTTTGACATAAACTCAGAATTTATTCTTTTTTTTTTGACAACTATAATAACTAAACTAAGATAAGGTCCTACCGACTCGGAAAGCCAAGCCGGTGGGTCAACATAGAACACAGCTGAAGGGGAACTCTGAGCACCTCGTGCAAGCTTTTCCGCCACTAGATTAGTTGCTCTTGGTATATGTTGAATCTTGAAAGAAGGAAAAAAACTTTTACCATAATTTATTCTCTTAAAATCTTTAATCCCAAGTTTTTAAACTTAAACTTTTAACCTTACATATACTTCAAACCATATATTCATACTTAACCTTATATCTTAAGATTTATGATGATTGTTAGAATTTATATAATCTAGTGTTATTGGTTTACACATTCTCACATTCCATTAAAATCTAGAGTTAGGGTTTCATGATTTAGTAATTCTATACACAATCTTTTGTTATTCAAAAAGTCTAAATTTTAATGATTCTTTAAATCTATTAAAGTTGGTGTTATTGGGAATTGTATTCTTCACCATTTAACTCATAACACAAGATTTTGAGAATACTATTTATATACCTTAGATTCTTAGAATCATTATATCAATGTGTTTTCATCGAATTTCACAATATACAAAACTCTCTGCAACTCTTTCCAAATTTAACAAATCTCTCGACTTTTAAAATCAACAAACTCTAAATAAATCTTACTCCCACTAACACCCCCAAAATTTACATAAGAAACCATGTTACTTATGTTCAGTTTTAAGTATCTTAATAGTTAACACCTACTATTTTCTTGACTGGTCAGGCCATTATTGTGAGCCCAACCGGTTGGGCTAATGCAGCAACAATCGATGTGGTCTATGATCTGCTTCACATGATGGGTCGTGACGACATTCCGGTCGGTTTGGGAGACTTGTTCGCATTAAACCAATCTGACCCGATCTTCCCACCGGTTGGAGATTGCAAATACATCAAGGCTGTTCCTCAAGGCTGTGGCGGGTTTCTTGGTTCGGACACTCTTTATGGTTTTGCTCGTGACCTCCCAAGAAGCCCTCGTAGGTAATAAAAAAACCAATACCTAACAATGTATTAATATTATATATATATATATATATTTTTTTTTTGTATTAATATGTTTATATAACTCTGTGATAAGATCATGTTGTGGAAGATAATATATCTAACCTATTCATGCATGCAGATACACTGCGGAGAACTCCATGGTCGATGGAGCTCCTAGGGACACTGATCGGCCTGAACTTCGACAACCTCTTGCACTTGAAGTTTGGCAATACGTGACCAAAACTATAAGTGGAGCGTCTAAGATCACTGTACTAACCAATGGACCATTGACTAGCTTGGCTAAGATAATCTCATCTGATAAAAACTCATCCTCACTAATCAAGGCAAGAACATTCTGTTAGCTTCTCTAATTAGTTTCATCAAGTTCCGGGCTTAACTGAACTTGGCTTCTTATGAAAATTGTAGGAAGTTTATATCATGGGAGGACACGTTAACCGTGAGAAACCAGACAAAGGGAACATATTCACGGTTCCTAAGAACGCATACGCTGAGTTCAATATGTTTCTTGATCCTTTAGCAGCTAAGACGGTTCTTGAATCCGGGCTAAACATCACACTCATCCCTCTAGCAACCCAACGGAAGCTGAGCTCTTTCCAAACAATGCTGGATAGACTCTACTCCTCGGCGAAAACACCGGAAAGTCTGTTTGTGAAACGTCTGCTTGCTAGATTACAAGCGCTTCATCACAAACACAGAAGATACTCGCATGTGGTAAAGCCTCCTCTCTTGTCATTCTGTTTCATCTTTACGACACAAATGGTTTTGGCTAGCTGAGCTCATCAAAATGTGTGTATTGCAGGACATGTTCTTAGGGGAAGTTCTTGGAGCGGTTTACTTGGGAGAGGATCACGCTTCACTGAAGCCGAGACTGCGAGCTGAGCACATAAGAGTGATCGCTGAAGGCGATGAGTCGAAAGATGGTCAGGTATTGATCGATAATCTGCGTGGAAGACAAGTAAAGATACTGGAAAGAGTAGATGTGAGAGGCTGCTACGAGAGTTTTGCTTCTAGACTCGCTGATAAGAACCAGTCTGCGGTTATAGGAAGCTTTGAAGAACAAAGGAAGAAATGGAACACACCACCAAGTTGAGAAGAACAACACAAAAGATACTGATGTTGGGAGTTTTCAAGGCTCCTAAGACAAATGTTGTAGTATAAATGATTGTCGAATCAATTCCAAGGGATTTCAAACACTGAGAATGCAAGTACTTACTTAATCTAAGTGCAACCAATGATTTAAAGGATTTTCTAAACTAATGATTAATACTAATGCAGTTTCAGAATAATAAAAACGGTAAATGAGTTGACTTTTTTAACTAAGGAAAATGAGAACTCATGAGCATAGAAATTAGACCTTGGGTGATCATGTTTCGAACTAAGGATGGCAGACGAACAATCAAACTATCAACCTTAAGCTTAGACACGATCCTAAACAAACTCTATGTCTAGATGGATGTTCATTTACTAACACATTTCAAACAACAAATGTCTTTGGTTGAATAATACGGAAGCAATCATTACTAACAGGTCTAAGGCTATCTTAGCACTTCTAACAACAAATGTCTTTGGAAAAATATGCTAAAATCTTAGAAGAGTTGTTTTAGGCATTTCATCGAACACCTTTTGGGTGGGAAATGCCTAAAGATCAACTTTTGAGAAGCTAACTCAGAAGATGCATTATGATTACTCTACTAGCAAGGTTTTGGAATGATCTAC
>NC_027756.1:46183043-46184551 GCF_000695525.1 Brassica oleracea var. oleracea | reverse complement strand
AAGAGAACTCATGGGTATAGGAATTAGACCTTGGGTGATCAAGTTTCGAACTAAGGATGACAAATGATCAATCAAACTATCAACCTTAAGCTTAGACACAATCATAAACAAACTCTATGTCTAGATGAATGTTCATTTACTAACATATTTCAAACATCAAATGTCTTTGGTTGAATAATATGAAAGCAATCACTACTAACAAGTCTATTGGCTATCTTAACACCTTTAACAACAAATGTCTTTGGTAAAGTATGTTAAAAGCTTAGGAGAGTTGTCTCAGGCATTTCATCAAACACCTTGTGGGTGGGAAATGCCTAAAGATCAACTTTTGAGAGGCCAACTCAGAAGATGCATTATGAATACTCTACTAGCAAGGAACAAGAATGATCTACACTAAAACATCCTAGAACTAACCTAATCACCCTCAATCTCCCTAACCCATGAATTCAAAAGGTGATTACTCACTACTCTTCATGATTCCTCTTAAACCCATATTGGATTTCAGATTAATCATGTAGAAAAATACAGATAATAGATTAGAAATCAACAGGATAACATATGATCAAATGAATCAAAAAGATGAATTTTTCCAAGAGGTTTTTGGTGGTTTCCTCAAAAATCAAGCAGCCCCTAGTCACTGATGGCTTACAAAAGATACTTAAACATAGATTTAGAAAGTAAAAAACATGCATAATGAAATGACCAAAAGACCCTTGAGTAAACATGAATTCGAGCAAACAATAGGCGCGCAGCGACCTCCAGTAGTCGCTTCGAGAGGTCGGGCTTCGGGAGCGACCTGGAGGGGTCGCTGCGAGACGTCGCTCTGGGCTTGTTTTCGTGTCTCCGACCGATGAAAACGCGAGTGAATTCTCCACGTCGCTCTAGTAAGGTCGCTCCAGGCTTCGGGAGCGACCTCCGTGGGTCGCTCTGAGAGGTCGCTCCGGCTCCATTGTGTTGTCGTCACGCGATAGAAACACGAGCGACCTCGGGGTGTCACTCTGGGTCAGTTTTTGGCTTCCACCGGGATGAAATGGCGAGCGACTTCTCCGCACGCTCTGGTAAGGTCGCTCTGATAAGGCAGGTCAGAGCGACTTGACGGTGTCGCTCCGGGAAGTCGCTCCCAACGCTCTGCTCGTCCAATGATCATCTTTACACCTCTTTCGAGCCCCAAATACACCCAAATGTCTCCGAGAACTTCATGTGGTATTCCAATACCTAATAGAGAGATATGTATGCTTACACAATCACTTCATAATGTCAAACCCAACTCTCATCTCTCACCAAATGATCCCAAGAACACTTTACACATAAAACTCTTTTTCTTTGAAATCTATAAAGGATTTTCTTAACTTCTAAACAAATCTTAGCTCTAAACAACTTTGCTAGCCCTTTTTTTTTTTTTTTTTTTTTTTTTTTTTTTTTTTTTTTTTTTTTTTTTTTTTTTTTTTTTTTTTTTTTTTAAAGACTAGTCAATTAAACACAAGAGTTCACTCTTTTCCTTCAACTTC
>NC_027756.1:46182427-46182881 GCF_000695525.1 Brassica oleracea var. oleracea | reverse complement strand
GAGGAAGGGATTTTGGGGAGAGGTCTACCACTAGAGGTTGTCAAAAAGATTGGCATATGTGACAACTCAAGTTTGTATATCCATGATTCAGTACACAAGGGACCATGAGCAAGATGCATTAAGTTCGTTCAGTTCGAATAAGGTTGTAGTTGGCTTCAAAGACTGAGTTTCAGCAATCAACAAGTTTCAGGAAGAGTTTTCAAGGCTCGAAGCATACAAGTATTTTTGAGAGGTGCATAAACTACTCAGGTGCAAAGTAGTATTCTTTAAAAGGCATTTAAAATCATTGCTCCCAATGCAAGTGAATGCAACCTATATGCTCTAGACTCTCCTAGAAATGCAAATGATGCAAACTAAATGATTTTTTGATTTTTTTTTTATATGCAAATAGGTATGCAATGCATGACTCAATGAAACAACATCAAAGCAAACATGATCAAATACTTGGTACCTC
>NC_027756.1:46182243-46182399 GCF_000695525.1 Brassica oleracea var. oleracea | reverse complement strand
GAGAGAGAGAGATACCCAAAAAGAGAAAACTAATATGCAAAAACGAAATGGTATATACAAGGGAAAGTAGAGAAGTACCTTCAAGGATAGTAAGTGGGGCAGATGCCCCAGCATCAATCGTCGTCCGGAGGGAACGTGGTGTAGTAACCTCCATGT
>NC_027756.1:46180242-46181373 GCF_000695525.1 Brassica oleracea var. oleracea | reverse complement strand
CAGTCTCTGTAGTGCTCGAGACGATTCACGAAGAAACTGACCATCCCGAAGGAAGCATAGATGTCGTTGCTTGGAAGGGGCAACGTTCCAGGTGGGGCGTAGGGGCGGATAGCCGAGCAGAGCAGTCGCATGTCTTCCTCGGTGACACTACCAGCTTGCTTCGTGGGTAAAATGCATGGACGAGCATCCTATGGAGGTAGCGTACATACGGGTGCCAGATATGTGAGTTCTTGTCAGCCCCGGTAGAGTGCTTGTTTATAGTGATTAACTTCCAAAGCTGAGTGGGGAGGTTTTCACACTTGGGAAGGGAGTAGTCTGCCAAGTCTTGGAAACCCATGACTCTCCCAATGTCTTTGAAGTTCATGTTGTACTCTCTCCCATTGACCTTGAACTTTATTTTTCCCCATCCTTGCCTCACGTGCGGATCGTCATGGTAAGTGACCTCAAGGGAAGACAAGAACTGACAGGAGACATCCCGGTAAGTTTTGGCTAGCCAAACGCGGGCTGGTTCATAGATCGTTGGGCTTCGATTACCAAGGAATAGACACTTTACAAATAAAGCCCGAAGATTGGCATTCTATTGCTGTAATTTTATATGTATATGGTTACAATTATTTTACCCCATTCAACAAATGGTGATACAGCTCTTCCTCAGATGGAGTTTTTGCCCTGTCTCTATCCTCAGCAACCTCTTTCCTCTTGGACATCTTGGCCCTCTTTGTAGGAGCCTGCTCATCTGCACTTTCATCGCCACTCTCCTCATCTGTGGCAACTGCTATACTCTTTCCTTCCCTCTTCTCTTGCTCCTTTGCCTTCTTTGCAGCCACAGTTTTCTTTCGAGAAGTCCTTTGTGTCCCAGAACCAGCTCGTTCCGAGGCTAAAGCCTTTCCTCTCAACGAAGACTTTTGACTTTCAGGTTCTTGCCTCTCAGCATCCGACTTTCCTTAAGTTTTCTTAACCATTGTACCTGAGAAATACAAAACTTGGAAAGCGATAAGTCGATTGACTTTGCAAATGTAAACTTCAAGAAGCAACGTAAAGAATCACAATTCTCAATCTTTTCATCATGTGAAAATTACAAGACATGTAAAATTCAATAATCAAAGTAATTCTAGAATGAGAGAGTTCTCT
>NC_027756.1:46178937-46180208 GCF_000695525.1 Brassica oleracea var. oleracea | reverse complement strand
GATCAATTTCGAAAAGCCCCAAATCCATGAACCCTAATTTTGCCAAAGTTCAAATTAAGCTCAGTTTCACCATCAATTCAACAACCCAACTTGATATATAAGCTTTCCCTAGTCTATTTTACCACAATCAAGCAAGAAAATGACCAAATTTCGATTTTTCAAATTCTAGGGTTCATGGACCTACGAATTTGAATTTAAAAACACAATACCTTGCTTTGAATGGAAGGAAATTGGGAATGGGTGGTGAGGAATAAACTGTTGGGGCGAAGGCTTAGATTTTGAAACAAAAACTAGGAGATTTGGGTGAGAATTGAGAAAGTTAGGAGATTTTTGGTGTGAGTTTGTTGAGAGAGTATGGGTGTTTGTGAAAGGAAGGGAGAGTGAAAGAGATGAAGGTCGTGGGTATGGGTAGGTCTAGGGTCGTCTGGTTAGGTTTAGGGTTGGTTAACTCGAATTAAACCGGACAAAATCGAAGAGGTACTTACCTGGACCGGCTCGGGAGCGATCTCACGTGGTCGCTGCGAGAAGTCGCTCTGATCGACAGAAAATGCGAGCGACCTCACGTGGTCGCTGCGAGAAGTCGCTCTGATCGACAGAAAATGCGAGCGACCTCACGTGGTCGCTGCGAGAAGTCGCTCTGATCGACAGAAAATGCGAGCGACCTCACGTGGTCGCTGCGAGAAGTCGCTCTGATCGACAGAAAATGCGAGCGACCTCACGTGGTCGCTGCGAGAAGTCGCTCTGATCGACAGAAAATGCGAGCGACCTCACGTGGTCGCTGCGAGAAGTCGCTCTGATCGACAAAAAAATGCGAGCGACCTTACGTGGTCGCTGCGAGTCGTCGCTCCGAGAGCGATTCTCGAGCCCCGGAGACCGAAAACGCGAGCGACCTCACGTGGTCGCTCTGATCCCGTCGCTCCCCAGTCACAGAAAACGCGAGCAACCTCACGTGGTAGTTGCGAGACGTCGCTCCGAGAGCGACTCTTGAGCTCCGGACACCAAAAATGCGAGCGACTTGGACCAGTCGCTCTGATCACGTCGCTCCAGCTGGAGCGACCTCGTGGCGTTGCTGCGGAACCTCGCTCCCACGCTCAATTCTTTGCATTGACCGGATCGATGAACCACCTGAACACTACTTCAACACTTTTCTCTTTTTTTTTTAATGAAATATGATGAAAATGAAAATACCAATGCAATATGTACAAGGATACGCATGGGACTTCCTCCCAAGTGAGCTTGTTTTAAGTCTCTAGCTTGACTTTGCCTCCTTT
>NC_027756.1:46173274-46174762 GCF_000695525.1 Brassica oleracea var. oleracea | reverse complement strand
GGTAAATGAGTTGACTTTCTTAACTAAGGAAAATGAGAACTCATGGGCATAGGAATTAGACCTTGGGTGATCAAGTTTCGAACTAAGGATGGCAGACGAACAATCAAACTATCAACCTTAAGCTTAGACACGATCCTAAACAAACTCTATGTCTAGATGGATGTTCATTTACTAACACATTTCAAACAACAAATGTCTTTGGTTGAATAATATGGAAGCAATCATTACTAACAGGTCTAAGGCTATCTTAGCACTTCTAACAACAAATGTCTTTGGCAAAATATGCTAAAAGCTTAGAAGAGTTGTTTCAGGCATTTCATCGAACACCTTTTGGGTGGGAAATGCCTAAAGATCAACCTTTGAGAAGCTAACTCAGAAGATGCATTATGATTACTCTACTAGCAAGGTTTTGGAATGATCTACTCTAAAATATCCTAGCTCTAACCTAATCACCATTAATCTTCTTAACCCATGAATTCAAATGGTGATTACTCACTACCCTTCATGATTTCTCTTAAACCCATTTTGGATTTCAAATTAATCATACAGAGGGATACAACAACGAACTGGAAAACACAGAATTGCAATAACTAGATGAACAAAGATGATTCAAGAGATGAACTTTCCAAAGGTTTTTTTCTTAGAACAAAAGATAATCTCTCTGGTGGCTGCCAAAAGTACTTAAAACATAGGTTTTCAGAAGTAAAAAACGTGCATAATGAAATGACCAAAAGGCCCTTGAGTAGAAATGAATTCGAGCAAACAGAAGGCGCGCAGTGACCTCTAGTAGTCGCTCCGGGAAGTCGCTCCAGGCTTCGGGAGCGACCTGGAGGGGTCGCTGCGAGACGTCGCTCCGGGTGATGGAGACGCGAGCGACCTCGCTGTGTCGCTCCGGTCACGTCGCTCCGGGTGATGGAGACGCGAGGCTCGATGTGTCGCTCCGGTCAAGTCGCTCTGAAAGGGTGTCACAGCGACTTCACGGTGTCGCTCCGGTGAGGTCGCTCCCAGCACTGCTCGTCCAATGATCACCTTTATCACCTCTTTTGAGCTCCAAATGCACTCAAATGTCTCCAAAAACTCCATGTGGTACTCCAATACCTGATAAGGACTCATGTATGCAAAATGCAACCTAAACATGGCTAAATCCTAGTCTATATGATCAAAATGCACATGAGTGAATGGATAAGACAATGGAAAAATGCAAGATATCAGATAAATACCCGGTTAACCGATCAAAGATTTGATTGAATTTTTATTCCAGAAGCTGTTTAGAAACTTCAATGCTTGATTTCAAATAAACTCCATTGCTAGTATACAAAGCTCTTTTATGGATTACAATTATAAAATGTGTCTATAACTAATGAATTTAAGAACAAAAGATGTTCATTAACCACAATACTCCAAGGAACAACACACATAAGACTAGGCCTGGGCATTTCGAGTATCGGTTCGGTTCGGTTCGGGTATTTCGGGTTTCGGGTAGTTCGG
>NC_027756.1:46169216-46173174 GCF_000695525.1 Brassica oleracea var. oleracea | reverse complement strand
CGGTTCCGGTTCGGTTCTTCGGTTCCGGTTATTTTGCCCAGGCCTACATAAGACCTCAAAAACCAAAATTATAACAACTCTACAAGAGTCTTTCATCAACAGTTCTAGTTTTACAAAACTCCAGTTAAATAACAACAACTCTACAAGAGACAACAACAAAGAGTTTTGATGGCACATAAGAAGAAGAAGAAGAAGAAAGAGGAGGGTAAGTCTAACAAGCCTTACAGCTGCGCCTGCAATAGCCAGGAAGCTCAGCAGTACCAACCATGTACTCTGGGTTCTTTGTGCATTCCCCTAGAACTGCCCATCTCTCACAGCTCTCGTTCATATCAGTACAGTTACCACCCGGTGTCACAATCTTGTCAAATGAGTCCACATGGATCCACTTGGTCGCAGACCATTTCTCTCCTTCAATCACGGGACATCCACCGTGGAGGCTCAATGGGTCAGGGATTGCGTCAGGGTGGAGGTTGAAGAACAACAAAGCATCCCCTTTCCTTGGTTTCACTGACAAACACAAAAGATGTAAAAATTTATACCCTTTACTGTTACAAGAAGAGAAGAATGATTATTAGTATCAGTTTAGTTACTCACCAGCGATTCCTTTCTTGGCACAATCAGAAAGGTCGTCTTTGTTTTCAGTTAGTACTCGGCGAGAAGGTATCTACACAAAAAACATCAGATCTTTGTAGTGAGAGAAGGAAGATCATTTACAGTAATCATCTGATAGGTAGGTGCTGCACAAACCTCTGCATTGGGGAAGACGGTTTCTCCACCTCTTGTGACATTGGATAGATACATGAGAACGGTGGCAATGCGGTGTCCACCACGGACAATGTTGACTTTGTCATGAAAGTAGTCAAAGTGAGCATCGTATTTTTGACCGTGCTCGTATCTCAATACCTGCATGTCTTCCCCGTTTTCTAGTCACCCACAGAAACCAAATGAACTTAAATGAAAATTTGTATCTTATGAAAATCTTTCAATAATATAAGATGTCAAGATTGTGCAATAATCTTAGTTAGCAATTCTTGAACCTTTAGGAAGAAATGTCCAAGTGGAGATCTTGTCTTCTATACCGGAAACAATTGGATCCTGTGATCACAACAATACTAAAAGATCAATCTTCCAACTACCAAAATCCATCATTCAAATGATATGAACAAAGTAACCTAAAATCAAATAGGAATCACATCAAAGGTTATAACAACATTATGTTAGGTTCTAATCAACCGGACATTGGAGAAAAGATCTGTCATTTGCAGGATCAATGCAAACACAGAGAGAAAAGTCGAACCTTTGCTTTGGGGATAAAGGTGCCAGAGCTGGTCCGAACCTCGCTGAATTTGCTTTCTCCACTATCATTATCAGCCACAGCAGATCTCTTCAGGCTCGCCTTTGCCTTTTTTTTTTCCCCCACATAAATCGAAAGTCAGAATCTTTAACCAGAAAAAGAAAAGAGAAGTTTCCAAAATTAAGCAATGAATGATAACGAAGGAAACTCACAAGGGAGACCATATGATCACATTCCAATTCCGTGAGGAACCCTTCGTATACAAACGCCCTGAAACAAGAAAATAAATAAACAAGACAAAGCCATAGACTTTTTAAAACATCAAAAAGGTTTCAGCTTTCTCAAAATCACTTGAGGATTTTTGCGATAGAGAGAGAGAACAAACCTGGGTTTGGATGAAACCTGCTTGACTTTGGAAGGATTAATAATGGCGGTAGGAGAGCTAGTTAAGGAATTGGTGCATTGAAGCAGGACGGATAAGATGGCGAAGAACGATAACATTCCACGGCGAGACATCGACATCATCGTAGTGGATCGGATCTTAGATGTACGAGAGGAGTCGGTGGAAGGAAATAGATGGGAAGACGGAACTACAAGAAGGAACAAAAAAAAGTTTCTTTTTCTCGGGGAAAATGTCGACGGTGGTGACAAGTTTATGCCCTGCCTAAGACCAGATAACGACAAAACGGCTTTTTTGAGAATGTTGGTCCGAACCGAACCGTACCGTACCGGATGGGTAGTCTAACTCTTAATTGGTTAGATCGTATGAAAAAGCATAGTGACATATGAATTGATTTTGTTGTATTCAGAATAATAACCAATAAGATCTGTAGTTTTGTTGTATTTGATTTTTCGGATGCAACATCTTTCGATTTTAATGTTATACTAGATTTTGAGTATATTTTTTGTTTTAATTTTTTTTGAGAAATTTAATTTTTGAATGAAAATTAGGATCTATATTAATCTAGATTTTGATATGCGTTTCAAAAGCACAGATTTTTTTGGTTAATAAAAATGTGATACAAATAGTATTTTTGATTACGATTTATATTATTGTTATTATATAAAATATTTTTTGGTTTAAAATTATATAATTTGTCAATTCTTTTATTTGAGATTTTGTATACATTCTTATCTCACAACATCTTTATATTTTTATACATTTTATAAGAGTTAAATTTGTTAAATTGGTGAAACATAAGATTTACTTGGCATATTTTAGACTAATTTAATAATATATATTTGCAGAGGTTATAATAGTTTTTACTAATGTTTATGTATTCGATCCAGACCCGCGGTCGAACCGAAACATCCAGTGATCCGAATATAGTATAGTTCAAATTTAGTTAAAATCTGATATTTAAAAACCGATAAATCCGTAAAAATCTTAAAGTCCGTCACTAACCCAAAGATTCGGTAGTTAAAATACTACAAAAGAGTCTATCTTTCAAAACACGGAATTTATTTCTATTTAAAACTTTGTTTATAGAAAACAAAGATTAGGTAATTAAAAGACTATATATTTAAAAATTGTGTAGCATAATACATTTATAATTGTATTGACCGGTGCTTTCATACATGACTTATATGTAGTTGAACCGTCAAACTCGGTGATTCGTATATAATCTAATTCTAATTTAGCTAAACACTCATTGTTTTAAAAACTCGGTAAAATTCCAAAACCCGCCATTAAGTTGTAACTTGATAATTTGTTTTTAATACTTTTAAATTATATTTAGATTTATTAAAATATTAGAATCATAATTATTAATTAATTTTTAGCTAAAATCCTAATTTGGTAGAAATCATGATGTGGAATGAAGAAAATGTTATTGTTAGGTGAAGGAAGATGTTGTCGATTAGATTGTTGCATTGAGCATGAATAATATGATTTACTATACCTGATGCCTAATTAATTGTAAGATTATATTTAGTTTCACAGTTATAGTTCGTGTATGTAATGTAATAGATTTAAAATATAATTTTATTATAATAGAGTAATATAGGTTAATCATCCTCATTTGGTAGAAACCTAAACGAAGGAATCAATACTACTAGGGATCGTTATCCGCGCCAAGACGCGGGGTTTTTGCATTTTAATCTATTTTTGTCTCTTACTTACTAATCTAGCATTCAGTTTTTCAATGCATTTTATCTTCACCATCTCCTCTTGTCTTGTTTACATTTGTTTTCACGTTCTGTCGTTTGATTTGTCTTAGTTTTGGCTTGTGTAATAACTTAACCCTGCTCATTCTTCTTTCATTCTTTATTGATTGATATTTTTATCTCGCTTAGCTCTGTGTTGCCACTAATTTGCTCGAATCATTTTTCATCATCTGCTTCGTATTCTTTTCATAGTCATTAACTATTGTCTCCAATCTCTTTAAATCCTAAAAATCCTACATGTTCTTTTGTTTATTAAATCACATATTAAATATTGTTGAAACTGTTTATTTATTCTAATAAATCCTTACGATTATAACTAAGATGATATGGATAAAAGACTGATTATAATTTAGTTGAAATTAAAGTCTAAAGTAGAAGTTATTAAACTTGCAATCCTTCTTTTTGTCATCCAAGATAGCTTTAGTCAAATCAATTATATTGATTTAGAAAATCCATAAGCTATTTCAATCCCAAACAACCAAAAAACAGGCGC
Source organism: Brassica oleracea var. oleracea (assembly GCF_000695525.1). Taxonomy (NCBI): domain Eukaryota; kingdom Viridiplantae; phylum Streptophyta; class Magnoliopsida; order Brassicales; family Brassicaceae; genus Brassica; species Brassica oleracea. The sequence continues at coordinate 46,169,221 of NC_027756.1, read as the reverse complement.
ATTTG
>NC_027756.1:46123421-46168416 GCF_000695525.1 Brassica oleracea var. oleracea | reverse complement strand
AGCATTTGGAACATGAAATATAGCACCATCAATTTCCAGTGTTAATTGCATTGACAATAGCTGTGTAAAAGAACTCTGCTAGTAAGGTAATCGTGATTAGTAATTCTTTACATCTTAGTGTCGTACAACTTCAAAACGATAGACACTTACAATCGACGGCTCTCAAAGATGGACCGCAAACCATCTAATGATATGCTTACCTCGTCGTATAAGTAATCCATGTCACTTTCCTCCCACGGGTAACGTTGCTAGTGCAGATCAATTCCCTCCACCTCTTCCTCATCATTAGAATGCTCTGCAATATACTCTCTGTAAGATTCAAATTTATGTCGGTAGAATTATCAGAGAAAGAAATATAAAGTACCCTCCAAATCTTCAGGAGCATCGACATTTTCTTTATTCAATGATCTTCATTCAACCTAACAACCATCAAAATAAAAAGAATGTGAGACACATAATCTTTAAAATCCAAGTTTAATGAATGGAAAAAAAACTTAGGAAGACAAAAACAATCTGTGTTTCTTAGATGAGTCATGAACCGATGATTAAAAATTGAAAGCCCTAAACTTCTATTGAAGAGAACGCTTACAGACCAAAGAGGTTTATTGGGGTTTTTTTTAACGAATCTCATTTCAAAACGTGAGTTATAAAATATTTATTAAATCATTAGATAAAATAAATAAGTGTGGATCCCACAGAGAAAACCGAAAAAGCAAAGGTTTCCGACCTTCATAAATATATATTTGTTTCAGTCATCAATGTACAAAAAATCCTTTAGCTCAGTGGTATAAATGTTTTGTTTAGATCTCAATAATCTGCGTTCGAGTCACAGACTTGACATTTTTTCATACTTTTTAAAAATAGGACCCACATATCGCTGACATGTCGCATCAGGAATGATGCAACTGCCTTGTTACAATGTAGATTATTGTCCTTTTTCAGAAGTATGAATATTATTTCATAACTTATATTAGTTATATGAAATCGTAAGCTTTGGATTAAATTTAGTCGACAATTTTAAATATTGAGGAAGTGGGTCTGGAGTAGTGAGAGAATTGGGAACTGACTATCTTGGAATTAAAATGGAGGTAACAAAATGTGTATTCAACGGACGTTAATTTACCTTTATTTTATTATCTTTTATTTAGTATAAAATGAGAATAATGATCTATGTGTTTTTTTAAGTTGGATTCAACTATTATCAATAGGACATGTTTCTAATTTAATAGTATTGATATATTTTAGTAATGAACAAAAATATATAATTTTTTTATTTCTTAATCATCACTATAAAAACGATGTATGCATAAAGTATATATGGTGTATAAATCAATCCAATAATCCATTAGTACGTAGTGGATATGGAAAAATCCAAGAACAAAAGGATAACATGTAACAAACAATAGTTGCAAGAACACAACAGCATGATCAAATACATATGTTACAACATATTTGGACTGAACTTTTCCCGTCTTCTCTTTTAAATTGATAACCAATCCGGATCTGATTAATTTATCGTGTGAACAAATGCAGTAAGTGAAATCATTTCGCTTGCACTTAACAAGTAAGATGTTTCACGACTCACGAGTCTTTAGATGTTCCGAGAGGCGCAGTCTCCATGTGTCGATTAATATCGTTCAAATATCTTTTTGAGTTGTATTCTTCGTTATCCAATAATTCTTCTGAATAAGTCCTTTGCAGTTTTTTAGTTTTCTCATTCTCTTAACTGATCTAAGCTGCATTTGTCTCCCCTGAGAACCTCCACAACATGTTATGTATACGTGACCAAATTAATCACTTTGTTAATGTAAAATGTCACCAGGTGTTAGACCATCTCCGGTGCATTTCTCTATTTGTATACACACATATGTGACCAAATTAATCACTTTGTTAATGTAAAATGTGAGTATGTGACTAGGTGTTAAACCATCTCCAATGCATTTCTCTATTTTTATTTCTAAAATAAAAGAATTCTATAATAGAGATTGGTTTTACTCCGGTGTATTTCTCTATCTCTAAATATAGAGTAAAATATAAAATAATGTGATTTCTTCCTTTATAAATAGAGGAAAAAAACAATCTCTATTTTAAAGGCAAAAATAAAGATGGATTGGAGTGATTTTGCCTTTGAATGCTATTATAGAGGTGGAAATAGAGGTGAGTTAGAGATGCTCTTAAAATAGAGTAACTCTATAATAGAGTTTGAGTTTGCTCCAATAGTACTCTATTTTAGAATAAAAAATAGAGTGATGAACAAAAAAACAAGTTACTCTATAGTTGGAGTAAACCTATTTTTCACTCTAAGAAATAGAGTACCATTGAAACATTTTTACTCTAAACTCTATTTTAGAGCGGAAAATAGAGTAGAGTTGGAGATGCCCCTTAGAGTTGAATGTTTTGATATGCATGCATGGTTCATGGGGGGAGGGGGTTGATGTATACACCACGAAGCTACGAAGATAAGAGGGTCAAGCTCTTCTAAGTCGTAATCATCTCCTAAAACCGGATCAAGAAGTTGTTTGTTCTTTTTCTTTTTGATCAATGGCTTGGCGTGCAAGAAGAACATAGATGGCCCACGCTAGTAAACCTTACAAGTTACAACAAAGTAATAGTACAATAATCTTCTTTATTGGTGAATCCTAAATCCGGTACCAAGGACTCTAACAGATTTAATTAAACAATAAAAGAGAATTGGAGCCTTAGGTTTCGTTAATATGAAGTTTAAGCTATAAGCTGAAAGGAGATACAAAGAAAATGAACTCGTCTTCGTAAAGACTAACTTTTCGTCACAGCTATCTCTCTCTCCATCTCTCTCTCCGTATATATTTTTGTGTGTGTTCTTTTTCAGACTTCCTCTTTCTTTATATAGGCATTCGTTGCGTGGATGCCGCTTGGTTTATTCATTATTGTCTGACTCGGAACAGTGATTGGCGGAGCTGTTGATACCTACGCTCGGTGCAATCGTAAGGGATTGGGTTCTTCTCGTTTCTGACACTCGATTGCGCGTGTCAGATCGTCCTGACAGATTGGTAAGTCGGCTATCGTGACGCGACCAGGTTTGTAATGGGCCACGCTTCTTTCTGGGTTTCTCTAAAGTTGTTGGACCGAGTCGACTCTTGGGCTTTGGTATTAATCGGGCCCATATCCAACATTTATATCTAGCTAGGATATAAGAGATGGTTTATCTACATGTAGACCACTACTTAATACTGCACGTATATCAGACCTTCTTCTTATCTGTAGATGGGCCTGGGCTCTAAATGAATAAATAAAGCCCATACGAAATAATAAAAGGTTTCCCTGATTTATACTGACAGTGTTCTGATTCCTGAATCATCCACGATTGAAGAAGAAATGGAGAAAGTGACGAAGAATTCCAATTCCGAGACGAAACATCTTCCTCCTCCAAACCATCACGACGGGAATGTGAAACAGCTCAAAGAGTGTTCTTCTCTCTATTTGTCTTTACAGGTTTTTGTTTCTCATCTTCTCTTTGATTCTTCCATCTTTTATATTCGCTTTATTTTATTTGATTTTTGTTTTGGCAGGATTGTCTTGTTGATAGCAATAGGGACTAGAAACCTTGTCAGAAACGTACGTAGCTCTCTCTATTCTCAAATTTACTAGCAGATTTTAGAACTGGGTTTAGGGTTTTTAACCTAAGAGAATGACACTGCGTTTATTATTGTTGTGTGAGGAACTGATTTAGAAGTGATGGATTAATTGAATTCTCTTACGTGAAAGAGATGATACAGTTGGTAAAGACAATCGGACGTAGTGTTGATAAGCTTTTGTTGTTTGTGATTTGTTGTTCCAAAGACGTTCAAGCTTTGAAGGCATGCCGTTAAAGGAGAACGAAGAAATGATAGAGATGATGAAAAGCCACTCCTTGATTACGAAGTAGTGATTGGTTACTTCTTATACGAAAACCTTACAGCTTTGTGAAACGGTTTCTTATGATTCTTCTTGTTTTGCGGGTTGCAAAATGCACAAATTTTCTTCCTACAATGTAATTCAATAAAAGCAAATTTCACTCCAAGCAATTTGAATCTTGTTTTTTTTTTTGTGTGTTCTTGCTGGTAGGATTCGGTTCATTTGCAGAGAATTTTTTTCTTTTGATGGCTCCTAATTAGTTGAGTTTTTTTTCTTCTGAGATGTGAACAATGGTTCACAAATAAAAAACAGAAATTGTATTTGCACTTCATAAAGCTTGTTGTCTTCCTAGTTGAATTTGGTTCATTCAGAAGATTTCACTCATTTGAATCCTTTTTAATAGAATGCTAATACTTCTTATGACGAAGAACCTCGTGCATCCTTTTTCCCAAAGCTACACATCTTTTTTAATTGTTTGCTACTTATTTTGTATCTTATTGGAGAGAAAGAATCATGTGATCGTAAAGGTAACCGGTGAATGGACATTAAATAAGAGCAGTGAAGCTTCTTAAAACTCAATTTTTTCAAACTTTTTCTTCTGCCTTCACTAGATATCTTTGTGAATTGTTGATTGTTTTTAATTGATTAAGTGATGGTTTTTAAGGAAAATAATGAATTAGCTATCAATCTTTATAAAAGTAAAGTTTCAGAGTGGAGTGGATTCCCCTGCTCAGAGAATATCTTAGTGCAGTTCAAAGTGATATCTTAGTGCAGTTCAAAGTGATTTTGCTACTGGACATAACAAAATTGGTTTTTTACTTTTAACCAATGATTGTCACGTGCATATTGTTTTTTAGTATGTTGGGAGTGGATAGAGTTTACATGCGCGATTATTGAAATTAAGTCATTAACTAAATATTAATTTTCTTTTTAAAAGGTCAATAGGCAAAAGCCAAAAAGTGAAATTTGAGAGTAATTTTTTTGTATTTTTGTCGTCTAAAGCACAAGCACGTAGACATGCACATTGCCAGAATTTAATGTTATGATCGGATTGTGTTGTGTTAGCCATGAGTTTTAATTTTAACTGGGTTGTGTTGGATAGCCATGAGTTTAGTTTTTACTGGATTTGAATTTTGGAAGATATGACGATGATGACGATTGACGTCCATGCTAATTTGACCAATGTGTCGCCAGAAACCGGTGTAAAAGGTATGTCTGGTGATACTAATTCCGACTTGATGCATATGTTCTGCTAACGCCGAATGTAACTGACAAAACATAGCGGAAGCTGGTTGAACATAACTTTTGAAATGTTTTTACTATATGTTTCATATTTGTGTATTGGAGGATAGCCTACCTTGGTTAGTAACATATTTGCATATTTTTTAATCTTTCTTTTTTTTTGGGTGTTTTCTCCTTTTCTATTTAGGTTAAACCACAATATACTTCTCACATATAGGTGATGATGAATTAATTTGCAGCCATAGATAACAATGAAGATGTATATCAAGAGTCTCATGTAAAGATTTAAGATAATTTTTAAAAAACAAACACAAGAACACAAAAGAAGGAAAGAAGAAGAAAATAGCAAACATTTTTTACCATCCCCCACTAAAATTCTACAACACAGTGCCTCAAAAATGCTTAGGTTTGACAGTGCCACAAGTGCAAAGTGGGGCGCGCATGCATGATGATCATATGTTCCCACTTATATCTTTCCTTACCCAATCCAACCAATCATATCCCTCCACGTCATCAACTATTTAAAACCTAAAACTTTTTTTTTTCTTTGTTCTCCTCCACCAGTGAAATCTATTTCCGACGAGGCGTGAATGACTGATAAACGACAGTTCCGGAGCCTGGAAACTCATCCATAAGTCTGCTCCGACATTTAAGACCGAGCTTCTTCGCCAGCACCCGCTCCACACGCTTCGTCACCTCGTGGTCATAATCCTCGCCGTTGTAAGTAGTGGCGATGGAGGCGCAACCTGGCCGGAAAACATCAATCGCGCGGGCCAACACCTCGGCGATATCTCCGTGACCGCCGTCGTAAAGAGACAACCCGCACTCGAAGCTCGCGTAGCTAAAACCGTCTTCAGGCGTGACGTGGATGGTCGAGTAACGGTCTCCGTCGACCCCGTTCATCGAGTAGCCGCAAGGATCAAACGCGAAGTCGCATATAAACGCGTTTGCGTTTATCATATCGATACCGCTCAGCCGCGTCATCTCTTTCCCGGCAGAGTCACTATTTCCCTCGTCGCCTTTCCGTCTGAAGAAGCTACGAGCGTTGACTCGGTCAAGCTCCGTCATGCATACCTCAACAACAACCAGAGTCTCGTCGGGCTCCACGTCAGCGCTCGCGGTGAACACGTGCCAAGCACGCGAAGGGTTACTATTAGACGGCGTCATAACGGAGGCTTTACGGTAACGGAAAGACTTCGGGAGGCTTTCTTCGACGATGACGACTTCGTCTTCGAAGCTCGTGTAGGGGAAAGGCTGCGAGTTGGGGAAGATGAAGCTCCCGCGCGAGTAGCGGCACGCGCGTAACGTGAGGTTGACGTTACGCGCGAGGTGGATCAACGGTCGGATTGATTTGAGGAGTTGTGTCGTGCCGCATGTTTTGATGATGATTTTGGTTGGGTAGACGAAGAGGCTCGACTCGGAGAGGACGTAGGCGTCGAAGCTGTGGTTTGCTACGGCGGAGACTACGGTGCACTGCACTTCATTTAAGACTTGGTCTAGAGATTCGAAGTCGATTAAACGGAGGCCCATTGGGTTGTTATTGGTTATAGAGTCGTTGAAGAATCGAAGTTCGAGTCTTTTCTCGAATCCCTCGAACCCAGACACTGCCATTGGAAGGTCAGAAGAAGACGTGGGGATATAACAGAACAGAGAAAGTTGCAATAAGAACAGAGCAGATGAGTGTGTGTGTGTGTGTGTCTGCAGAGAGAGAAGAGAGAGGTAGTGGTGACTAGTAGAGGAGAAATGGTATTTATAGGAGAGATTTTGGAGGGTATAAAGGAGGAGGAGCATGCGGGTTAAGAGACCAATAAAATCATGATTGCAGGCATAATGAAACGAGAAAGATGATGAGAGTTTGTGTTTGTTTTGTATGTTGTGTATGTAAGTATGCATGCATGCGTACTGCCTCTATGAGAGATCTAATTAGTGTGCGTTTCTGAGTCGTCTTAATTTTTGTGTGTTTGTTCATCATTTTCCATTAGGTGGGTATGTTTAGTCCTGGTTGATAATATTGCATAATTTTTCAAAATCATGAAAAATAAACAAAAACATGTAGAGTACAACGACATAATAGTTTGTGATTGGTAAAACTGTTATCGAATTACGAAATGGGTTAATGTAAATTTGCCGGTTCTACATAATTATGTTTATCAGTAAAACTGTATAGTATCGCAAGACATATTAGCAATCCAAATTTTATAAAGCTATCAATCATGTTATCAAAAGACGATGACATAAGCCCAGGCCTACCTTGTATCTCGTAATATTTTAGTTTATATAGAAGGAATTTTTTTTTGGTTACACCGGATAACAGCCTGAGATTGGTCAGGTTCTTGGTTGGTTCCGAATAGTCTATATTCGGGTTTTAGCAGAAATCTCAATTTCAGTTTTAGGGCATTTCCAATGATAAATCAAAATAAAAGAAAACTTAAAAAATAAACAAATATTTTCCCAATAATGCAACATTTTAAGGAAAAACAAGGATATGAATAGTGTTATATTATTTGAAGTAATGCTATTCAAAATCATTTTGATGTTGAATTTTTTTATTTGCATAATAATCTCTAATGTTTTTGATAAAATTAAAATTATCTTTTTATTTAATATGTATATAATGATTAAAATTTAAAACATAATTATAATAAAAATAATAATTTAATAATTTAATATAAAACTTATAATTCAATAATGATATATCTAAAATAAAAATTGTAATAAAATAAAAAAAATAAACAATAACATTAAGGATACATAACTATTACCAAAACTAAAATAAAAAAACACAAACAAACTTTAACATATCATAGAAAATTTATGAAAGAATAGCACTGTTTAAAAAAAATTCTATTAGTTTTTGTATGTGGTTATGTAATTTTACTAGTACAATAAATATTTTATTTTAATAGAGTTAAATTTAAGTTAAAAATTTAGAATAAGAGAATATAATTTTAAATCTTATCAGATAAAGGGTGTTATTACAAAAAAAATGAAATAAATATATTAAGAATTAAAAAAATGAAAGAAATTATTGAAGTAAACTCAAACTCAAAATTAATTTACTTCATTTTGAAAAAAAACCAATGAACCATTGAAAATGGTCTTTGTAGTTTTTCTCCTAGATTACAAGCCTTCATTCTTATTCGTTCATTTTGATTCGTACTGGTTTCATTTTCTGGTTTGTCTTAATATTTGAATGTAACTTGGAAAACAATCACTAAACCTTAAACTTTAAATCTTAAACCTAAAAATTCTATAAAAAAATAATCACTAAATCTTAAGCCTAATTGTTAAAGTATTTTTGATTAAATGTATCTTTTAAGCTAGGAAAAATGATTGCTGACTACATGAAGTATTGGCCATCACATGGCTAACCATGCAAACTAAACTAATGTATACCTACACGAAGTATATGTTATGCATGACAACATCCATCAACTTAACGATGTTATGTAGTTAACATCACAAGTTTGATTTCATTCATCCAAAAAGTTATGTGGATGTCAAAGACCGTTTAAATATCTCGCTTTATCAATTAAGATATGATGTACCTGACATTAATTTACCTAAAATTAGATTTTGATCTGCGTTTTAAAAGCGTAAGAAATTTTTTAACAAAATATAGTTTACAAAAATAATATGTTTTACAAAATTTTGGTAAGTAGTGTTTTAACATTTTTATTTTAGTGTATTTGAAAACTATATAATTATATTATTTTATTTATATTAAATATTAAAGTTATATAAAATATTATTTAATTTTGTTTTTTAATTATTTATTATGTTTTGTTATTAACTTTCAATAGAATTTATGTAATTCATTTGATTAATTGTGTGATATATACTTATTTGATCAATTATTTATTATAAAACTTATTTGATGTCAATTTACTGATTATAACATTTTATTGTTTTAATATAAATTAATTAAATTAATGAATTATATTATTTATATTTTTATAAACAAAAATTGCACTAAAACTTTCATATTATATTTTTATTCTTAGATTAATTTTATTCTTAAAAGTATATAATTCATAATTATATATGCGAGATTATGTTTGGTTTAAGTTGACATCAAATAAGTTTTAAACAAATAAAATGTGAAAGTTAATAAATTGATGTCAAATAAGTTTTATAATTAAAAAATTTATCAAATAAGTATATATCACATAATTAATCAAACAAATTACATAAATTTTATTAAAAATTCATAAGAAAACAGATTAAAATAATTAAAAATAAAATTGCATAATATCTTATATAACTTTCATATTTAATAAAAATAAAAATAATTTAATTATATGTTTTCAAATACACTAAAATATGAAACCCTACTTATCAAAAATGTTAAAATATATTGATTTTGTAAATTAGATTTTTGTTAAAAATATTCTTACGTTTTTAAAACGTTGGTTAAAATCTAATTTTAGCTAAATTACGGTTAGGTCGGTCGTGTTTTAATTGATGAAACGAGTTATTTAAACGGTCTCTGACATAAACATCAGTTTTTGGATGAATGAAACTAAACTCCTGATGTTAACCACATAACATCATCAAGTTGATGGATGTTGTCATGCATAACATATTCTTCATGTGGTTAGGGCATCTCCAATGGAAAACAAAATTTCTTCTATATTTCACACTAAAATAGAGTAACTCTATTATTGAGTTGAATTTACTCCAATGGTTCACTCTATAATAGAGTGAAATATAGAGTAATGTTGCTTTTTCACTCTATATTTGGAGTAAAAAAACAACACTACTCTATATTTCACTCTATTATAGAATAACTCTATTATAGAGTGAACCGTTGGAGCAAATTCAACTCAATAATAGAGTTACTCTATTTTAGTATGAAATATAGAAGAAATTTTTGTATATTACTAGAGATGGTCTTAGGTATACATTAGTTTAGTTTATGGTTGATCTTGTGATCGTCAATACTCTACGTAGTCAGCTGCTAAGGCTCCTTTAAGTTAACATTTCAAGTAAATTCTCTAACAGGATTAAACACTCTTATAATTTGTCCACGGCGTACCAATGACAACCATGATCACTGCAGCATTACACATTAACCATGCGCTATATTACTAGTATATTAAATTGTACGAATTAAGTATAAATTATTTTGTCGTCAAATACTACATATACTCTTGTTAAGAAATCAAGTAAGATTATGCTTAAAGTCAAATTATCCATCCAGTAAATCTATGGAGCTATACTCGCAAAGAAATATCATTGCAACTACATTAGTATATTATTTATTGTCTAAACCATATTTTTAGTTACGTTTTACTTCCAATTACTATACTCCAGAACACCATCTTGTCATATAGTTTTTCTTTTTGTACATATAATAATTGTAGAAGATGGCAGATTTATATGTCAATAAATTGACATAAATGAAAGAAAAAGTGGGATGTGTGAGTTGTATAACATCTTAAATAACATGTTATTTTTTATAAACATTTAATTTATATATAAATGTTACAGCTATATATATCAAGCAGCCTTAAGTGTACAATTATGTGACGCATGTCTGCTTTGCTTGCTTAACCGAGGATCAATGTTCAAGTTTACCGAGAAATAACATATGATTGTTAGATCGTCCGTTAATAATTTATCGATGTTATATATCATTAAGTGGATAGCCCATAACCAAGACCGGAAGATAAGGTTCAGCTGGTCATGGAGGTTTAGAGTCGGCCAGATTAGCCCAATTTCCTTTTACATGTTTTATTAATTTTCCTAATTTTAGTTGGATTAGGTTTTGTACTCTTTCCATATTTCTATATTTTGTAATCCCTATATAAAGGGACCTTCTGATTCATTAATAATAGACACAATTTTCCCATACTTTTACAACACGTTATCAGCACGATAGATTCTAAAACCCTGAGCCAACTACTAAACCCTAAAAAAACCTAAGCCGGCGACGATCTAAGGCGTTCCTCGTCTCGTCTCAACTCCGACGATCTAAGGCGTTCCTCGTCTCGTCTCAACTCCGACGATCAGCTCAGCACCTACATGTTCCCCGTTCCCCGTTCGCGTCCGTTCGTGTGCAGCTCGAGGTTCATTTGTTCATCTTTGGTGGTCCAGTTCAACCCTACAAAACAAAGGTATACCGATTAATCTGAGAACATAATGATCAAACCCTAAAACCCCTAATCCATTATTATGGAAATCCGATTGTTCTTGATGAAACCCTAAAAAGCTATACCTTAAAACTGATCATCTTATAACCACTAGTTTGAAATCGATTCCTTAGAACATGTTGATTGTTTTATTGATTGTTCTGATCTGAATTTAAGAAACCCTAAATTCTGGAATCGAAACCCTAAACCTAAAGTTTGAATCCGGTTTTAATTATTCTTGTTTGTTTGAATAATTGATGATCTGGATTGATAGATTGATTGAATAATCTAATCTCGAATTTAAAATCTTAAAGGCCTTGAAACCTTGATTTCATATTGCTAAAACTGGCTGCTTATATTGTTTAAATTGAAACCCTAGACTTTATATATTGTTGCAAAATAGAAACCGATTTTTAGGTTTGTTTGCATAACATATAAAGCTGAATGATATTATTAATTGCATTCTCGACCAGCATGATATATAGATTGCATAACTTGTATAGTTTGCATCATGACATTATATGGCCGTGTGGCCTAATCTCTTTGTTACATATTGAAACATAAACTAGGATTGTTCGCACCATGGTCAAGTAGATTTTATATGGTCGATACTATTGATTGATTTATGGTCGTATAAGACTTGATTGTGGCCAATATTCTTGTTTGTCTTACGGTCGCATGATCACATTATGAAACCCTAAAATCTGATTGATAATGGGATTCAGATGTCGAAAATCTCAAATCTAGACTATGCTGCCCTTAATCTCTCTGGAGATAACTATTTTCAATGGGCGCTAGATACAAAGATCAACCTGAGGTCAAAGGGACTCGGTGATACTATCATCGAGGGCAACAATGAGAATGATAAAAATCGATATAGGGCGATAAGTATAATACACCACCATCTCATTGAAGGTCTAAAAGATCAGTACCTTACCATAGAAAATCCACTAGACCTTTGGACCGCTTTACATCGGCGACATGATCACCAGAAAATGGTGCTACTACCAAAGGCTAGATATGAGTGGAAGAATCTCAGATTCATGGACTATAAGTCTGTGGATGAATACAATTCAGTATTGTTTAAGATAGTTTCAATGATGAGACTTTGTGGTGAAGAAGTAACCGAGAAAGTGTTACTTGATAAGACCTTCTCCACATTCCATTCCACAAATGTGTTGTTGCAACAACAGTATAGAGAGTGAGGCTTCGCCACATACACTGATCTGATCTCGTGCCTACTTCTGGCCGAGGCTAATAATGAACTCCTGGGTTGAACAAGAAAAGAAAGATCCCAAAGAAAACAACCACGTCTATAATGAAAGAAGATCACACGGCAAAGGCCGTGGTGGTCGTGACAACTACTCATACGGCCATGGGCATGGAAACCACAATAACCGTGGTCGTGGTTCCAGCTATGGCCGTGGAAGAGCCACTTTTGGCCGTGGTCGAGGCGGCATATCTAAGCCTCCTTACTCGATCAAATCCGTTTGTCACAAGTGCGGGATGAGTAACCATTGGGCTAAGAATTGTAGAACCCCTAAGCATTTATGTGAACTCTATCAAGAGAGTCTTAAGAACAAGAACCCGGAAGCCCATATGGTTCATGATAACGGGTATGATGCTGATGATGATTTCGACCATGAAAAGGATGACCTTATGGATTATGAGACTTCAGATTGTCTCAAAGACTAATTCGACATCTTGTTTGATTGTTTTATGATTGCTTTGTGTTTCATTACTATAGATGTTTTGGATTTATAAAATGAAGTTTTATTTTATAAAAGTTTTACAAAAGTCTCTGAGATTATAAATCTTATTATAGAATGAAAGATGAGATGAGTATACTTGTGGTGGATAGTGGATCAAGTCAAATAATTCTTAGAGACAAAAGATATTTCAAAAATCTCACAATGCAAAGTGCCAATATACATACCATTGCGGGTGTAGCCAGCCTTATTGAAGGCCACAGCCAGGCATACATACTGATGTCTAAAGGCACTCATCTAGAGATCAAAAATACCTTATATTCCCCCAGCTCTAAAAGGAGCTTATTGAGTTTCAAGGACATAAGGTTAAATGGTTTCCACCTTGAAACATGGGAAGAAGGACGTAAAGAGTTCCTTAACATTATTTCGATCACCCAAGGCAATAGAAAGATCCTATAAACTATACCTGCAATGTCTACTGGTCTATACTATGCAAAGATCAGTATGATCGAGGCTAATGCCTGCGAAAATTTCACTCTATGGCATAACCGGCTTGGCCATCCTGGGACTAGTATGATGCGAAAGTTGATAATGAATTCTCAAGGGCACACATTCAAAGAAGTTGTCCCAAATAATCTCACATCTGTAGCATGTACACAAGAGAAACTCATTACTAGGCCATCACCAGCCAAAGTTAATACGGAAATCATAAATTTTCTGGAAATGATTCAGGGAGATCTATGTGGACCAATACACCCACCTTGTGAGACATTTAGATATTTCATGGTCCTGATTGATGCATCGACCAGATGGTCGCATGTCTGCCTACTATCCACTTGAAATTTGGCATTTGCAAGGCTGCTTGCTCAGATCATAAGACTGAGAGCACATTTTCCTGATTTTCCTTTAAAGATTATACGTCTAGACAATGCTGGTGAGTTCACGTCTCAGGCGTTTAATGAGTACTGTATGTCCATAGGGGTAAGTGTGGAACACTCCGTGTCACATGTACATACACAGAACGGCTTGGCCGAGTCTTTTATTAAACGCATACAGCTGATTGCCCGACCATTACTCATGAGGTCTAAACTCTCGGTATCAACATTGGGACATGTAGTATTACATGCAGCAGAACTAATTCGCATCAGACCATCTAGTGAGCATAGATATTCACCATCCCAATTACTCACGGGTCATGAGCCAGACGTGTCCCATATCAAAACATTTGGATGTGCCGTTTATGTTCCAATTGCTCCACCACAGAGAAGGATGAGAATATATGTTGGATATGACTCTCCAACCATTATAAAGTATCTTGAGCCAACCACGGGTGATTTATTTAAGGCCAGATACGCAGACTCACACTTTGATGAGTCCACATATCCGACCTTAGGGGGAGATAACTGCCGGTTGGTAAAAGAAATAGAATGGTCTCGACCATCAATATCTTGGCAAGATCCTTGGACTAAAGAATGTGATATGAAAGTCCAAAAGATTATACATCTACAAAAGCTAGCTAATCAGTTGCCAGATTCATTTGCTGACCCGAATAGAGCGACTAAGTCATACATACCGGCTTATAATGCACCAATAAGAATAAAAGTCCAGAAGGGACAAGGTCAAGTTGCTACAGAGTCTAAAAAACATTTGAAACGTGGTAGACCAATTGGTTCCAAAGATAAGCAACCTTGGAAGTACAAGAAAGGTGCTGGATCCGAGGGCATTAAGGAAACCGTCCATGACAGTGATGGACTGGCTGTGCCGACCAAACTGGTCGAGCCGAGTGGGCCGGCCATAACAACTGAACCGGTTGGACCAATTATGCCATAAAATGAGGTTCGGAACGCTGAACTTCATGGTACACCAGGTCCGGATAATCAAGAGATCTCGATCAATTATATAATGTCTGGAACACAATGGAACAGAAAAGATATCGACGTCGATGATATATTTGCATACAAGGTAGCACTTGAGATCATGGATATAAATGAGGATCTAGAACCCACGTCCATATATGAGTGCACTCAACGATCATATTGGATCAAATGGAAAGAAGCTATAAACGTGAAGTTAGAATCATTAAGGAAAAGAGGCGTTTTTTGCCCTATAATTGTGACACCAAGAGATGTCAAACCAGTGGGATACAAATGAGCATTTGTGAGGAAAAGAAATGAGAAAGGAGAAGTAGTGAGATATAAAGCACGGCTTGTTGCACAAGGATTCTCACAGAGACCAGGAATAGACTATGAGGAGACTTACTCCCATGTGGTGGATGCAACTACATTACGATTGCTAATCAGTCTGGCCATAAAAGAAAACTTAGATACGCCTAATGGATGTAGTGACTGCATCTTTATATGGTCCAATGGATAATGAAATTTATATGAAAGTTCCAGAGGGTATTGAGCTCAAAGATAAGAAAGGTTCTCGAGAACATCATTGCATTAAGATGAATAAAGCCTTGTACGGTTTGAAACAATCAGGTCAAATGTGGTACAATAGATTATCTGAGTACCTAGTAAAAGAGGGATATAAGAATGATCCAATAAGTCCATGTATTTTTATCAAGAAATTCGACAACAAGGGCTTTGTAATCATGTCGGTATATGTGGACGACCTGAATATCATAGGAACCTCTGAAAAGATTTCCCAAACAGATGAATGTCTAAAGAAAGAGTTTGAGATGAAAGACTTAGGAAAAACTAAGTTCTGTTTGGGACTACAACTTGAGTATGTAAACAATGGAATCCTTGTGCATCAGTTGGCATATACAGAAAAGATACTCAAGAAGTTTAATATGGACCATCCGTTGTCGAGTCCTATGGTCGTAAGGTCTCTCGACCCAGAGACAGATCCATTCGGACCAAAGAGGAAGGACGAGGAAGTACTCAGTCCGGAAGTGCCATACCTAAGTGCCATTGGAGCTTTAATGTATTTGGCTAGCCACACTAGACCAGACATTTGTTTTGCCATGAATCTACTTTCTAGATTTAGCTCTTGTCCAACTCAGAGGCACTGGAATGGAATAAAACATCTATTTAGATATCTGCAAGGAACAAAAGATCTTGGTTTGTTCTATACTGACCGGCCAAAAGATAGTTTGGTCGGATATACTGATGCATGATACTTATCTGATCCACATAATGCTAGATCTCAGACTGGATATGTTTTTATACATGGTGGAACTGTAGTATGTTGGCGATCCACGAAACAATCACTTGTCGCCACATCTTCCAACCATGCCGAGATCATAGCAATGTATGAGGCAACCCGTGAGCTTGTATGGTTGAGGAATATGATCAATCACATCCGAGTAGATAGTGGTTTAGGCGTGGGAAAAGAAGCACCAACAGTTATCTATGAAGACAATGCAGCTTGCATAGCTCAGCTCAAAGATGGATACATCAAAGGAGATAGGACAAAGCATATCTTGCCCAAGTTCTTATTCACCCACGACCTGCAGAAGGCTAAAGAAGTTCAAGTGGTTCAAGTCCGGTCCAGTGACAATTCAGCCGACCTTTTCACCAAGTCTCTACCAACCTCAACATTCAAGAAGCTTACAAATCAAATAAGAATGCGCCAGCTGAAGGATCTTCAGTGATGCATTCATCAGGGGGTGTATCATGTGTTGTACTATTTTTCCTTAACCACGGTTTCCATTTTTCCCTCATTGGGTTTTTGGTTTTCCTAGAAAGGTTTTAATGAGGCAACATTAAGCATGTTACAAACCTATATGGTTATGGCATCCAAGGGGGAGTGTTATAAATCACTAAGTGGATGATCCATAACCAAGACCAGAAGATAAGGCCCAGCCGGCCATGGAGGTTTAGAGTCGGCCAGATTTGCCCAATTTTCTTTTCCTTGTTTTAGTAGTTTTCCTAATTCTTGTTGGACTAGGTTTTGTACTCTTTCCATATTTCTATATTTTGTAATCCCTATATAAAGGGATCTTCTGATTCATTAATAATATACACAATTTCCCCGTACTTTTACAACAATCGACCGGGTATTTTTTTTTTACCAAAAAAAAAAAATATATTATCGACCGGGAAATTACAAACTTAACAAAAAAAAGAACCAAATATCAGGCGTGGCAACTTGATAATTACATATTTTCCCTTTTCAATATTAATTAGGACTGAATGAAATGAATGCTTCGTTATGTGATAGTGTGATACCAAAAGTGGCATCTCAACATCATTTCTGTTATCCATGCAATTTCATGTCCTAACTCTGTATTCCGGCATTATCATTAATTCATTATCCACTGTTTTGAGGAATTTCGTTATATATAATCTGTCAAACAAAAAACATTAGATTAGTTTTAACTTTTAAGTTATACCTATTTGACTAATTTAAGTTAAACCGATTTTAAGGAAGATCAATCAGATATCCTTTGATGGACTATATCAAGTTTGGTTTAGGTTAAAACATGTATTCGAACTCTTAGATAATAGTAAACTAGATGATAATCCGTGCGGATGCGCGGTTGAGTTTTTATACTATTATTTGTTGATTAAGTGATTTTAAAATTTTGCAACATTACAATATTTATCGATTGTAAAATGACGAATACAAATGTTGATCTCTTAAATGTATCATCGGTGTTGAAGAGTTAAAATATTACAACTCACTTAAATTATTTTTAAGATTTCATATGCACAAAAAGAAATTAAGTTTTATGGCTAACACAAATCACCAAAACCACATAGGCAACCTCAATTGTAAAATGATGAAGATGTATTAGGTTTTCTGCTCTCGATTTGTTTACTATTGACTCTGCATAAGTGATTTCATTTTTTACCTCTATAAATTGTGTTCTCGTTTCTGTTTCACTAATATAAGTTTTGTTTTTTTTAAGTTCTTCTTTAAATTTGATGAATTACATAGGTGTCAATTTAAAAAGATATACATCTTTAAAAATTAGTTTCACTCCAAATACATATCTAAGAATCAAAATTTTGAAAAAAATCACCGACAAACACTATTCACATATTTATAAGTGCATACTCAAAATATAAATGTATGTCTAGTATATATTCACCAGTTCGGTCTAAAAATCATCTAATTCTAGAACAACAAAACAAATTACTTATTTTATTAACCTACGCTTTTGAGGTTTAGTTAGTTAAGAATATACCGATAAAAAATATATATAATACTTTACCTTTCTAGTATATGTAAATTATGTATAAACTAAAAACAGTTTGATTTATTAAATGATAAACCAGAAAACTTATAATAAATAGTTCAAAACTCTCATTTTTAACAATTATAAATAGATGTTTTTCTGCACCATGTGCAGAAATAAAGTTTTAAAATTATATTTATAAATAATTTTTTGTTCATTTTTAGTTTTATTATTTGTGTACAATATTTTAATTTTATATAAAAATTAAGATAAAATAAATATTTTTATTTACATTTTTATTTAAATATATATATATATATATATATATATATATATATTGAAATATTTTTATTTATTTATTTTGGTTGATATATATTAAATAAAATTCTGTAAAATTAAGAGAAAGTTTTGTTATGTATAATTAACAAAACATAAAATTAAATAATATTTCTAAAATTTGTAAATATTAAAAATAAATAATAATATATGATTAGAAAATTATTTTTGTTGAAATGCATAAATTTTTAAGATATGTTTTAGTAATAAAATTATAAAATTATTTAAATAATATTAAATAATATTTTCGAAAATTATTATATATTACTATATTTCTAACTTTAATATTTATTGTTATATTAATGACGATTTATAAGTTATTACATTATTCTACAAACTTACAAAAATTATAAAACAACATTAAATGTAAATGTTCATGTCACAATTAGTCCAAACCATGTCATCTTTATTAGTTTATCATGTCATCATTTTGCTTTTAAAATTAATGTGGTAAATAATGTATATGAGATAGTTATATATGATATTAGGGAGAAACAAACATTAGACGAATGATCAAATCTCTGATTCTTCGAAGACAATAAGGTGATTGGAATCTTGTCATGATATTTCATTAATTTTTTTGTAGAAAAAAAATCAAGATTTATTTAATCTGAATGAAATAATGTATATAGTGCTTCCAATATTAAAAATTAATTCGATTTGAAGAAGTGTATTTATGGAATTGTTAGGATCAAATAACATATTACAAACTAATACATTTTGTTTATTTACAATTATGTTTTGGGCAAATAAATAAAAAAAAACATTTTCTTTATTTTATACGGTATATTATTAAACTTCAGTGATATTGACATAGATATACATATAGTATATTTTAATATAAATATTTATTATTGACACTTTATACTCATATGACTTTATTAACATTTGTATATTTGTTGTAATAAAAATTTAAACTATTAATCATAGAAATTTTAATGTAAATTTTTCAATACAAATTTAAAAATGAAAATGTTAATATCACATTTTTTCAATGCAAAATTTAAAATTAACATATTATATATTTTTATATAGTATATAATTTAATTTAAATGATATTAATATATATATATAATATGAGACTTCATTTTCATACGATTTATGATCATTTGTATATTGCTTGAACAAAAAAAATTAAACCGTTGATCACAAATTTTTTAATGTGGGAATTTTACAATTTTTAGCAATTTATAGTCGTTTAAAAAAATTCAAAATATAAAATATAAGAAAAATCTATCTTTTAATTATATGCCTAATGTGATTTTTAATTTCTTTTAATAATATAAAATTAAACAAAAAAAGAGAAATGATACAAAAATTATTATCAAATATGTATTATTCATAATCATTAATTTGCATATATATGTTAATCATATTAGGTAATTCTGTACTTTTTATTTAAGGAAAGAATAGAGAATATTATTTTGTACACTACTAATCAATTTGATAGTTAATTTAATAAAAAATATAATATATATTTAGATGGACCAACTTATTTTCTTAAGAATTCTAAGAATCATCCTAGTGATGACACATATCTACGAAAACATGTTGTAATGCTCCATAATTAATATATAGGAGATATTAATTTACTATAATTTTTGATTCAACATTATTTGATAAGATATAAATGTTACTAAATATATTAAGTTAATAACATGTACATTATTTAAACGTTATTTAATTGAATTTATAACATTGTAAATCTATGTCAGTTGATTTTAAAATATCTAGTAATCTATTACAAGGCAAAACATCAATATTCAAAAATTCAAAAGGAATGTACAACATCAATTTTGATGAGTTTTTTTAAGACTGATTATTGCGCTCGCATTAGCGCGAGACAATTGCAACAACTAGCTAGTAAGTCATCGTTCACAAATTGTTTTCCCCAAAAATATGAATGATACCAACAACAAAAAGACATTAGATAACATCGAAATAAAAAATTCGTAGGTCAAAACCAACAATACTAAGAGCCAAAAAGAAAATCAACAAAACTACTATGCTTTGGGGGTTGAATGTGCTTGTTCCATGGTAAAGAACCCACCCTCATAGTGTCAACATTCAATGTTTCTTTTTCAATGCGTTTGTTCTACATCCACTACTCTCCTCCTTCCGTTTTGTTATGCATATATCTTTTTATGCCACATTTGTATGTTTGTTTTGCTCATGACATACATTTAAGCAATGTAACAAAAACAATTCTAGACGATAACCTTTTTGATCAATGCTTCGGTTTTAACATGTTAGATAAAATTATGACGATTATTACATAGTCACCAATCTATCAGTACGTAGTAGCATTTTGTATACCAAAAAGGAAAACCAGTTGATTGATTTAGTGCTTCTTAATTCTTCCTCATTACTATAGATAGTATTCTTACCTTTAA
Organism: Brassica oleracea var. oleracea; assembly: GCF_000695525.1. Taxonomy (NCBI): domain Eukaryota; kingdom Viridiplantae; phylum Streptophyta; class Magnoliopsida; order Brassicales; family Brassicaceae; genus Brassica; species Brassica oleracea. Next base: position 46,147,598 of record NC_027756.1, on the reverse strand, counting down.
ATCTAAGATAAGGTTTTCTAAAAATTACCACGGTTATAAAACAAATAGTAGTATAATAATACAGTACAAACAAACTACACAATTGATTGGGTTGTAATTTAGATTGTAAAGTTGTACAATATGGTAATCGATGTGGAGTGGTGTGATATGACTGTATCTTACATGAAACAATCGTAAATTCCTTGTACTCAATGAAGTTTTTCCCATGACTGGTTGTGGTGTATTTTTTCAACCAGATCTTCGGGACTAGCTAGTGATTTTCACTATGTCTTATCCTTTTGGTTTTACCATTCACTATCACTTATTTCATATTAGGCCTGGGCATTTGGGTCCCAATCAAGTTTTGGTTTTATCCAATCGGGTTTCGGTTTTTCGGGTTTATCAAAATCAGTCTCATTCGGATTATATGAAAGTTCGGTTCGGGACCGGTTCGGGTTCTATCGGGTTCGGGTCGGGGTTAGTAAATCTTCAAAGAACCGGCACAGCCCAATATACTTTCGGGTTCGGGTCCCAATCGATTTTTCAGTTTAAAAATTCCTGATTTTTACCTATTTTATAACCAAAACATGAGTAAAATCGGTTCTTTAGTTTTAAAATACCTGATTTGTACCTATTTTATAACCAAAACTTAAGTAAAATCAATTCAAAAATAAGGAACATTAACCGTGATCATTCAAAATCAAACGAAAAGTAAACATATTTACTGATAAAAAGAAAACCAAATAAATAAAAGCATAAAATGAAAACCAAGTTCTCATGAAATAAGAAACATTGTTTAACGAAAACAAAATCTAAATCTAAATACTTCATTCAAGATTCATAGGCCATCTTCAACCATCAACCTTCATGTAATATAACCACCAACATTCATGTAATAGAACCACCAACCTTCATGTAATAGATAAGTATTTTAGATGTTCAATATTTCTTAGTGTATTTTGGATACATATTAGGAATTGAGATCATGTTTGGTACACGATCTTTTCGAGGTTTTGAATGTTTCGGGTTTTATCGGATATCCATTTAGATTCGGGTTCGGTTCGGATAATACCCATAACCCGAAATACCACAAAACATAATCCATTCGGTATTTACGTCGGGTTCAGATTCATTTTTATCGGATCGGATTCGGTTTGGGTTATCGGGTTCGGTTTATTTGCCCGGCCCTATTTCATATAACATGCACAATGATAAAATCAGTAAAAAAATGAGATATTTGATAATTATATACTAATTATGCAAGGTTTCAAAACGTGATTTCACGAATTTTAACTAATTAAAACTTATATTATTTTTAATGTTTAATGTTTTTAGTGTTTCTGATATATATAATACATGTTTCTAAAAATATTAATTTATAAAACTAACTTTTGAACATCTAAGTTTTTAACTAATGTTTATGCAATTTTTTTTTTCATTTTGCTATTATTTGTGCCAGATCATTTACCAATACACTATAAGGTAAATGATTTTCCATTGATCTAGTAATATTTCAAAAAACTAGCAAATAGATGTTGTAAATAGACAAAAATATATGTAATATATATTAATAACAGAGTTTTGTAGACAGATGCGCGTCCCCTAAACCAAACACAACCCAGTGGATTCAAGTTAAATTAAAATGAATCATACTAAACGTACCTAAATTGTTTCGTGTACTTTGTTTAGAGCCAACTATATTCAAATTGACCAAACCAAAGCAAAGATAGAAACCAACATAGTTTGGATGACACTAAGAACATTTATAACCCACTTCTATTCTCACTTTTATAACAATATTTAGAGGCAAAATCACTCTAATCCATATTTAATTTTACTTATAAAATAGAAATTGCTATTTTTTCCTCTAATTATAAAAGAAAAATAATATTTTTCTATATTTTGCTTTATATTTGGAAATCTCTATAGTAAAGAATTAAGATGGATCAAAATTTCTAATTTATCTCTATTATAAATTTTTTATATTTTAGAGTTAAAAATAGGGAAATATTTTAGAAATGGTCTTAAACCAAATCCAGTTCTGTGTATATGATTAAGATATTATCAAAATAGATAGATATAAAAAAACAAAAAAGGAGGAATGGTTAAGGGTTAAGATAGCAGTAAGCACTATGACCACAATTCCACAAATAGAGAGCTGCACGCGCATCCACCAATCTTCTCTCTTCCACTCCCACAAATTCTTATTTATTTATCAATCAATTAATCATGTATATAAAGTTATAAACTAGAGAATATTCCACCCATATCTTAGTTGCACAGTACATAAAATTTTGAATTACATGATTATACTTGGAAGCACCGAAGTCTAGTGGTTAAGGTTTAAAGGCTTCTACGTCTAGGTGATCTATTAAACAATTATGTAGAGGGATCTTCAACATAGTGCAAGTAAATCTGGTCAGACGTAGGTTTTCGTAGGACGGCTCAGGTAATGCAGTTATGCGTAGATCTTCATAAAACATGTAATATTGTCGGTTATCGAATCGTCTAGTGATATTTTTCATAATTGTAATATCATAATAAATCAGCAGTAAAAAATATATATATATATACTACTCACCCTTGATCTCAATTAGTTATGTAACATGGATATAGACATAGTGGATCACTTCAAGCGTGCCTATCTCATATTCATGCCCATCTAGTTTGCAAACAAGATCTAATTAGTTGAAAATTTATATAAAAACCCACACTCTCTTTCTTCTTCTGATTTAAAGCTGCGTGGCATATATTTTTTTTGCTAAATTGTTAATATTCAAATTAATGAAAAGTTTGATTTACATAATCAAAGAGCACCATTATGGCAAAAAAGGAAAAAACATAATGGAGCTAGGAGGATCAGTGAAGATCATTATCTAAGCCATAGGGACATGAGAGAATCAAAGTTTTTCCGCTTTCGCTTGGCTGTGATGATGGTCCGAATGTCTCGGTCAACAAAACGGAAAGTTTCAGATGTGGATAGGGAGGTTTGGTTGTGAATGACATTGTTACGTTGCTTCCACAAGTGAAAGATAATGGTCTGAACAGAGACACGCCGAAGAGTGACGGTTGGGGAAGTCTGCGGTCCTCTGATCCAAGAAAGAAGTTCAGCCCAGGAGAGCAGATCATGGCGAGATCTGTCTAGCCGATCAAATAGCCACCTCCATATCTCCTTAGAGAAGTCACAAGCAAGAAGAAGGTGGTCTCTGGTCTCATGATGGGAAGAGCATAGGGGACATCTAGTTGGGACGTTCATGCCCCAAGATGCGAGTCGCGTTCTGGTGGGAAGACGGTCCGCATTGGCAATCCACATATTGAATGCGAATTTTGGAACGGCACCCTTGAACCAAATAAGATCCGCCCACTGTTTTTTTGTATCTCGAGGCCTTAGAACTTCCCAAGTTCGAGCAGCAGAGAACGACCCATCGGAGGTACCGTTTGTTTCCCAGAAAAATTCATCCTCACTTACGGCTGTGGCTGGGAGAGACATGGTTGTGAGCTGTATGTGCAAATCAAGTTCTTGCTGAGAGCGAGGCCCTCCAAGACACCATCCCGTAGCATTTGCAGCTTGGCTCACAGTGGCGTTAATGGGGATTCTAGTGTTCCTCGGGCCATTATCTCCAATGTGAACAATAAGTTGGCCTAGAGAGGTCCAAACATCATACCAAAACTTAATCCTAGAGCCATTCCCCAGCTTAGCTCGCAGGAAAAGAAGGGCCGCAGGTCTTAGCTTCAGCAGGCGTTTCCACATCCATGAGTCGTGTTGAGTTTCCTCAACAGCCCAGAAACATTTCTGAGATAAACTGTAATGGCTGTGCCAATCCGCCCAGATTGAAGGTTTGTCGGAGAAAAGGAGCCAGATGAACCGGAGGCACAGAACCTGATTCCAAACCATAAAGTTTCGGAGACCTAGACCACCTTCATCCTTGGGCAGACAAACAGTAGACCAAGCTACCTTTGCAGATTTACATATCTCTATATTCCCAGACCATAGAAATCTAATGCAAAGCGATTCAATTTGCTTGATACAACCTTTAGGTAGGATAAAACAGGAGATCCAGAAGTTTACAGTTCCCGCAATAACAGTGGAGAGAAGCTGTAGCCGGCCAGCAAAAGAGAGGGTTCTAGTAGCCCACATTTTGAACCTAGCAGAGATCTTGGCAACAAGGGTAGCATACTCTGATATTTTTAATTTCCTGGACATGAGGGGGAGGCCGAGATACCTGATAGGGAGAGAACCAGCCGAGAATCCAAACCTCAAGATGGCAGCGGTGTCCTGATGGTTCAAACCAGCAGTGAATAACTCCGTTTTTTCTTTATTCATTTCAAGACCTGACCAACTTGCAAAGTCGTTTAGACATTCGGAGATGCCTTGAAGGGAGTTGCAGCTCCCATCAAAAAATATCATAACATCATCAGCAAACATGAGATGAGATATCTGAAGCTCTGCCGTTTTAGGGTGGTAGGAGATCCAACCCGCTTGGAATCTAGAGTGTAGTAGCCGGGACAGAGCTTCCATAGCTAGAACAAAGAGATATGGAGAGAGGGGATCACCCTGTCTCACTCCCCTGGTGCTCGTAAAAAATCCTCCAGAAACGCCGTTAACTGAAACAGAGAAAGACGGGGTTGTGATACATTCATTAATCCACATAACAAATTTCTCCGGGATAGATAAGGCGCGAAGCGCTGCAATAATGAAATCCCATCTAACTGTGTCGAAAGCTTTTCGAATGTCCACTTTGAGCATTGCTCTATGTTCAGGGACTTGGGAGTTGTAGCCTTTTACCAAGTCCGTAGCGAGAAGGACGTTTTCTGCCAGCAATCTTCCGGGAAGGAATGCAGATTGAGCATTAGAGATAACACTAGGAAGGATAGTCTTTAATCTTCCTGCCAATAGTTTAGAAATGACCTTATACATAGTGTTGAGGCAAGAGATTGGTCTAAAGTCAGTAGTCCTCGAAGCATTGGTAATCTTGGGAATGAGAACCAGAGAGGTAGTATTCCACTGTTTCAGGAGAGAGCCTGAAGAAAAGAACTCCAATACTGCTTCTGTAATTTCAGGACCCACCACAGACCAACAGCTCATGAAGAACTCAGGAGAAAAGCCATCTGGACCACACGTCTTGTTCTTTGGAAGTGAGAAAAAAGCATCCTTAATTTCCGCAGGAGTGAACCGCATCGTGAACTTCTCTGAGACATCAGCTGAGCAGTGAAAGTCGTAAAGAAGATCCAGGTCCGATTGAATAAACAAAGGCGGATCAATAGAATATATTCTGGTTAACAAAAGAATATATTCAAGTTTCAAAACGACAAAATACTCCTAAACTACATAATAATTATCGCCTAAGATTCAAAAGTTGAAGCATGACATATTTAGGTACGAGTGCTCTAAATCTCCTCAATGTATGTTGTGGAGCCATCAATTTGGAAGGAACAGCCGACGTGGAAACTGGTCCCATAGAAGAGGTGAGAATCTTACAGCATCATTGGAAATGAGCCCTAAATCGAGGACAAAACAAGAAAGTAGACCCACCAACTGATCAAATCCATTTCTTAAGACAGTGACGTGAACATGGCGGCCCTACTCAAGTTACTCCTCTGGGTGACACCTATGTTTATGTTTGGTACGTTTGTTTATTTTTACAGTTTACTTTTCTAATAGAAAATCAACAAATCTTATTAAAACAAAGAAATGTCAAAATTGATCTAAATAATTTGACGAAAGATCAAAATTATGTTGTATAATGTGAAAAATAGTTTGTATATGGAACTTTTGTGTAAAGATAACATGTGATAATAATGTCATATCCATCACAGTCCAAGCAACAGAGTTATTGGATAAACAACTTTTTTGTAGTGGCACTACATTGATGAACCTAGTTTCTTAATTAGAGATGTCATGAGTCATATCTAGTTATAACCATAGCAGCTCCAGCCCGAAGTTCCAGTCCAAAGGGATGACGAAGGATCTAAGACACATCAAATCATAAAGTAAAAACATATTTGCTTCTCTCTGTTGTTTTTATTTTTGCGTTTTCTTTATGTAAACTAAACAAACAAACTAAAAAAACAACAGAGAAAAGATGTGAAGATATTTGTAATAGAGTTCTCATCCAATTCAAAGGATTATCTAAGTTAACATTCTGTTTCCATGAGTAACTTCCGATGGTTTAAGCACATGATTTATTAAGAGATTAAAAAGTATATTAAGTATGTTATTTAATTAGTCATATACATGTATGTAGTGCATAACATATAGCTTTAATTTAAATTCACCTACGAAGATCAGAGTTACAAAACATTACCAAGATACTAAAAAACTATTATCCACATCGTCAAATATGATATATTTAAGAGAAAATTAATTCAATTAAATTGGAACATATTTTATTCAATCTACAAAATTTTAACTAAAAAATTTACAATATTTTCTATAAATTCACAAGTTTTGATATTATCGTAGAGAACCATAAAATTGAGTGATATTGTATCATGCGCACACATGTTTATATCCAAAGTATAATTAACCAAAGAGGTCCACTCTCTTCACACACCATATGTTAATTCATCACTATCTCATGTTATGCACCCAAATTTTTTTCTCATTATATATATATATATATATATATTTTTTTTTTTCATAGCACTAATCAGGGATCTTAATGATATAGTGGGCACATCTCCTAGTTCTACTGAATCGGAAACCATGGCTAGTTTGGATCAATATTTTGGGGATAATCTTCTCTGCATAGCATGGATCAGAATTTTGAATTTCTCCGAAAAATATCTTTACTCGGACACTGATCATGATACATATATAACGCTTCAGTTGTAATGAAACTGTTTCAGTTAGACATATCAAATCATAAGCTAAATATGATAATTTCATATAATCATAAGTGAAGAATATTTATATATACTATCACTTTCGATTGATTAGCTATGTGTTTAATTGTTATTTAATTAAACTACAAAACTATCATAAAAATGATTTACGTACTAAATATTACATCAATCAAATTCCATAAGTTTTCTTCCTTACATATATTCAATTTAATCTTCAAGGGAAGATGGAAAAAGAGAAGCGCATGTGGAAAAAGGAGAGCGTATAAGATTAAGATGTACCTCGAGCCCAAAACCAAATCCATAATCAATCTCCATACTCGATAGTGATTGGTATATTAATCTATATATGAGAAATGATAAAGAGTACTTGTACCGTTTTTTAATTAGGTTGTTGGGTACATATGAGGCAAATTATTATTCGATGTAAATCATTCCTCGTGCCTCTTATGCTAAGGTCTCCTTTATTATAAGCATCAGAATACTTATTTTGAAATTTCATTAGGTTGAGAATTATTAATAATAAACTAATAAGAAGAGGAAAAAACCTGATGGGACCCTTAGACCATGATTAATCCGGGATTTTTAAAGTGAGGTTCTTAGTGGAAGCTAAAAAACTGTTTCTTAACTTTTAACTAAAAAAACTAAGAACCGGTTCCGGTTCTTAAAGTCTTTATTTAAGAACCGGTTCTTAGTTTTTTTAGTTAAAAATTAAAAAACAGTTTTTTAATTTCCGATAACAACTTCATCCTAAGAATCTCGGATTAATCATGTTCTTATGGTTTCTCCACGCAAGATCATTCCACTGAAAGGGCTAATACATGCATGCATTATACTTTCGACTACAGGACCAACACTTGCTTCATTATTTAATTCAGTTTAGTTGATTAGACCTTTATGTTTGCTAATGAAGTTTCTAGCCAGGACCAAGTTCTGTATCCACAAGTGTATAGTATTTCTTTTGTAGTGACACCAACCAAGGTCCAGTGACCACAAGTCTACAATTATATAAAAAATATTTATCTATGATGATAATAACATGCTTCAACCGTTAACATCCAAAGCCGCAGACTCTACAAACACAAGTACATCGTTATCTCTGGCGCACATAATGTTATTTTCATAAAGTTGCCACAATAATGAGACGTGTTTGCGTAAGCATGCGTCATCTCTTTGTCACATTGTGCTAATCCAACAAAAGATTATTACATGTGACTTTTGTGATGAAGAGACTTTCAAGAGATTTGGCTCAGTCTTTTTTTTTTTCCATATGATAGCTGATGATGAGAGAAGGGTGAAGCATGGAGGCCATCATGTTCCCTCTTCTCGGAACCCTCTGTCCTCTTCAAAAGGTATTTGATTCTCGGGACATTTGCTAAAACCAATCCAAAGATTCAAGTCAAACCTAAAAGTGTACTCCACTTTCGGTCAAAAACAAAACTAACCTAAAGAGATAGTGGAAGTACTATTTAACCTTTATGACCACAAAAAAACAGAAATATATTTTACGTTTCTATCATTCGGAAGTCTACATGTAATAAAAGAAGTGTATATATATATAGACTTCCTACAAAGTCTATCTTAAGTCTATCTTATAGACTTATTTTCTAGTCTACACTCTAATTTGATCTAATAATTTAATTTTGAAAATGTATAAAAATAATTATTGTGATATTTTAACTAATCATCAATATAATGGATAATATGAAGTAAATAAATTAAAATTTCATATAATTGAACAATTTGGAAGAATATATACTAATTTGATTATCACGTGTTAGACAATGTTCATAGTTTAGAAACAAAAGTAACTAACATGTTATGTCTCTTAGTGGTTGATTTCATAGGGTTAGATTTTAGATTTTGTTTTTTTTTTGTTTTATTAACATAAATCTGCATATTAATGTTTAGTAGTTTATATTTTGTATAATTGAGACTTTTTGATTATCAAGCAAAACATTTAGGGTTTGAGATTTGTGGTTTAGGATTTCGTACACCTACAATAAAGTCTATTTATCTAAAGACGTCTTTTTCAGTCTATATTTTTCAATTTGTTTTACAAAAAACCATTATATTTAAACTAAGTTAAATTCCTTAAGAATAAAAAAGTGAAATCATATACTATAACTATTAAAAAATAAAGAAATAAATTTAATAAATCGTATATTAAAATTATTAAAAATAATAAAGAATAAACAACAATAATGAAATTATTATAGTAGACTTCCAAAAAGGTCTACTATGTTACAGTAAAATCTACTCCAAAATTTTAATTTTATTAGACTTCAAAAGAAGTCTACAATGTCGTAAATTTTAACCTAGTTACATTTTTGTCTCCCTATATAAACAAAATTTATACAGTCTCTCTCTAAAGTGGCTGCACAAGTTTTTAAAACTCTCTCGCTTCTCTCTAAAATTCTCTCAATTATTTCTAAAACTCTCTCATTTCTTTTCTTTCTCTCTAAAATTTTCTCAAGTCTTTCTCACAATATTATCTTGTCATTTTAGATATTGTGATTCATGATTTTCATCTTCTCCTTTAAAAAATGTAAGTTTTAGATCTATAGATTTTAAATGTGTATTGTTATGTTATTTATTTCTCACAATATTATCTTTTTTTTGTAGGTATTATCACTCATGGATTTTATCTTCTCCTCAAAAAATGTAAGTTTTAGATTAATAGATTTTAAATATGTATTTATATGTTTATATTTAAATAAATTTATAGATCAAGCTCTGTGCATTAATTTGCTACTAGTTTATCTTATAAATTCTATTTTGTAAAGTATTTTCAGATTTAAAATTATTTTCACATTTCAAAATGTATAGATTTATTCAGATCTGAAAATTATCAGACAGTGTAGACTTCTAAAGAAATTTACTAAAGCTAGTAGACTTCATATGAAGTTTACTAAACCACAAAGTTTAAGCAGACTTCATTGGAAGTCTACAAAAATATGACTTTAATTTTTTTTCTATGTTTTTTAATAATTTTATCTTATTTTGCAGGTATTTTCTTCCATAGTTGTTCTCTTTTCTTCCCAAAAATGTAAGGTTTACGTCTATAGATTTTAAATATGTGTTCTAGTTTTTATATTTAAATAAAGTTACATATTAAAATTCTATGTCTTTAATTTATTACTATTTTGTCTATTAAATTATATTTTTAAAAGTTTTGTAGATTTAAACTTATTTCATATTTTTAATGTATAAGTTTTTTCAGATCTAATTTTTTTTTTGATAGAGTAGACTTCATTTGAAGTCTACTTAAAAGTTAAGTCTACTCAAAAGTTAGGGCTGTTAGACTTAAAATAACTTCAAATAATTTCAAGAGCAGCTTTACATATATTCATTCAGCTTTACGTATATATTGCATGTATTCTCTTTTAAAGTTTTCAAATCATCTTCCCAAAAATGTAAGCTTTACATATATTCATTATAAAATATTTTGTGTTTATAATGAACTAAATTTATAGATTCATACTTTATTTTTTTGCTTTGTTACAAAGATGACAAAAAAACTATTTTTGAAATATTTTTCAGAACAAAGTATTTTCAAATTTTCTAAATGTACACTTTTAGATATGAAAACTTTCCATTAATGTAGACTTCAACTAAAGTCTACTAAACAATAATTTTACGTAGACTTAATAAAAAGTCTACTAAAATATGATTTAATTTTTTATCTTATGTTTTTCTCATAACTGTATCTTATTTTGCAGGTACTTTTTTACATGACTTTATTTGAGGCATCAAGATTATGAAAAATCAAACATACTCTAGAATACTTTTTAATATATTGCTCTGTAATAATTTTCATAATAAAATATTAATTTTTAAATAATTTTTTAATGCACAATCTATAAACATTGTATTCATTTTTAGTTGTGTTTCACTTGTAAGATATTATTAATTTTTTGTTAGATATCAATTTTTTCACAAGATCTAACCAACCAAACAAGTAAAACCACCATAAGCTAAAATAATAACTAACACACATGTGAGAAGAAGAAAATCTATACAAAATTTTCCCAAAAAATTTCAAGAGTAAAACTAATCAAAAAAATTTGCAATAAGTTTCAAGTGTATAATTTTAACACATTAACTTTTAAAATTCATCCAAGACCATTAAAATTTTACTAACATACACTGTAAAATAATTAAATCATGAAAAAAATATGAAGAATAATACACAAATGCACTTTTAATAGAATTTACGACGTAGACTTCAACTGCAGTCTATATTTGCAGATTGACAAAGACGTCTACACTTATTATCTAACATATAGTCAATCCAAAAATTTCTAGTGTACTTGGCGCTGATTTGATACACAAAGGCGTACAAAGTGTGTCTTAGATAACTCGATCAAGTTATGTACTTGTCGATCATTCGTGACAGGCATAAGAGGAGTATTTGCCTATTCGGAGTCATTCGTCGTAAAATGACGTTTGGTATGAAATATGTTAGCACCATCTTCTCGATTTTCTTGTCTAGATCATAATCTTCTTGTGTCATTTCAAGAAGTTCACCATGTTTACAGCCATCATGCACAAGGAATATTGTTCCTCCTTTCCGATTATTGACCACAAACTCCCACAAAGAGTCTTTCACCACTCATTCTCCGTATACAACAGGTAACAGAGCTATTTCCGGAAAAAATACAGTTTACATAATTAGCGGAGAAATATTTTATGTTTCATAAAGCTATATAGGTAGACTTACAAATACGTCTACAAGCTAACAACATAGTCAAATCAAAAGTATTATACTTTCATAATTATAACAGATTTTCTTTTCAAAATCACTCGAACCCATTAGGAATAACTAATACACACTGTCAAACAAAAAAATATATTAAAAAACTTAATGAATAATATACAAATTCACTTTTAATATATTTTTTTATGTAGACTCCATATTCAATCTACGAAGATGTAGACGTTTTTTCAGTTTACTAATGTAGACTATCAAATAGGTCTACTCTTTGGGTTAGTTTTTGCAATTGAAAATTTTACGGGTTACTTTCTATATTTGAAAAAAAATTGTGATTTTATACATGTAGACTTCCATTTCAGTCTACACTTCAAAATAGTTAGTCTTTTCAATTGACCAAAATTCACCCATGATTTGACTTTTGGAAGTAGACTTCATATGCAGTCTACATTTTTGAATTTTTTTAAAGAGGTTAGTTTTGCAATTGACCAAGTTTGACTTTCTACGAGTAAATGGAAACGAACATCTACATATTTTTAGACTTCGTTTGAATTCTACTCTCAAATTCAACGGGTTAGTTTTGCATTTGACCAAAATAAAATAGTAGACTTCACATGTAGTATACTTTTTTTCTAAGTTAAGAAGATTGCATAAAAAGTCTACAGTTTAATAAAATTTTAATTAATTTTTAAACTTTTTAGTCAAACACAAAAGTAACCTATTCAACGAAGTCAAAGTTTTGGTCAAACGCAAAACTGACCTTTTGCAAACTTCTCAGACAGTCTACACTTCGTAGACTTCCGTTGAAGTCTACAATAAAAAGTCAAAAGTTCGGTCAAATACAAAACTAACCTCTTTTACATATACGTCTTAGTAAGTCTACCTAAATTTTATTTTTGTTGTCAAAGATAAAGACGAAGACTGCCGGGGAAGTCTGCGGTACAAAAAAAAATTCGTTTGGTCAAATGCAAAACTGACTTGTGCGTTGACAAGAGTATTGTATCGTACGTCTGCATATAGGCATAGACATACAAAACAGTCTACTATCTCAACACAGATCTGAAAAATGACGAAAACCATGTAAATTGTAATCTTTTTCTGGTGTAAAGCTCGTTTCCAACCTTCTCAACCGTCCAAACTCCAAATATGAATAAAAAGAACCGCCTTTAACGATTCACTAATGAAAAAACTCGAAAATATGAAGTTTGTGTTTATGAAAATGAAAGTTATAAAAGTTTTTTAGATGGAAATGTAGAAGAAATGAAAGGAAATGAAGATTTGTTGGTTCAGAATGAGAAAAAAGTGGTTGGAAATTGAATTCTAGAGCTTTAAGAGCTCAAAAATGGTGGTTCATGATGGTTGGAAAAATTGATGATAGTGACATTATTGTAAATAAGAAGAAATGGTGTGGGTGTATTTAGTTTTTTGTGAATTTCGAAATTAATAAAAAATTAAATAATAATGGCAATTTTGTAAATATTCAAAAATTAAATATGACTCGAAATTAATAAAACTCCCTTGATTCTCTCTCTTTAATGAAATCCTTTCATGTACAGTTTAGTACATAAGATTCATTTCCTCATTACTGCTTCTACAGCTTCTGGTTTATTTGAAATCGTTGTAATTAAAATCAGTATACTATATCTATATGGTGTGCCAAAAAGAAAATCAACTTTGGATTTTGAAATGAGGAGTGCTCCTAACGAGAGGATTATCAGTATCTTGGAAATCTTAAACAATATATGATGCATTGACTAATGGTCAGTTGATTTAGTTAATCTTATATTTTAATTTGCTTAAAGAATCTTGGTTCTTTGTTGCTTATTATTATAGATTACAACCCTATGCATGTATCCCTCATAATTATTTTTTTTGTGTGTGCAATGCCGTGGAATATTCATCCTACCTTTGGCTTGTGGGCTTATGCATACTTGCTTATATAAACTGTTTCCTACTCCTTTATATGTCTAATCTAACTAATACATATTATATGTACCGGTTGATGAATATCCTACTAAGCCCCTATAGTAATGGCAAACAAAATGTTATGTGAGTGTCGACTCAAACTTGCGATTATAAAAGAACAATAAATAATCGCAAAATCAACTTAATTATTTGTTTTGTAGTTTATTAATTAACGATATATTATGTCATATGATAGTTTTTGATACATGCAGACTGTATACCTAGTTTACAATATTAATTTTTCTTCAAAAGATTTCAGTCTCTTACTAAAATAAAAAAATAAACACACACAGAAGAAACACTAAAATAGAGAGGGAAATTTTGTTCTGAAACACACATTTTTAAAGTCCCATTAACTAAAAATAAGATTAATTAATAATAAAATGAGAAACCTTTTTAAATTTTTCATTTTCATATAACTAAGCTACTCCAATTGAACATATATCAAAAATCTATTTTTTTTTACAGCAAACAAGAGGAAGCTGTATATGATGATGATGTTGCAGGGGATATGAAGAGTTTGATAGGGAGAAGGCACATTGATATGACAGTGTCTCCAAACCATAAGCCCCCCAACTCCTGTGCAATCATAACATATGTTTGGGTTTTAGGGTTTCATTTTTAACTATCTAGTAGAGAAATCATAAGCATATAGTCTAGATATCTACAACTCTGTAATTGTAACCCTCTATATTGGATTATTGTTCTTGAGGAATAAATTAATTAGAAGCTTGCTTGCGACATGTCTTACTATTTGTATTGGTGATACGTGATATCTGACGTGTGATCCAAATCATTGTATCTATAGCACGGCAATTTAGATGTATATTCGTCAATATCTACTTTTGAATCTGCAAAACACTTTATTATCTGTTTCAACTGAAAACAGCTATGAAAACGTTAATTGGGCCTTGTTGGGCCAACATGGAATGGATCAAGACAAAACCCATGAGTGCATTAATTACTTTTTAAAAATCCATTACACTGTGTGAAAGTGTAAACTAAACAGAAGTTTGTTTGGCCTTAACATGGTGATTAGAAAAAGCAAAAGAAAAAAAAACATGTGCATGATTTGATTTGACCATCTAGCTTCGAAGCGAGGGAGAGGAGGAGGAAGAAGAGAAGAAAAGTGTCGCCCTTTTTCTCGCAGCGCTATTGAATGAGTTTCCGATCCACGATCTCGTCGGCGAGCTCAGAATCCAAAGAAGGAATCTGAATCTGATTCTCATCATCATCTCATGTCGTTCTCCTTCTTCAAGCCATCAAGGCCCAAGACGCCTCAAGAGGTCGTTAAGGCGATCAGAGACAGCCTCTTGGCTCTCGACACCAAAACCGTCGTCGAAGTTAAAGCCCTCGAGAAGGTTAAAGTTTTCACCTTTATAGGCCTTTACTACTCTTGAATTTTAGATTCACTCTTGATTGCTTACTGTAATTCACTCGGAATCGTTTTGAAATTGAGAATTGTTTACTACTTTTGTTTTTGTTAGGCTTTGGAAGAAGTTGAGAAGAATTTTTCATTTCTGAGGGGAATGCTGTCTGGAGACGGCGAGGCAGAACCAAATGCTGATCAAGCTGTACAGTTAGCGTTAGAGTTTTGCAAAGAAGATGTTATCTCTCTTGTCATCCATAAGCTACACATATTGGGATGGGAAGTAAGTAAAGAGGAGAGGTTTCAATCTGCTTCCTTTTGTTGTGTGTTTGTGTTAATTGAACTATGTTGCAGACAAGAAAAGATTTGCTGCATTGCTGGTCTATCTTGCTGAAACAAAAAGTTGGGGAGGCTTATTGCTGTGTGCAATACTTTGAAGAACATTTCGAGTTGCTTGACTGTTTGGTTGTATGGTAAATACTTTAAAGATTGGATCTTTTTCTTTTCTTTTCTTGATTAGAATACTTATTGATAATTCACTGTCTGTGAGCAGCTATGACAACAAGGAGATTGCTCTGCATTGTGGAAGTATGCTTAGGGAATGCATTAAATTCCCAAGTCTTGCTAAGTAAGTCAATACCACTGTGATTCCAAAGCTGTTTTTGTTGAGTTGAATTCTTTTTTCACACGGTTAAAATTGGTTGTAGTGCCTTTTCAGGTATATTATAGAGTCTGCTTGCTTTGAATTATTCTTCAAATTTGTGGAATTGCCAAACTTTGATGTTGCTTCTGATGCATTTTCAACATTCAAGGTGAGTTTTGTTCACTACTGACTTAAGACTCGGTTTTGGATTTTTTTTCTTCTTTACTCAACACTTTGTTAACCTCTCTCTCTCTCTCTTTGCAGGATCTTCTCACAAAACATGACACTGTCGTCTCTGAGTTTCTCACCTCTCACTACCCGGAGGTTTGCTCCAGCATCTTTTTTTTTGTAAAAGCTTAGATGAAAACATAAGAAGCATTTCTCTGTTATAAATCATTTAATGAAAATGAAAATATACATTATGAAGAACACGTCTTCTCCTTTGTTTCAGTTCTTTGATATATACGAAAGGCTTTTGACATCATCAAACTATGTGACAAGAAGGCAATCGTTGAAGGTTTTGTTTGCTATTTTCTGGTGCTACATTCATCTCTATATCATCACCTCTTATATAATGTTGTTAACTGTGAAACTATTCATGGTTTGATTTAGCTTCTCTCGGATTTCTTGTTGGAGCCTCCAAACTCCCACATAATGAAGAAATTCATCTTAGAAGTTCGTTATATGAAAGTGATTATGACACTTTTGAAGGTTAGCAATGACTTCGTGACCTCATCTTTTATATATTGCGGTTAATTTTGTTACAAACTCATCAGTTAGTTTTCATGTAATGGTGTTAATGTTAATTTGAGTAGGACTCGAGCAAGAATATTCAAATCTCAGCCTTTCATATATTCAAGGTAACATGTCTCATGTCTCACTTTGTTCAAAACCGCAACTTTATCTGGTAACTAAACTGTTAATAGGTCTCTCTGATGAACCGCATTTTATTTGTGCGCTTACAGATATTTGTTGCGAATCCGAGTAAGCCACAAGAAGTGAAGATCATTTTGGCAAGAAACCACGAGAAGTTACTTGAACTTCTTCACAACTTGTCCCCTGGTAAAGGTAATGACTCCGAACTAGTTGAGTAGTGATCTTATAGACACTACATTCTAAACTAGACTTATTCCTTTGCTTTAAAAAAAATCTTATTTTAGGTTCTGAAGATGATCAATTCGAAGAGGAAAAGGAGCTGATCATCGAGGAGATCCAGAAAATGTCTCGCCTGAAAAACCTTCAACTTTGAAAATTCTTTTGCCTCCTCATCTCTCTCTGTTCCAAGGGGTTACTGGTGAAACTCTATGTCAGAAGTTTCATAACTGTATGAAACGGCGTGTTTTCCTAATACATGTAGGAATGTAACTTTTGATTCTCTGTGAGAGTTGCTCTGATCCCTAAACTTGTCTCTTATTAAAAAAAAAAAACATAACACCTTGTTACCTTTTAATAATTTGGATATGAATATTGTGCTTTTGTATGTAAAAATTGAAATGAAGAGTTCTTTCAGTGAAACCCTTTTTGTTTTATTTCCCAAGGGAGAACCAAAAAAACAACAAAATGAATTGACCTTCTCATTGTTGAATCAACCTAATACCTGACAAAATTAGTTGCTTTCAGGCAGCCTCTAGAATCTCATTTAAGGAAGCTGCAACAGAATCAGACAACTTCAGGTTTCTCATCTTCTGAAGTGCAGCATAAGTCCTATCAGAAGGGTACATCCCCAAGGCCTTGAGCTCCTTGAACAGAGCAATCCCTTTCTCAACCTTATTCTCCTTGCAAAACCCTTGAACCAAAGCATTATACGTGATCGCATCAGGTTTCACCCCAGTCTCAGACATTTTCTTGAAAACCTCAAACGCCTGGTCCGCTCTTCCATACGAGCAGAACCCCGTGATCATCGTATTACAGCTCACCGTTGTCTCTCCATACCCATTTCTAAGCATCTCTCCGTATAGTTCCCTAGCCAGCACAACTTCTCCTCTCTTCAAATGCGCGTGTATCATCACATTATAAGTAAACTCGTTAGGCCGCATCCCTTTCTCCATCATCTCAAACCACAGCTTCCTCGCGCTCCCGAACCACCCCATCTCACACAGCCCATGGATCATCGTGGTGTAAACGACCCTGTCAGGCGCATAGCCTCTCTCTTTAAGATTGTTAAACACACAAAACGCCTCGCGCTGCTTCTGATTCTTGCACAGCCCCTTGATAATCTCCTGGTAGGTATAAATACTCGGGGAATGGTTCCAGGCAATCATCGTGTGGAGAATCTCCGACATACAAGCGTAGTTCCCAATCTTACAGAAGCCAGATACCAATCTTGAATACACAGCGTGTCCTGGATCAAGTCCTTGTTTCAAAACCTTCTTGAGTAGCTCGTACCCTTCTGAAACCTCTCCACCGTCGCACAAAGCTTGGATCAAACACTGTATCCTCTCGAGATCAACAACCTCGGTCTCTTTCATCTCCTTGTGAAGCTCCCAGAAGAGATCTAGTTTCTTAACTTTCAAGCAGCCTAGTAAAACAGCATTGCAAGTTGGAACCGAAGGAACAGTTCCACTCTCTTTGAGTTGAGTATACACTTTAATACCTTCTTCCACCAACCCATCTTCACAGAGACACTTCACGTACCTCTCTAACAACGTTACCTCAGGGCTAAACTTAAAACCAGTGGTGTCTAGAAAGATTTTCGCAGCTTTAACGGCTTTAGCATCCAAAAGAGCGCCGAAGAGAAGGTTTAAAGAAACAGGATCAGGTTTGTAGTCAAAGGTGGAGCAGAGCCAACGGAAGAACCACAGAGAGAACATAACGTTGTTGTTGTTCTGTAAAGTCAACATTTGTCGGAAAAACAGAGGATCTGCGAAATTAAACGAGGGGAAATCAGATACCAGAGTTTGCTGCCACCTGTGTCTCTCTCTGATGATGGTAGAGACGGTTTTAGCCATTTCCGTGTAGCTTCCCTGATGCGCATCGGAGTCAGGTTCGGTACTAGTGCCCCGAGAAGGCGAATCGAGGGTTAGAGTACGTATCTGGGTGGTGGTGTTGTTCTGACGAGATGGGTTTCTGATGAGAGTGATGAAATACGACTGACCTCTACTCATGATTGATGAAAAGGAGAGAGTTTTTTTTTTCTTTTTCTTTTTGTTAATCCGGGAGAATAAAGTCGAGTGCTTTCGCCGGAACCCTAGATTTTGATCCTCCCCAATTTGATTTGGATCTTCTTCATCAAAGATTTTAACTTTCTGTCCTTTTTTTGAGTTATTTTCACTCAAGGGGTGACTCTGTGACTTTTTATTATTATATCACAGATCACTTATCGCTCCTAAGATAGTTTTAAGTAACTTTTATCTCTTTTTTACTAACTAAAGGTAAAGATTCCAATTTACTTTATTTTTGTTTTTTATGTTTAATTAACTTTTTGATTTTTTTCATCTTCTTCTCCCACAAAGACAGTAGTTTAGGGTCAAATCTTCATCTTCTTCACCTTGACCTTTTTCTTCTTCTCCACGAGCATGAATCTCAATCTCAGTTTATGCCTTATATGAAAGTTGACAGAGAAATCTGATGAAGCTCCGCCGCCGGCTCCGTTTCCGAACTCCTCCTTCACGGCGAGTGCAATCCGTTGTCACCGTCAAACTCCGTGCCGTCTCATTTCGTCGTCCTCCGCGACTTCAAATCGTTGGCTCGTCAAGCTCAGCCGTGCCTTCCTCCTCTCCAACCATCGGCGAACCAAACCGGGGGTCGATCCGATCTGTCGAACCTCGAAAGGATCCATTCCTAAACCAAGTTTCTTATATTTGCACGACTGATCCTTTACCTTTTAACTGTCTACAATTTGGTCCTACAAGTTGTAGATTTCCACGGTTGCTTTTCAATTACGGACTACACTTCAAACAATGCAATATAACCCTTACTTTATGAAGATTAGTATGCAAATGCAATCTAATCTAAAATGAACATCTAAAACATGGAAAACATCATTATAGTTCAAATATTAAACGAAGATTCTGGTATATTTATATGTACATGAATCTAGTACACAAATTGTTTAGTATCCACATGTACAAGAATTAATATGTACATCAGTTAACTTGCGCAAGAATTCACATGTACACGATAAATTTGTTAGATATATTTCCAATTTGCAATAATGTGGACGGTAAAAAATAGTCAAGGTGCACACATACTTTTCAATGTCCACATATATAATGTTTCACAAAACATCACATGTACACCGGTTCAATTGTATATTGCACAATCAATGTCTGGTAAGTTTGTTATACACATTTGGTATGTGAAGCTGGACTGTGTACACGATAAAATATAAGTACACTTCAGATATATACATTGTGTTCATTGAATTACATGTACACGGTTTCTCATCTTATGCATTTTCATTTCTTATATTTGCAGTTGATGGAGCAAAATGTGTCAGATGTACCCGAAGGAGAAGGTTAGTGTATGCACCACTGATTATGTTATGTCTCTGCTATGTTTGTTAACATCGAGAAGGAGAAGGTTAGTGTATGCACCACTGTTTTCTTCGATCAAGAGTCTTATGAGGTTGACGCGGTTGTTAGGTTGAACAAGAAAATGCTTCTCACGTCAGACATGTCACTTAAAGTCTCAAACTTTTTTGTGTTTAGATCATCTTGCTCTTGCTCGACGGATGCAAACAAAATTAAGTTTTTTTGTTATGTTCCTCAGATTGTTGTTCCTTTGGGTTACATGTTCGTTTTTAACATATAGTAGAACATCCTTTCAAATAAAAGAACACCATTTCAAAATGGAATACATGTACATGAATATAATTGTACATGAACATAGGTGTACATGTGGATAGCATAAAACAATGTACAGAAAACACATGAGTACATATGAATAGTAGTTTATTGTACATCATCATGTGAATTTTGTTGGATAAATCGAATGTTGTGATTCTTTTTGGTTAACTAGCTAAAAAACTGGTAGATATATGTCATTATCATTGGTTAAATTTGTGTTGGCTAAATGTACTATACATAGAGAATTACTAAACATAGTGTATGTATAAAAGTATGGCGTACACATGTACAATAGGAGGTATGTAACATATGGACTGTGTTTTTGGTCGACTATATTAAGTCTATATATATATATATATATATATATATCAATGATATTTCTACTCTATGAGAATCTACTAAAAACTCAGATACTTGCAACTCAAAGTTTTTATGTACATACATTTCTATGGTGGTTAAATGACAACAACCCATTAGTTTATTGTGTACATGTAGATAACATTGCATTTTGCCTTGGTTTCATCTACTATTACTCTACAGAATACATGAAACTAAAACAAGCTGGTGAATTCTTTCTATCATTCGGCCAATACGCCACCCTTACCACTGCCTCCATCTTGTGCTAGAGAATTTTGATCCTCGAAACGTTCAATTACATGTTATCATGTTTACAGACATAAAAGCAAAAGCAAAACACACAAATTAACAAGTGGCATCAAATACACGACAAGTTTATATCTGTTAAATAGAAGAAGAACAGGAAAGAACAAGAATTTGTGGAGACATAAGTTTAGGTAAAGTCAACGAGGTACACTTTGAAATATGACATACCTTGCTAGGAGGAGCTAATTAACGATTTGCAGATTAAAAGCTTTGCTCAGTTTTTATTCAAAACCCAATCAAACAAGCAGACAAAAATTGTTCTGAAATTCAAGGAGTTTAACACAAATCATATCAATAACTAGAAGATAGCAAGGTATACTAATATTGAATCTACCAATATTTTCACTTTCTGAATGTGAATTTGAGATGTAAGCTTCTTGATTAAATTCACAGGATTACAGCATAAAGCTAAATGAAAAGCAATAACCTTTTATATCAACATATATATTATCAGCTAAATCATCAAAGCTCAACAGAAAGTTGGAAACTTTGATATCGATTAGCATCTATAGATCAGGGGAAACAAGAGAACATAACGACTTTTCTTGGGAAAAGTAACCCACTGATGGAACAACACTGAGATTTCTTTGATGACCCAGAACAAAAAAAAAAGAATCTCAGATCCATCTCACCGATGGAACAACACTGAGATTTTTTTGATGACCCAGAACAAAAAAAAAAGAATCTCAGATCTAACTCACTTGGACTGCGTCACCATTGAGTTGCTTCATGAGGATTTTTATTCATCCTAGCCAGATTGTTACTGGAATTTTCCTATTGGACTACGTGCATCGGAAGACAGAGATACGGTGGCGGCGGCGGCTTGAATTACGAGCTATGACGGTATCTTCCTTCTCGATTTTGGCATGAGCAAATCTCATTTTCTTCCTTTCTTCTCCTTCTGCAAATTTAGTTATTTCTCTAATTTGTTACGAGATAGGAGAGAGGGGAGAGGGGAGAATTAACTTAAAAATACAAAATAATATAAACAATTAGACAGTATCTCTAAGTTAGTTCAAACTCTAGCATTTAACTAGACAGTATATAATATATTAAATACTACAAGTTTAGTTAGGTGTTTGGTTTAAAGACGTAACTAGAGGAGTTAGGAAACAAAGAAAACTTAAAAAAAGTGTCCTAGTAGTGAAAAGTGACCTACACTGTAATAAAAAGATGAAATATGACTTGGTGTAATAATTTCCCTTTTTTTTTCTCTCTCTCTCTGGCTTAGAAGAGTAATAAAGTTTTATTACATTACATGGTCAAAGTTATCGATACGGTAATAACGACATTCGCGTTTTAGTTTAAAATAGAAAAGTCAAATTGACTGCCGGATAAAATAAAAGAAAGGGGATTGCTTCTTCTTCCTCTCTCTCTCTCTCTATCTATCGTCGTCTATTGTTGAACCAATTATTATAAGCCTAATATGGACTAAGTGATAATTGGATATGTGAATAAAAAAAATTTATAAACCTAATGGCTGAGTAAAATTTTGATTTTATGTGAAGAGATATGAAGATTTTGAACTCACTTTGCAAGCTAAATGAGTTGAGCAAATTGATTCATTTATTGGTTTTAGACCCATGATGAAAAAGGCTCTAAACCTTAAGAGAAAACTTGGCAACCAAGCTAAGCCACCTTGGAGACCAAGTCAAGCCAACTTGGTGGCCAATTCTAGCCAACTTGGTTACCAAGTTTAACTTGCTCGGTGACCAAGGTAAATTCTCTTATAAATACTACATGATCTCTTAAATATACAATTATCTCATTCCACACATTCATCATCTCACTACACACAAAAATCCAAGCTTTCTCTCACTAAAAAAAACTACTCAAGATGAAAGATTATTTAAGATTGTAGGACTGTGGAAATCCTGACTGAAAATTACGAAACAAAAGTATATAAAACGATAATAAAAAACGTTTAAAAAACATAAGGAAATAGACGAAATTCACGGAGTCGGGATTTGATCTCTTTCCTTAACTCAATAAATCGTCTGTAATGTGTGACGGAGAACAAGTCAAGCCAACTTGGTTGCCAAGTTTGCCAACTTGGTTACCAAGTTTTCTCTTAAGGCTTAAGCCTTTTTCATCATGGGTCTAAAACCAATAAATGAATCAATTTTCTCAGCTCATTTAGCTTGCAAAGTGAGTCCAAAATCTTCATATCTCTTCACATAAAATCAAAATTTTACTCAGCCATTGGGCTTATAAAATTTTTCTATTCACACATCCAATTATTACTCAGCCCATATTAGGCTTATAATAATTGGTTCAACAATCCCCCCACATGAATAGAATTACTCTAAAAACTAGGCTAGATAGACTACGACTGACTCTACAACTAGACATAGACTAGACAGACAGACTTTTCGAGAGTATAAGCGAAAAACTAACTGTATATGATGTAGTAGCATTTTCCAGCTTTGAACTACTCATTGTTAATATCTGTCGGATTTACTTATCAGGTGGTGAACATGATGTCTTGAACCCCCCGAAAGTTTATGTAAACCGAGTCAACAGATATAACACCGCTGCATTTTCTCGTAGAGTTAAGTTCTCTATTGTGTTCATTTTTGCCGTGAACTTGCCTGATTAGTCATGAGTGAACTTGGAGAGTATAGCCTGACCTTCATTCTCCTAGAAACGGCTCCATTTCACACTCACTAGGTGATTGCCATGTGCACCTACCATATACACAATAAAGTACCATGTAATACTTTATATACATGTATATGAAGGTCATGGTCTTATCTCATTAAAAGCCAATGCGTAACCTTAAATTTACAGAAGCATTGTTATCATCTTGGAATATGGGTAGGTTTCAGTGCTTTTATCGAATTTTGTTTGATTTAGTTGTCCCTTTGAACCAACTTCTTGGGATCTCCAGTCACGTTGGTAGGGTTTCCATCAAACATCCTTTAATAGAGGCAATAAACACACCCCCCTTCAATGATTTTAATACTTAATCTCATGCTAAACCTTTGGTAAATAATCCATAAGGTTGTCAGCTGGCGTTTTGAGATCACAGTTTCTAATGGTTTTACGCAGTCTTATGTGATGCGACTTACCATTATAGAGAGTATCCAGCTCCTGAGCTATAGCTCATTGACTAAGCGTAGCTGGAGTGGTTTCTCCAACATTGGAATACCTTCCAAAATTATAAAGCCATTCTGCTTCTTCATCTTTTTGACTAAAGCAATGAACTCAGATT